>NC_092714.1:160170739-160525089 GCF_047496885.1 Scyliorhinus torazame
TCGGGGTCCAGACTGACGCACCCGCCACCTTCTTATACCTCCTCCATTGACCCCAGATCCTCAGTGCCGCCACCACCACCGGGCTAGTGGAGTACCGCGCCGGTGAGAATGGCAGAGGTGCCATTACCAGTGCTCCCAAACTGGTGTCTTTACATGACGCCGCCTCCATCCACTCCCATACCGGCCCCTCCCCCACCACCAACTTCCTAATCATCGCTATATTCGCCGCCCAATAGTAGTTGCAGACGTTCGGCAGCGCCAACCCACCCTCCCCCCGACTGCGCTCCAACAACATTTATTCGCCCATACAAAGCCCGCAATAACCTTATTCACCCGCTTAAAAAAGGCTTGAGGGATGAAGGTGGGGAGGCACTGGAAGACAAACAAAAATCTGGGAAGGACCGTCATTTTCACGGTCTGTACCCTCCCCGCCAGCGAAAGCGGGAGCATATCCTATCTTTAAAGTCCCCCTCCATTTGCTCTACCAGCTGGGTTAGGTTGAGCCTGTGTAATGCCTCCCATTTCCGAGCCACCTGTATTCCCAGGTAGCGAAAGCTCCTCTCTACCATCCTGAGTGGCAGCTCTTTCAGTCTCCTCTCCTGCCCCCTTGCCTGGATCACGAACAATTCACTTTTTCCCATGTTTAATTTATACCCCGAAAACCTGCCAAATTCCCCCAAGATCTGCATAACCTCCCCAACCCCTCCACTGGGTCCGTGATGTACAAGAGCAGCTCATCCGCATACAGCAAAACCCCTCGCGAACCAGCCCCTGCCACTTCCTTGATGCTCTCAGCACCATGGCCAATGGCTCTATAGCCAGAGCTATGAGGAGCGGTTGAATAACCTGTTTGTTCTCACTGGAACGACGGAGTTTGAGGGACGACCTGATGGAGGTCTACAAAATTATGAGGGGCATAGACAGAGTGGATAGTCAGAGTCTATCCCTCAGTGGAGCTTAAAGTACCCCGACCTCAGCCGGTTCGTGCACACGCTCGCTACCGGCGCCTGGTAGAGCAATCACACCCAGTCAATAAAGCCCTCACCAAACCCAAACCTTCCCAGCATCTCCCATAAATACTCCCACTCCACCCGATCAAAAGCCTTCTCCGCGTCCATCGCAACAACCACCTCCACCGCCTCTTCTTCTGAGGGCATCATAATTACGTTCAAAAGCCTCCGAACGTTAGCATTGAGCTGTCTGCCCTTAACAAATCCAGTTTGGTCCTCCCCTATCACCCCCGGGACACAGTCTTCTATCCTAGTGGCCAAAATTTTTGCCAGCAGCTTGGCACCTACGTTCAAAAGCGAGATCGGCCTGTATGACCCACATTGCTCTGGGTCCTTTTCTCGTTTAAGGCCTGAAATCGAGGCCTGCGACATCATTGGGGGGAGGATCCCTCTCTCTCTGGCCTTGTTCAAGGTCCTCATCAGCAGCGGGCACAACACCTCTGAGAACTTCTAATAAAATTCTACCGGGTAACCGTCCGGCCCCGGAGCCTTGCCCGACTGCATGCCCTCCAGTCCTTCAACAATTTCCTCTGCTTCAATCGGGGGCCCCAGCCCTTCGACCAAGTCCTCCTCCACCCTCGGAAACCTCAACTGATCTAGGAGTCGCTTCATCCCTTCTGCTCCAGCCGGGGGTTCCGACTCATATAATTTGCTATAAAATTCTTTAAAAACGTCGTTCACCCCCCCCGGGTCCAGGATCATGTTACCCACCCTATTCCTTACTCCCCCAATCTCCCTGGCCGCTTCTCTCTTCCTAAGCTGGTGCGCCAGCATCCTGCTCGCCTTCTCCCCATATTCGTAGACCGCCCCCCTTGCCCTCCTCAACTGCTCCACCGCCCTCCCCACTATCCACTCTGTCTATGCCCCTCATAATTTTGTAGACCTCTATCAGGTCGCCCCTCAACCTCCTTCGTTCCAGTGAGAACAAACCGAGTTTATTCAACCGCTCCTCACAGCTAATGCCCTCCATACCAGGCAACATTCTGGTAAATCTCTTCTGCACCCTCTCTAAAGCCTCCACATCCTCCTGGTAGTGTGGCGACCAGAATTCTACCGGGTAACCGTCCGGCCCCGGAGCCTTGCCCGACTGCATGCCCTCCAGTCCTTTAACAATTTTGTTTCACCTTTTCTCTATGGGACCGAATCGAAATTAGTTGCCCTCTTCCAACTGCCTTCAGAGCCTCCCAAACCACCGCTGCTGATACCTCACCCGTATCGTTTGTATCCAGGTTATTCTGAATGGACTTATTCACCCGCCCGCTGACCGCTTTGTCCACTAACAACCCCACATCTAATCTCCACAACGGGCACTGCCCTCTCTCCTCACTCAACCGCAAATCCACCTAATGCGGGACATGATCAAAGACTGCAATTGCCGAATATTCCGTCCCCGCCATCTTCGGAATTAGCGTGCTGCTTAGAACAAAAAATCAATGCGGGAGTAAACCCCTCAACTCCTTCGCCGTGGCAGGCCTCCTTCCAGTCCTGAATTTTGACCGGTCCAGATCGGGATCAATGACTGTGTTAAAGTCCCGCCCCCCCATGATCAGGCCGTGAGACTCCAAGTCCGGGATCTTGCCTAACATCCGCTTCATAAATCCCACATTGTCCCAGTTCGGAGCGTATATGTTTACAAGCACCACCCGTACACCCTCCAACTTCCCACTCACCATCATATATCTACCCCCCTTATCAGCCACAATTCCTCCAGCCTCAAACACCACCCACTTACTAATCAATATCGCTACCCCCCTGGTCTCGGAGTCCAGTCCTGAGTGGAACACCTGACCAACCCACCCCTTTCTCAATCTCGTCTGGTCAATAATCTTTAGATGTGCCTCCTGAAGCATTGCTATGTCTGCCTTCAGCCCCTTTAAATGCGCGAAAACGCGAGCCCTTTTGACGGGCCCATTCAAACCCCTCACATTCCACGTAATGAGCCTGGACGGGGGGCTGCCCCCCACCCCCCTCTGCCGACTAGCCATAACCTTTTTTTGGACAGCCACGAGCCCGCGCATCCCACTTCCCCAAGCTCCCCACAAGCAGCAGTCATCCCCGCCCTCCCATTTGTTCCCCTATGATAGTTCCTCCCCCTCCCTCCCCCCGCAACAGCACCCGAAACCTGATCCCCCAGATCAAGCACCGACTTAGCACATGCTCACCCACCACCTCACTTTCGAGAGTCAGCTGACCCATGCTGCCCCCGACAAGCCCCGCCCAGATGCCAAACAGTCTCGCTCCCTATTATTCAAACCCCTCTCCCGACATGAATAAACCATTCAACAATATCGCATTCCCCAGTAAGTAAACAACCTCAAGTAAAAAGAAAGTAGCAGAAACCAATGCAGAAACCAAACCCAACCTCCCACAGAATAGCACCAACTTTGGGGCTCCCCCTACCCCTCCACATCCAATCTCTGCAAAAACAAAGTACCCCCAAACCACCACCCCAGCCCAATACTTAGCCCAGAACTACATACAATCCTATTTGAACCGATACGAAAATTACGAACCACCGTCACATAACTTCTTCGAGACTTAAGTGTCCTTTAAGACGCTTCTAACTTCTTTTCTTTGATAAATGTCCATGCATCGTCCGGTGTCTCAAAGTAAAAGTACCGGTCTTCGTGCGTAACCCACAACCGCGCTGGAAGCAGCATCCCGAATTTCACCCCCTTCTTTAGGAGGATCGCCTTCACCCGGTTGAACCCCGCATGCCTCTTGGCCAGCTCCGCACCCAGGTCCTGGTAGATGTGCACCTCGTTGTTCTCCCATCTGCTGCTCCGCTCCTTCATGGTCTACCGCAAGACGAGTTCTTTGTCCGAAAAACGGTGGAAACGCACCACCATGGCCCTCGGCGGGTCATTTGCCTTAGGCTTCCTTGCGAGGGCTCGATGCACTCCATCCACTTCCAGAGGCCGAGAAAACACCCCGGGCCCCCATCAGTGTCTCCAGCATGCCTGCCACATATGCTCCCGCGTTCAACCCCTCAATTCCTTCGGGGAGGCCAACGATCCGTAAGTTCTGCCTCCTGGACCTGTTCTCCAGGTCCTCCAGCTTCTCCTGCATTCTCTTGTGGCGCTCATCCAACACCTCCACCTTGTGCTCCAACACGGTTAGTCCTCCTGGCTAGATAACTTCAGCTCAATTTCTTGTATCGCTTTCCCTTGGGCTGCCTGATTCAATACCATTTAATCGACCGCAGCCTTGATCGGGTCCAACGTTTCATTTTTCAGCTCAGCGAAACAGTCCTTAAAGAACTTCATCTGCTGCTCCTTAGACCACTGAGCCACCGCTCCCTGGTCCTGACCCTCCGCCATGCTGTGCCGCGGTCCCAGCTCCGACTGCTTCACTCTATCCGGGCTGAGTCTTTTCACACGGTCACTTCTAGTCCAATTAGCCATATATCGGAGGGGGAATCCTTCTTAATATCGTCCACTACACCAATCTATCCCCTAAAGGGATAGCAGGGGGAGGGGAAACAGATTAGGAAGTTAGAGGTCAGTAAAGAGGCAGCAACTAAAGCCAGTAAGGTACTAGATAATAAACTCAATGTGACTAAGGGGAAGAATAGACAGGGAAGATATGATGAACGCAAAGGGACAGGTGGTCTGAGGTGCATTTGTTTCAATGCGAAAAGTGTAACAGGTAAGGCAGATGAATTTAGGGCTTGGATTAGTACCTGGGAATATGATGTTAATGGTATTACTGTGTAGAGGGTTCCAGCTACTCCACTACTGGGGTTTGAGTATCTGTGTGTGTCTCCCTCCAGCTGGCACTGAAACTTCAGAGACCAGGGGATGCCGCACTGGGACACCTCCGCGGGAGAGAGCACTGAATCAAGCCTGCCGTTTATCCCTAACCGGAAGCCTGAGGCTTATATCACACAGATATCCAGACCCCCACCAATGCCCAGGTGATTCTGTTTATTACCTAACCAGCAGCCTGTCCTGAGTGAACGGGTTCGAATCGTTCAAGATGACCCCAGATTCTCGACCCCGGAATTAAGGTGAGGAATATCTTAACAATGACTTGGTCAGAGATCGCTGGTGAGAGATTGAAGAATTTAAACAACTCCAATTATCAGCAAATCGAGGTTTATTGCAAAACCCAGGTCAAAATCATCAAACAGAAGAAATTATAATAAAATTTTAAGCTCTAACACAAACTATGTCTATTCAGGAAGTACTATAACGGACACAACGTAAAATCTTATTGTTAATCAATTTTAGCAATGGCACAAAACACAAATCAAGCCCCCTGCCCCAAAGCCTCAACCACTATCAAAGTCAAGGGAGTTTTGCATGCTGCTGCAGGGTACTTACAGTCCAAGGCTGCGGCTGGAGCGGGAGGTCAAGTTGAAGGTGGAGAGGTCAAGCCAACAGACCCTCAATCGAAACACAGCCCCTTTTATATTGTTTTACCTGGCTTTTTCCTGTGTTTGGCCAGCCCCTTTTGCATTGAATTGGTAAGGTTTAAAGTTCCCGCTGGTCCCGCCCCCTTTGAGTCAGGCAGGCCTGTCCAGATTTGAATTTGGCGCCGACTCCGCCCCCTCCACCCAGTGAGTTCCTGCCGGTGGCTTCTGTCAAGATTGGAGTATCTCCCCCAGGTCCGCCTCCAACTTGGTTTTTCTACCGTTTATCTTCAAGGGGCTTTTCCAGCGCAATATACTAAGCCCCGACAGTCTGCTTTTTGAGATAACGAAGTTAAGCTCCCTTGTGAAGATTTTCAAAGTCTTCCATCTGCTCCGGAGATCGCTGCTATTCTCACCTCGCTATGTTGATGGGGTGTTGATTGGATTCTGCTCTGGTGGAGGCAAAGTCATTTACATCTGCATGGGGCTATGACCATCCCATTGTCCTGCTTGCAGGCAGGCCCCTTACAGCATTACCATGCCCCTTTGTCACTGTGTTTAATCTTATATAGTTGTCTGGCTCCTTCTTCCTTGTAGCTCCTGGGGGGGGGGGGGGGGGGCGGGTTGTAAGTATCCATACACATACCCAGCTCAGCAGGCCAAGCCTGCTGGGAAATTTGGTTATGTTCCAGTCTCTGGGTTTTACTCTTGAACAGTCCAAAAAGGGCCGAATTGCCCGAAAACCTTACAACTTAGACTTGGTTGAGGGAAGGGCAAGACTGGCAACTACATATCCTAGGGTATAGATGCTTCAGGGGGGATAGAGAGGGAGGTAAAAGGGGTGGAGGAGCTGGATTACTGGTCAGAGATGATATCACAGCTGTGATTAAGGAGGGCGCAATGGAGGACTCGAGCACTGAGGCAATATGGGTAGAGCTAAGAAATAGGAAGGGTGCAGTAACATTGTTGGGACTTTACTACAGGCCTCCCAAAAGCGAGTGTGAGTGTGTGTGTGTGTGTGTGTGAGAGAGGGGCTGAGTGTGTGTGTGTGAGAGAGGGGCTGAGTGTGTGTGCGTGAGAGAGGGCCTGAGTGTGTGTGTGTGAGAGAGGGGCTGAGTGTGTGTGTGTGAGAGAGGGGCTGAGTGTGTGTGTGTGTGAGAGAGAGGCTGAGTGTGTGTGTGAGAGAGGGGCTGAGTGTGTGTGTGAGAGAGGGAGAGACTGAGTGTGTGTGAGAGAGAGAGAGAGAGGCTGAGTGTGTGTGAGAGAGAGAGAGGCTGAGTGTGTGTGTGTGAGAGAGAGGGTGAGTGTGTGTGAGAGAGAGAGGTTGAGTGTGTAGCGCACAAAGATCTTGTCATTTTTAATTTTGCCCCGCTGTGCATTATCGAACATGAAGGCTACCGACCGTTGGTCGGTGAGGAGAGTGAATCTCCTGCCGGCCAGGTAATGCCTCCAATGTCGCACAGCTTCCACTATGGCTTGGGCTTCCTTTTCCACTGAGGAGTGGCGGATTTCTGAGGCGCGGAGGGTCCGGGAGAAAAAGGCCACGGGTCTGCCTGCTTGGTTAAGGGTGGCCGCCAGAGCTACGTCGGATGCGTCGCTCTCGACCTGGAAGGGGAGGGACTGGCCTTTGCGATATCCACTTTGATGCGGCTGAAGGCCTGGCGAGCCTCTGTCGACAGGGGGAAGGTAGTGGACTGTATTAGCGGGCGGGCCTTGTCTGCGTACTGGGGGACCCACTGGGCGTAATATGAAAAGAAACCCAGGCAACGTTTCAGGGCTTTGGAGCAGTGGGGGAGGGGAAATTCCATAAGGGGGCGCATGCGTTCGGGGTCGGGGCCTATTATCCCATTGCGCACTACGTATCCCAGGATGGCCAACCGGTTTGTGCTAAAAACGCACTTTTCCTCGTTGTATGTGAGGTTCAGGGCGTTAGCGGTCTGGAGGAACTTTGAGGTTGGCGTCGTGGTCCTGCTGATCGTGGCCGCAGATGGTTACGTTGTCGAGATACAGGAACGTGGCCTGCAACCCGTGCTGGTCAACCATTCGGTCCATCTCCTGTTGGAAGACGGAGACCCCGTTTGTGACACCAAATGGGACCCTTAGGAAGTGGTATAGACGCCCATCTGCCTCGAAGGCTGTGTACTTGCGGTCACCTGGGCGGATGGGGAGCTGGTGGTGGGCGGATTTGAGGTCCACGGTGGAGAAGACCTTATACTGGGCAATCCGATTGACCATGTCGGATATGCGGGGGAGAGGGTATGCATCTAGCTGTGTGTACCTGTTGATGGTCTGACTATAGTCTACGACCATTCTTTGCTTCTCCCCGGTCTTTACTACTACCACCTAGGCTCTCCAGGGACTATTGCTGGCCTGGATTATGCCTTCCTTCAGCAACCGCTGGACTTCAGACCGAATAAATATCCGGTCCTGGGCGCTGTACCGTCTGCTCCTAGTGGCGACGGGTTTGCAATCCGGGGTGAGGTTTGCAAACAAGGACGGCGGTTCAACCTTGAGAGTTGCGAGGCCGCAGATAGTGAGTGGGGGTATTGGGCCGCCGAATTGAAATGTTAGGCTCTGCAGGTTACACTGGAAATCTAATCCCAGTAATGTGGGCGCGCAGAGTTGGGGAAGGACGTAGAGCCTGTAGTTCTTAAACTCCCTCCCTTGCACCGTTAGGTACGCGATGCAGAACCCTTTGATCTCTACAGAGTGGGATCCTGCAGCTAGGGAAATCTTTTGCGTGCTTGGATGGGTGGTCAGAAAACAGCGTCTTACCGTGTCTGGGTGAATAAAACTTTCAGTGCTCCCGGAGTCGATCAGGCATGGCGTCTCGTATCCGTTGATCAGCACCGTTGTTGTCGTCGTCTGGAGCGTCCGGGGCCGCGATTGATCCAGTGTCACCGAAGCCAGTCGTGGTAGTAGTGTCGCGGCGTCTTCTTCGGACCCCGTGGAGCTGTCGATGCTGGGATCCTTTGTTGTCAACCAAGATGGTGGCGTCCATGAATCGCACGCGGCCGGGGTTGGACAAAATGGCCGCCCCCATGGATCGCACGTGGTCGGGGGTGGACAAAATGGCCACCCCCATGAATCGCACGTGGCTGGGGGGGTCACAAGATGGCGGCGCCCATCCTCCCCTCGTGGTGCCCGGGACCCAAAATGGCGGCACCCAGGGGGGTTGGGGCGCTGGGGGGGTTGGGGAGCGTTTGGGATGTGCTGGGCTCGTTCTTCTCCGGGGATTGCGGCGACCCCCCGGGACCGGCACACAGCCGCGTAATGGCCCTTCTTGCCGCAGCTTTTACAAATAGCTGCGCGGGCCGGGCAGCGCTGCCGGGGGTGTTTCGCTTGCCCGCAGAAATAGCAGCGGGCCCCCCCGGGATGGTCTGGCGCTTTAACCGCGCAAGCCTGTGAGGGGGGGGGGATTGTCGCAATGGGGTCCACGGAGACCAAGGGGCTGCCGCGCGGTCGGGGCCGTAGGCGCAGGCGTTTTGCGAGGCCACATCGAGGGAAGCTGCAAGGGCCCGTGCCTCTGAGAGTCCTAGCGACTCTCTTTCTAAAAGTCTTTGGCGGATTTGGGGAGAGTTCATACCTGCCACAAATGCATCGCGAATTAGCATTTCCGTGTGTTCGATCGCGTTCACCGGCGGGCAGCTGCAGCCCTGTCCCAAAATTAGCAGCGTGGCGTAGAATTCTTCTAGCGATTCTCCGGGACTTTGCCGTCTCGTCGCGAGTTGGTGGCGCGCGTAGACCTGGTTCACGGGCCGAACGTAGATGCCCTTCAGTAATGCGAGCGCCGTCTGGAAATCCTCTGCGTCTTCTATGAGAAGGTAAATTTTCGGGCTCACCCTCGAATGCAGGACCTGCATTTTCTGGTCTTCGGTGATCCGGCCGGGGGCCGTTCGGAGGTAGCCTTCAAAACATGCTTGCCAGTGTTTAAATACTGCTGCCGAGTTCGCTGCGTGGGGGCTGATCCGCAGGCATTCCGGGGCGATCCGGAACTCCATAGTCTTTTAAGCTTGCTTAATAAATTGTAGCGCACAATGACTTACGAGAGAGACGAGTAGTGATGCAGTCGATGAGGCTTTATTAAGCGATACTGGTCCCCAGCAGCTCAGCAACAGAATAAAGCGGCGGGGAGAAGCTTGGGTTCTTATACTCCGCCTTCAGGGCGGAGCCAGGAGTCGGCAGCCAACCAGGACCCGGGATCTGTCAGCCTATAGCATCACGGCTTCACAGTCCCACATGACCGCTAATACATACCAGCACAGAGTGTGTGTAAGAGAGGGGCTGAGTGTGTGTGTGTGTGTGTGAGAGAGGGGCTGAGGGTGTGTGAGAGAGAGAGGCTGAGTGTGTGTGTGAGAGAGGGGCTGAGTGTGTGTGTGTGTGAGAGAGGGGCTGAGTGTGTGTGTGTGTGAGAGAGGGGCTGAGTGTGTGTAAGAGAGGGGCTGAGGGTGTGTGAGAGAGTGGCTGAGTGTGTGAGAGAGGGGCTGAGTGTGTGTGTGTGTGAGACAGGGGCTGAGTTTGTGTAAGAGAGGGGCTGAGTGTGTGAGAGAGGGGCTGAGTGTGTGTGTGTGTGTGAGAGAGGGGCTGAGTGTGTGTAAGAGAGGGGCTGAGTGTGTGAGAGAGAGGGGCTGAGTGTGTGAGAGAGGGGCTGAGTGTGTCTGTGTGTGAGAGAGGGGCTGAGTGTGTCTGTGTGTGAGAGAGGGGCTGAGTGTGTGTAAGAGAGGGGCTGAGGGTGTGTGAGAGAGTGGCTGAGTGTGTGAGAGAGGGGCTGAGTGTGTGTAAGAGAGGGGCTGAGTGTGTGTGAGAGAGGGGCTGAGTGTGTGTAAGAGAGGGGCTGAGGGTGTGTGAGAGAGGGGCTGAGTGTGTGAGAGAGGGGCTGAGTGTGTGTAAGAGAGGGGCTGAGGGTGTGTGAGAGAGTGGCTGAGTGTGTGAGAGAGGGGCTGAGTGTGTGTAAGAGAGGGGCTGAGTGTGTGAGAGAGAGGGGCTGAGTGTGTGTGTGAGAGAGGGACTGAGTGTGTGTGAGAGAGGGGTTGAGTGTGAGTGAGAGAGGGGTTGAGTGTGAGTGTGTGTGAGACAGGGGCTGAGTTTGTGTAAGAGAGGGGCTGAGTGTGTGAGAGAGAGGGGCTGAGTGTGTGTGAGAGAGTGGCTGAGTGTGTGAGAGAGGGGCTGAGTGTGTGTAAGAGAGGGGCTGAGGGTGTGTGAGAGAGTGGCTGAGTGTGTGAGAGAGGGGCTGAGTGTGTGTAAGAGAGGGGCTGAGTGTGTGTGAGAGAGGGGCTGAGTGTGTGTGAGAGAGGGGCTGAGTGTGTGTAAGAGAGGGGCTGAGGGTGTGTGAGAGAGTGGCTGAGTGTGTGAGAGAGAGGGGCTGAGTGTGTGTGTGAGAGAGGGACTGAGTGTGTGTGAGAGAGGGGTTGAGTGTGAGTGAGAGAGGGGTTGAGTGTGAGTGAGAGAGGGGTTGAGTGTGTGTGAGAGGGGCTGAGTGTGTGAGAGAGGGGCTGAGTGTGTGAGAGAGGGGCTGAGTGTGTGTGAGAGAGAGGGGCTGAGTGTGTGTGAGAGAGGGGTTGAGTGTGAGTGAGAGAGGGGTTGAGTGTGTGAGTGAGAGAGGGGCTGAGTGTGTGTGAGAGAGACGGGCTGAGTGTGTGTAAGAGAGGGGCTGAGTGTGTGAGAGAGGGGCTGAGTGTGTGTGAGAGAGAGGGGCTGAGTGTGTGTGAGAGAGGGGTTGAGTGTGAGTGAGAGAGGGGTTGAGTGTGTGAGTGAGAGAGGGGCTGAGTGTGTGTGAGAGAGACGGGCTGAGTGTGTGTAAGAGAGGGGCTGAGTGTGTGTGAGAGGGAGGGGCTGAGGGTGTGTGAGAGGGGCTGAGTGTGTGTGTGTGAGAGAGGGGCTGAGTGTGTGAGAGAGGGGCTGTGTGTGTGAGAGAGGGGCTGATTGTGTGTGAGAGAGGGGTTGAGTGTGTGAGTGAGAGAGGGGCTGATTGTGTGTGAGAGAGAGGGGCTGAGTGTGTGTGAGAGAGGGGTTGAGTGTGTGAGTGAGAGAGGGGTTGAGTGTGTGAGTGAGAGAGGGGCTGAGTGTGTGTGAGAGAGGGGCTGAGTGTGTGTGAGAGAGACGGGCTGAGTGTGTGTGAGAGAGACGGGCTGCGTGTGTGTGAGAGAGCGGCTGAGTGTGTGTGTGTGAGAGAGGGGCTGTGTGTGTGTGTGAGTGGGGCTGAGTGTGTGTGAAAGGGGGGCTGAGTGTGTGTGGTAGTATGTATTGGGGGTCATGTGGGACTGGAAGCCCTAATGTCATTGGCTGACAGATCCCGGGTCCTGGTTGGCCGTTGACCTCATACTCCGCCCTGAAGGCGGAGTATAAGAAGCCGGTGCCTTCCCCCGCAGGCCAGTTTACTATCGGGCTGCTGGGGAACAGACACGCTTAATAAAGCCTCATCGACGTCACTCTTTTCGTCTCATGGAGTCTTTGTGCGCTACAATTTATTAAGCGTGCCTAAAAAGGACTATGGAGCTCAGGATCATTCCAGAATGCCTGAGGATCAGCCCCCACGCAGTGAATGCGGCAGCAGCCTTCAAACACTGGCAGACTTGCTTCGAGGCCTACCTCAGACCGACCACCGGCCGGGTCTCAGACGAACAAAAACTGCAGGTCCTGCACTCGAGGGTGAGCACGGAGATTTTCACCCTCATCGAAGACTCGGACGATTTCCAGACGGCGTTCGCAGCACTGAAAAGTCTCTATGTCCGCCCAGTTAACCAAATCTACGCTCGCTACCAGCTCGCGACGAGACAGCAAGCTCCCGAAGAATCGATGGACGTGTTCTACGCCGCGCTACCCGCGCCTACGGCCCGACCGCGCGGCAGGCCATTGGGCCCCATACGTACCCGTCACGGCAACCCCCCCCCCCCCCCCCCCCCCAGACACCCCACAGGCTTGCACGGCCCAAACGCCGAGTCGCACCGGGGGCGCCCGCTGTTATTTCTGCGGCCAGGCGAACCACCCCCGACAACGCTGTCCGGCCCGCGCAGCCATCTGCAAAAGCTGCGGGAAAAAGGGCCACTATGCGGTGGTGTGCCGATCCCGCGAGGTCGCCGCCGTGCCGGGGCCACAGGGAGCCCTACAGGCAGTCTATGCCTCCCAACCCCCCCAGCACGCCATGTGCGACCGGCAGGCGCAGCCGCTCTGGGTCCCGACCACCGCGGCCCCGGGAGAACTGGGAGCCCTGCACGCCGCCTACGCTCCCCAACCCCCCTACCCGCAGTCCATGTACGACCCGCCGCCGGCGCTCCCGATTTGGGTGCCGGCCAACACTCTCCACGGAGAGGAATGGGTCTTTCGCGTCCCGAACGCCACCCTCACCCCCCTCCCGCGCCCCACGCCTGACCCGCCGGCTCTGCCGACTTGGGCCCCGACCACCGCTGTCCCCGGTGAGGGAGCTCCGCGCGGTCCTAGCGCTCGCCACCCCACGCCTGTCCTGCCGGCGCCGCCGACCTGGGCCCTCACCCCCGTCCCGCGCCCCACGCCTGACCCGTCGACCTGGGCCCTCACCCCCGTCCCGCGCCCCACGCCTGTCCCGCCGGCGCCGCCGACCTGGGCCCTCACCCCGCGCCCCACGCCTGTCCCGCCGGCGTCGCCGACCTGGGCCCTCACCCCCGTCCCGCGCCCCACGCCTGACCCGTCGACCTGGGCCCTCACCCCCGTCCCGCGCCCCACGCCTGTCCCGCCGGCGCCGCCGACCTGGGCCCTCACCCCGCGCCCCACGCCTGTCCCGCCGGCGCCGCCAACCTGGGCCCTCACCCCCGTCCCGCGCCCCACGCCTGACCCGCCGGCGCAACTTACCTGGGCCCCGACCGCCGCTGTCCCCGGTGAGGGAGCTCCTCGCGCTCCTTGCGCTCCTTGCGCTCGCGGCCCCACGACTGACCCGCCGGCGCCGCCGACCTGGGCCCTCACACCAGTCCCGTGCCCCACGCCTGACCCGCCGGCGCAACTTACCTGGGCCCCGACCACCGCTGTCCCCGGTGAGGGAGCTCCGCGCGGTCCTAGCGCCCGCGGCCCTGGCGCTCGCAGAGACGGAGCTCCGCGCGGTCCTAGCGCCCGCGGCCCTGGCGCTCGCAGAGAGGGAGCTCCGCGCGGTCCTAGCGCTCCCCAGACCCCCCAGCACACCATGTGCGACCTGCAGACGCCGCCATTTTGGGTCCCGACCACCACGAGGGGAGGAGGGGCCGTCCATCTTGGACCGCCCCCGACCTGTACGACGCATGGGGGCGGCCATTTTGTCCACCCCCGACGCCATCTTGTGACCCCTCAGCCACATACGATGTATGGGGGCAGCCATTTTGTCCATCCCCGACGCCATCTTGGACGGCAACAACGGACCACACCCCACTACTACAACCACGGCTCGCTTCGGTTACGCTCGATCAGGCTCGGCCCCGGACTCTCCAGACGACGACGACAACGGTCCTAAATAACGGCCACGAGACGCCATGCCTAGTCGACTCCGGGAGCACGGAAAGCTTTATACACCCCGACACGGTAAGACGCTGTTCCTTAACTACCTACCCCAGCGCACAAAAGATTTGCCTAGCTGCAGGATCCCACTCCGTACAGATCCAGGGATTCTGCATAGTCACCCTAACGGTACAGGGGAGGGAATTCAAAAACTACAAACTTAACGTCCTTCCCCAACTCTGTGCCCCCACCTTGCTGGGCTTAGACTTCCAATGTAACCTACAGAGCCTTACGTTTAAATTCGGCAGCCCCATACCCCCACTCACTATCTGCGGCCTCGCTACCCTCAAGGTGCAACCCCCGTCCTTGTTTGCGAACCTCACCCCGGATTGCAAACCCGTCGCCACTAGGAGCAGGCGGTACAGCGCCCAGGACCGGACCTTCATTCGGTCCGAAGTCCAGCGGCTACTAAAGGAGGGCATAATCCAGGCCAGCAATAGTCCCTGGAGAGCGCAGGTGGTAGTAGTGAAGACAGGGGAGAAACAAAGGATGGTCATTGACTATAGCCAGACCATCAACAGGTACACACAACTAGACGCGTACCCTCTCCCCCGCATATCCGACATGGTCAATCGGATTGCCCAGTATAAAGTCTTCTCCACCGTGGACCTCAAGTCCGCCTACCATCAGCTCCCCATCCGCCCAAGTGACCGCAAGTACACAGCCTTCGAGGCAGACGGGCGATTATACCATTTCCTACGGGTCCCTTTTGGCGTCACAAACGGGGTCTCGGTCTTCCAACGGGAGATGGACCGAATGGTTGATCAACATGGGTTACGGGCCACGTTCCCTTACCTCGACAATGTAACCATCTGCGGCCACGATCAGCAGGACCACGACGCCAACCTCCAAAAATTCCTCCAGACCGCCAAAGCCTTGAACCTCACGTACAACGAGGACAAGTGCGTTTTTAGCACCGATCGGCTAGCCATTCTGGGCTACATAGTGCGCAATGGGATAATAGGCCCCGACCCCGAATGTATGCGCGCACTGATGGAATTTCCCCTCCCGCACTGCCCAAAAGCCCTGAAACGCTGCCTGGGGTTCTTTTCGCACTACGCCCAGTGGGTCCCCCAGTACGCAGACAAGGCCCGCCCCCTAATACAGACCACGACCTTCCCTCTGTCGACAGAGGCTTGCCAGGCCTTCAGCCGCATCAAAGCGGAAATCGCAAAGGCCACGATGCGCGCCATCGACGAGTCCCTCCCCTTCCAGGTCGAGAGCGACGCCTCCGACGTAGCTCTAGCGGCCACCCTCAACCAAGCGGGCAGACCCGTGGCCTTTTTCTCCCGAACCCTCCACGCCTCAGAAATCCGCCACTCCTCAGTGGAAAAGGAAGCCCAAGCCACAGTGGAAGCTGTGCGACATTGGAGGCATTACCTGGCCGGCAGGAGATTCACTCTCCTCACTGACCAACGGTCGGTAGCCTTCATGTTCGATAATGCACAGCGGGGCAAGATTAAAAATGACAAGATCTTAAGGTGGAGGATCGAGCTCTCCACCTTTAACTATGAGATCTTGTACCGGCCCGGAAAGCTGAACGAGCCGTCCGATGCCCTATCCCGCGGCACATGTCCCAACGCACAAATTAACCGCCTCCAAACCCTCCACGAGGACCTCTGCCACCCGGGGGTCACTCGGTTTTACCACTTCATCAAGTCCCGCAATCTCCCATACTCTTTAGAAGAGGTCCGTACATTCACAAGGGACTGCCACATCTGCGCGGAATGCAAGCCGCATTTTTTCAGGCCAGATGGAGCGCACCTGATTAAGGCTTCCCGCCCCTTTGAACGCCTCAGTCTGGATTTCAAAGGGCCCCTCCCCTCCACCGACCGCAACGCATATTTCCTTAATGTAGTGGACGAATACTCCCGCTTCCCTTTTGCCATTCCCTGCTCCGACATGACCGCGGCCACAGTCATTAAAGCCCTGAACAGCATCTTCACGCTGTTCGGTTACCCCGCATACGTCCACAGCGACAGGGGGTCCTCTTTCATGAGTGACGAGCTGCGCCAGTTCCTGCTCAGCAAGGGCATAGCCTCAAGCAGGACGACCAGCTACAACCCCCGGGGGAACGGGCAAGTAGAAAGGGAGAACGGCACGGTCTGGAAGGCCGTCCTACTGGCCCTACGGTCCAGGGATCTCCCAGTTTCACGGTGGCAGGAGGTCCTCCCGGACGCTCTCCATTCCATCCGGTCGTTATTATGTACAAGCACTAATCAAACGCCGCACGAGCGTCTCCTTGTCTTCCCTAGGAGGTCCTCCTCTGGAACGTCGCTGCCAACCTGGCTGGAGGCCCCAGGACCCATCTTGCTTCGAAAGCACGTGCGGGCACATAAGGCGGACCCGTTGGTCGAAAGGGTTCACCTCCTCCACGCAAACCCCCAGTACGCCTACGTGGAGCACCCCGACGGCCGACAGGACACGGTCTCCCTGCGGGATCTGGCGACCGCCGGCACCACGCACACCCCCCCGACACCATCAACCCAACCGCCCCCCTTCCTGCCGCCGCCGCACCCCGCGACCGCCCCCTTCCCAGGAGGATCAGTCCCCCTCCCCTTTGCACCGACAGCTGAAACCATGCGGCTCCCGGAGGCGACAACGCTGGTACAAGCACCACCACCACCGCCGGGGCCGAGGCGATCGACACGGACGACCAGACCGCCCGACCGACTCGTGGCGTCGATGTAAAACAAAGATGGACTGTTCAATGAACATTTTGTTTTTCCTATACCCTCTGTAAATAGTTGTAACAGGACGATACTGTCCAATACTGTACTACCATGTAACTGTTCTATCCTCCCAGGACCAGCCCTGTAAACCCTTACCACCATACGAAGCATCACCCCGCCGGGTTCGTTTTTGACAAGGGGTGAATGTGGTAGTATGTATTGGGGGTCATGTGGGACTGGAAGCCCTAATGTCATTGGCTGACAGATCCCGGGTCCTGGTTGGCCGTTGACCTCATACTCCGCCCTGAAGGCGAAGTATAAGAAGCCGGTGCCTTCCCCCGCAGGCCAGTTTACTATCGGGCTGCTGGGGAACAGACACGCTTAATAAAGCCTCATCGACTTCACTCTTTTCGTCTCATGGAGTCTTTGTGCGCTACAGTGTGTGAGAGAGGGGCTGAGTGTGTGTGAGAGGGAGGGGCTGAGGGTGTGTGAAAGAGGGGCTGAGTGTTTGTGAGAGAGAGGGGCTGCGTGTGTGAGAGAGAGGGGCTGCGTGTGTGTGAGAGAGAGGGGCTGAGTGTGTGTGTGTGAGGGGCTGAGTGTGTGTGTGAGATGGGCAGAGAGTGTGTGTGAGAGAGAGATGGGCAGAGAGTGTGTGTGAGAGAGAGGGGCTGCGTGTGTGTGAGAGGGAGGGGCTGAGGGTGTGTGAGAGAGGGGCTGAGGGTGTGTGAGGGAGAGGGGCTGAGTGTGTGTGAGAGACGGGCTGAGTGTGTGTGAGAGACGGGCTGAGTGTGTGTGAGAGACGGGCTGAGTGTGTGTGAGAGAGAGGGGTTGAGTGTGTGTGAGAGAGAGGGGTTGAGTGTGTGTGTGTGTGTGTGTGTGTGAAAGAGGGGCTGTGTTTGTGAGAGAGAGGGGCTGCGTGTGTGAGAGAGAGGGGCTGCGTGTGTGTGAGAGAGAGGGGCTGAGTGTGTGTGTGTGATGGGCAGAGAGTGTGTGTGAGAGAGAGATGGGCAGAGAGTGTGTGTGAGAGAGAGGGGCTGCGTGTGTGAGAGAGAGGGGCTGAGGGTGTGTGAGAGAGGGGCTGAGGGTGTGTGAGGGAGAGGGGCTGAGTGTGTGTGAGAGACGGGCTGAGTGTGTGTGAGAGACGGGCTGAGTGTGTGTGAGAGACGGGCTGAGTGTGTGTGAGAGAGAGGGGTTGAGTGTGTGTGAGAGAGAGGGGTTGAGTGTGTGTGTTTGTGTGTGTGAGAGGGGGGCTGAGTGTGAGAGGGGGGCTGAGTGTGAGAGGGGGGCTGAGTGTGAGAGGGGGGCTGAGTGTGAGAGGGGGGCTGAGTGTGAGAGGGGGGCTGAGTGTGAGAGAGGGGGGCTGAGTGTGAGAGAGGGGGGCTGAGTGTGAGAGAGGGGGGCTGAGTGTGAGAGAGGGGGGCTGAGTGTGAGAGAGGGGGGCTGAGTGTGAGAGAGGGGGGCTGAGTGTGAGAGAGGGGGGCTGAGTGTGAGAGAGGGGGGCTGAGTGTGAGAGAGGGGGGCTGAGTGTGAGAGAGGGGGGCTGAGTGTGAGAGAGGGGGGCTGAGTGTGAGAGAGGGGGGCTGAGTGTGAGAGAGGGGGGCTGAGTGTGAGAGAGGGGGGCTGAGTGTGAGAGAGGGGGGCTGAGTGTGAGAGGGAGGGGCTGAGTGTGAGAGGGAGGGGCTGAGTGTGAGAGGGAGGGGCTGAGTGTGAGAGGGAGGGGCTGAGTGTGAGAGGGAGGGGCTGAGTGTGAGAGGGAGGGGCTGAGTGTGAGAGGGAGGGGCTGAGTGTGAGAGGGAGGGGCTGAGTGTGAGAGGGAGGGGCTGAGTGTGAGAGGGAGGGGCTGAGTGTGAGAGGGAGGGGCTGAGTGTGAGAGGGAGGGGCTGAGTGTGAGAGGGAGGGGCTGAGTGTGAGAGGGAGGGGCTGAGTGTGAGAGGGAGGGGCTGAGTGTGAGAGGGAGGGGCTGAGTGTGAGAGGGAGGGGCTGAGTGTGAGAGGGAGGGGCTGAGTGTGAGAGGGAGGGGCTGAGTGTGAGAGGGAGGGGCTGAGTGTGAGAGGGAGGGGCTGAGTGTGAGAGGGAGGGGCTGAGTGTGAGAGGGAGGGGCTGAGTGTGAGAGGGAGGGGCTGAGTGTGAGAGGGAGGGGCTGAGTGTGAGAGGGAGGGGCTGAGTGTGAGAGGGAGGGGCTGAGTGTGAGAGGGAGGGGCTGAGTGTGAGAGGGAGGGGCTGAGTGTGAGAGGGAGGGGCTGAGTGTGAGAGGGAGGGGCTGAGTGTGAGAGGGAGGGGCTGAGTGTGAGAGGGAGGGGCTGAGTGTGAGAGGGAGGGGCTGAGTGTGAGAGGGAGGGGCTGAGTGTGAGAGGGAGGGGCTGAGTGTGAGAGGGAGGGGCTGAGTGTGAGAGGGAGGGGCTGAGTGTGAGAGGGAGGGGCTGAGTGTGAGAGGGAGGGGCTGAGTGTGTGTGAGAGAGGGGCTGTGTGTGTGTGTGAGAGAGGGGCTGTGTGTGTGTGAGAGAGGGGCTGAGTGTGTGTGAGAGAGGGGCTGAGTGTGTGTGAGAGAGGGGCTGAGTGTGTGTGTGAGAGAGAGGCTGAGTGTGTGTGTGTGAGGGGCTGAGTGTGTGTGCGAGGGGCTGAGTGTGTGTGCGAGGGGCTGAGTGTGTGTGCGAGGGGCTGAGTGTGTGTGCGAGGGGCTGAGTGTGTGTGCGAGGGGCTGAGTGTGTGTGCGAGGGGCTGAGTGTGTGTGCGAGGGGCTGAGTGTGTGTGCGAGGGGCTGAGTGTGTGTGCGAGGGGCTGAGTGTGTGTGCGAGGGGCTGAGTGTGTGTGCGAGGGGCTGAGTGTGTGTGCGAGGGGCTGAGTGTGTGTGCGAGGGGCTGAGTGTGTGTGCGAGGGGCTGAGTGTGTGTGCGAGGGGCTGAGTGTGTGTGCGAGGGGCTGAGTGTGTGTGCGAGGGGCTGAGTGTGTGTGCGAGGGGCTGAGTGTGTGTGCGAGGGGCTGAGTGTGTGTGCGAGGGGCTGAGTGTGTGTGCGAGAGGCTGAGTGTGTGTGCGAGGGGCTGAGTGTGTGTGTGAGAGAGTGGCTGAGTGTGTGTGTGAGAGAGCGGCTGAGTGTGTGTGTGAGAGAGGAGCTGAGTGTGTGTGAGAGAGAGGGGCTGAGTGTGTGTGTGAGAGAGAGGCTGAGTGTGTGTGTGAGAGAGAGGCTGAGTGTGTGTGTGTGAGGGGCTGAGTGTGTGTGTGAAGGGCTGAGTGTGTGTGTGAGGGAGAGGGGCTGAGTGTGTGTGAGAGAGGGGCTGAGTGTGTGTGTGAGAGGGGCTGAGTGTGTGTGTGAGAGGGGCTGAGTGTGTGTGTGAGGGGGGCTGAGTGTGTGTGTGTGTGAGAGGGGCTGAGTGTGTGTGTGTGTGAGAGGGGCTGAGTGTGTGTGAGAGAGGGGCTGAGTGTGTGTGAGAGAGGGGCTGAGTGTGTGTGAGAGAGGGGCTGAGTGTGTGTGAGAGAGGGGCTGAGTGTGTGTGAGAGAGGGGCTGAGTGTGTGTGAGAGAGGGGCTGAGTGTGTGTGAGAGAGGGGCTGAGTGTGTGTGAGAGAGACGGGCTGAGTATGTGTGAGAGAGAGGGGCTGAGTGTGTGTGTGAGAGAGGGGCTGAGTGTGTGTGTGTGTGTGAGAGGGAGGGGCTGAGTGTGTGTAAGAGAGGGGCTGAGTGTGTGTAAGAGAGGGGCTGAGTGTGTGTGTGTGAGAGAGGGGCTGAGTGTGTGTGTGTGTGAGAGAGTGGCTGAGTGTGTGTGTGAGAGAGGGGCTGAGTGTGTGTGTGAGAGAGGGGCTGAGTGTGTGTGAGAGAGGGGCTGAGTGTGTGTGTGAGAGAGGGGCTGAGTGTGTGTGAGAGAGAGGGACTGAGTGTGTGTGTGAGAGAAGGGCTGAGTGTGACAGAGAGGCTAAGTGTGTGAGAGGGGCGGAGTGTGTGTGTGTGAGGGGCTGAGTGTGTGTGTGAGGGAGAGGGGCTGAGTGTGTGTGAGAGAGGGGCTGAGTGTGTGTGAGAGAGAGGCTGAGTGTGTGTGTGAGAGGGGCTGAGTGTGTGTGTGAGAGGGGCTGAGTGTGTGTGTGAGAGGGGCTGAGTGTGTGTGTGAGAGGGGCTGGGTGTGTGTGTGAGAGGGGCTGAGTGTGTGTGAGAGAGGGGCTGAGTGTGTGTGAGAGAGGGGCTGAGTGTGTGTGAGAGAGGGGCTGAGTGTGTGTGAGAGAGGGGCTGAGTGTGTGTGAGAGAGGGGCTGAGTGTGTGTGAGAGAGGGGCTGAGTGTGTGTGAGAGAGGGGCTGAGTGTGTGTGAGAGAGGGGATGAGTGTGTGTGAGAGAGACGGGCTGAGTATGTGTGAGAGAGAGGGGCTGAGTGTGTGTGTGAGAGAGGGGCTGAGTGTGTGTGTGTGTGTGTGAGAGGGGCTGAGTGTATGTGAGAGGGGGGCTGAGTGTGTGAGAGAGGTGCTGAGTGTGTGTGAGAGGGAGGGGCTGAGTGTGTGTAAGAGAGGGGCTGAGTGTGTGTAAGAGAGGGGCTGAGTGTGTGTGTGTGAGAGAGGGGCTGAGTGTGTGTGTGTGTGAGAGAGGGGCTGAGTGTGTGTGTGAGAGAGGGGCTGAGTGTGTGTGTGAGAGAGGGGCTGAGTGTGTGTGAGAGAGAGGGACTGAGTGTGTGTGTGAGAGAAGGGCTGAGTGTGACAGAGAGGCTAAGAGTGTGAGAGGGGCGGAGTGTGTGTGTGTGAGGGGCGGAGTGTGTGTGAGAGAGGGGCTGAGTGTGTGTGTGTGAGAGAGGGGCTGAGTGTGTGAGAGAGAGGGGCTGAGTGTGTGTGTGAGAGAGGGGCTGAGTGTGTGTGTGTGTGTGTGAGAGGGGCTGAGTGTATGTGAGAGGGAGGGGCTGAGTGTGAGAGGGAGGGGCTGAGTGTGAGAGGGAGGGGCTGAGTGTGAGAGGGAGGGGCTGAGTGTGAGAGGGAGGGGCTGAGTGTGAGAGGGAGGGGCTGAGTGTGAGAGGGAGGGGCTGAGTGTGAGAGGGAGGGGCTGAGTGTGAGAGGGAGGGGCTGAGTGTGAGAGGGAGGGGCTGAGTGTGAGAGGGAGGGGCTGAGTGTGAGAGGGAGGGGCTGAGTGTGAGAGGGAGGGGCTGAGTGTGAGAGGGAGGGGCTGAGTGTGAGAGGGAGGGGCTGAGTGTGAGAGGGAGGGGCTGAGTGTGAGAGGGAGGGGCTGAGTGTGAGAGGGAGGGGCTGAGTGTGAGAGGGAGGGGCTGAGTGTGAGAGGGAGGGGCTGAGTGTGAGAGGGAGGGGCTGAGTGTGAGAGGGAGGGGCTGAGTGTGAGAGGGAGGGGCTGAGTGTGAGAGGGAGGGGCTGAGTGTGTGTGAGAGAGGGGCTGTGTGTGTGTGTGAGAGAGGGGCTGTGTGTGTGTGTGAGAGAGGGGCTGTGTGTGTGTGAGAGAGGGGCTGAGTGTGTGTGAGAGAGGGGCTGAGTGTGTGTGAGAGAGGGGCTGAGTGTGTGTGTGAGAGAGAGGCTGAGTGTGTGTGTGTGAGGGGCTGAGTGTGTGTGCGAGGGGCTGAGTGTGTGTGCGAGGGGCTGAGTGTGTGTGCGAGGGGCTGAGTGTGTGTGCGAGGGGCTGAGTGTGTGTGCGAGGGGCTGAGTGTGTGTGCGAGGGGCTGAGTGTGTGTGCGAGGGGCTGAGTGTGTGTGCGAGGGGCTGAGTGTGTGTGCGAGGGGCTGAGTGTGTGTGCGAGGGGCTGAGTGTGTGTGCGAGGGGCTGAGTGTGTGTGCGAGGGGCTGAGTGTGTGTGCGAGGGGCTGAGTGTGTGTGCGAGGGGCTGAGTGTGTGTGCGAGGGGCTGAGTGTGTGTGCGAGGGGCTGAGTGTGTGTGCGAGGGGCTGAGTGTGTGTGCGAGGGGCTGAGTGTGTGTGCGAGAGGCTGAGTGTGTGTGCGAGGGGCTGAGTGTGTGTGTGAGAGAGTGGCTGAGTGTGTGTCTGAGAGAGCGGCTGAGTGTGTGTGTGAGAGAGGAGCTGAGTGTGTGTGAGAGAGAGGGGCTGAGTGTGTGTGTGAGAGAGAGGCTGAGTGTGTGTGTGAGAGAGAGGCTGAGTGTGTGTGTGTGAGGGGCTGAGTGTGTGTGTGAAGGGCTGAGTGTGTGTGTGAGGGAGAGGGGCTGAGTGTGTGTGAGAGAGGGGCTGAGTGTGTGTGTGAGAGGGGCTGAGTGTGTGTGTGAGAGGGGCTGAGTGTGTGTGTGAGGGGGGCTGAGTGTGTGTGTGTGTGAGAGGGGCTGAATGTGTGTGTGTGTGAGAGGGGCTGAGTGTGTGTGAGAGAGGGGCTGAGTGTGTGTGAGAGAGGGGCTGAGTGTGTGTGAGAGAGGGGCTGAGTGTGTGTGAGAGAGGGGCTGAGTGTGTGTGAGAGAGGGGCTGAGTGTGTGTGAGAGAGGGGCTGAGTGTGCGTGAGAGAGGGGCTGAGTGTGTGTGAGAGAGACGGGCTGAGTATGTGTGAGAGAGAGGGGCTGAGTGTGTGTGTGAGAGAGGGGCTGAGTGTGTGTGTGTGTGTGAGAGGGAGGGGCTGAGTGTGTGTAAGAGAGGGGCTGAGTGTGTGTAAGAGAGGGGCTGAGTGTGTGTGTGTGAGAGAGGGGCTGAGTGTGTGTGTGTGTGAGAGAGTGGCTGAGTGTGTGTGTGAGAGAGGGGCTGAGTGTGTGTGTGAGAGAGGGGCTGAGTGTGTGTGAGAGAGGGGCTGAGTGTGTGTGTGAGAGAGGGGCTGAGTGTGTGTGAGAGAGAGGGACTGAGTGTGTGTGTGAGAGAAGGGCTGAGTGTGACAGAGAGGCTAAGTGTGTGAGAGGGGCGGAGTGTGTGTGTGTGAGGGGCTGAGTGTGTGTGTGAGGGAGAGGGGCTGAGTGTGTGTGAGAGAGGGGCTGAGTGTGTGTGAGAGAGAGGCTGAGTGTGTGTGTGAGAGGGGCTGAGTGTGTGTGTGAGAGGGGCTGAGTGTGTGTGTGAGAGGGGCTGAGTGTGTGTGTGAGAGGGGCTGGGTGTGTGTGTGAGAGGGGCTGAGTGTGTGTGAGAGAGGGGCTGAGTGTGTGTGAGAGAGGGGCTGAGTGTGTGTGAGAGAGGGGCTGAGTGTGTGTGAGAGAGGGGCTGAGTGTGTGTGAGAGAGGGGCTGAGTGTGTGTGAGAGAGGGGCTGAGTGTGTGTGAGAGAGGGGCTGAGTGTGTGTGAGAGAGGGGCTGAGTGTGTGTGAGAGAGACGGGCTGAGTATGTGTGAGAGAGAGGGGCTGAGTGTGTGTGTGAGAGAGGGGCTGAGTGTGTGTGTGTGTGTGAGAGGGGCTGAGTGTATGTGAGAGGGGGGCTGAGTGTGTGAGAGAGGTGCTGAGTGTGTGTGAGAGGGAGGGGCTGAGTGTGTGTAAGAGAGGGGCTGAGTGTGTGTAAGAGAGGGGCTGAGTGTGTGTGTGTGAGAGAGGGGCTGAGTGTGTGTGTGTGTGAGAGAGGGGCTGAGTGTGTGTGTGAGAGAGGGGCTGAGTGTGTGTGTGAGAGAGGCGCTGAGTGTGTGTGAGAGAGAGGGACTGAGTGTGTGTGTGAGAGAAGGGCTGAGTGTGACAGAGAGGCTAAGAGTGTGAGAGGGGCGGAGTGTGTGTGTGTGAGGGGCGGAGTGTGTGTGAGAGAGGGGCTGAGTGTGTGTGTGTGAGAGAGGGGCTGAGTGTGTGAGAGAGAGGGGCTGAGTGTGTGTGTGAGAGAGGGGCTGAGTGTGTGTGTGTGTGTGTGAGAGGGGCTGAGTGTATGTGAGAGGGGGGCTGAGTGTGTGAGAGAGGTGCTGAGTGTGTGTGAGAGGGAGGGGCTGAGTGTGTGTAAGAGAGGGGCTGAGTGTGTGTAAGAGAGGGGCTGAGTGTGTGTGTGTGAGAGAGGGGCTGAGTGTGTGTGTGAGAGAGGGGCTGATGTGTGTGAGAGAGAGGGACTGAGTGTGTGTGTGAGAGAGGGGCTGAGTGTGTGTGTGTGAGAGGGGCTGAGTGTGTGTGAGAGAGGGGCTGAGTGTGTGTGAGAGAGGGGCTGAGTGTGTGTGAGAGAGGGGCTGAGTGTGTGTGAGAGAGGGGCTGAGTGTGTGTGAGAGAGGGGCTGAGTGTGTGTGAGAGAGGGGCTGAGTGTGTGTGAGAGAGGGGCTGAGTGTGTGTGAGAGAGGGGCTGAGTGTGTGTGAGAGAGACGGGCTGAGTATGTGTGAGAGAGAGGGGCTGAGTGTGTGTGTGAGAGAGGGGCTGAGTGTGTGTGTGTGTGTGTGTGAGAGGGGCTGAGTGTATGTGAGAGGGGGGCTGAGTGTGTGAGAGAGGTGCTGAGTGTGTGTGAGAGGGAGGGGCTGAGTGTGTGTAAGAGAGGGGCTGAGTGTGTGTAAGAGAGGGGCTGAGTGTGTGTGTGTGAGAGAGGGGCTGAGTGTGTGTGAGAGAGGGGCTGAGTGTGTGTGAGAGAGACGGGCTGAGTATGTGTGAGAGAGAGGGGCTGAGTGTGTGTGTGAGAGAGGGGCTGAGTGTGTGTGTGTGTGTGTGAGAGGGGCTGAGTGTATGTGAGAGGGGGGCTGAGTGTGTGAGAGAGGTGCTGAGTGTGTGTGAGAGGGAGGGGCTGAGTGTGTGTAAGAGAGGGGCTGAGTGTGTGTAAGAGAGGGGCTGAGTGTGTGTGTGTGAGAGAGGGGCTGAGTGTGTGTGTGTGTGAGAGAGGGGCTGAGTGTGTGTGTGAGAGAGGGGCTGAGTGTGTGTGTGAGAGAGGGGCTGAGTGTGTGTGAGAGAGAGGGACTGAGTGTGTGTGTGAGAGAAGGGCTGAGTGTGACAGAGAGGCTAAGAGTGTGAGAGGGGCGGAGTGTGTGTGTGTGAGGGGCGGAGTGTGTGTGAGAGAGGGGCTGAGTGTGTGTGTGTGAGAGAGGGGCTGAGTGTGTGAGAGAGAGGGGCTGAGTGTGTGTGTGAGAGAGGGGCTGAGTGTGTGTGTGTGTGTGTGAGAGGGGCTGAGTGTATGTGAGAGGGGGGCTGAGTGTGTGAGAGAGGTGCTGAGTGTGTGTGAGAGGGAGGGGCTGAGTGTGTGTAAGAGAGGGGCTGAGTGTGTGTAAGAGAGGGGCTGAGTGTGTGTGTGTGAGAGAGGGGCTGAGTGTGTGTGTGAGAGAGGGGCTGATGTGTGTGAGAGAGAGGGACTGAGTGTGTGTGTGAGAGAGGGGCTGAGTGTGTGTGTGTGAGAGGGGCTGAGTGTGTGTGAGAGAGGGGCTGAGTGTGTGTGAGAGAGGGGCTGAGTGTGTGTGAGAGAGGGGCTGAGTGTGTGTGAGAGAGGGGCTGAGTGTGTGTGAGAGAGGGGCTGAGTGTGTGTGAGAGAGGGGCTGAGTGTGTGTGAGAGAGGGGCTGAGTGTGTGTGAGAGAGGGGCTGAGTGTGTGTGAGAGAGACGGGCTGAGTATGTGTGAGAGAGAGGGGCTGAGTGTGTGTGTGAGAGAGGGGCTGAGTGTGTGTGTGTGTGTGTGTGAGAGGGGCTGAGTGTATGTGAGAGGGGGGCTGAGTGTGTGAGAGAGGTGCTGAGTGTGTGTGAGAGGGAGGGGCTGAGTGTGTGTAAGAGAGGGGCTGAGTGTGTGTAAGAGAGGGGCTGAGTGTGTGTGTGTGAGAGAGGGGCTGAGTGTGTGTGTGTGTGAGAGAGTGGCTGAGTGTGTGTGTGAGAGAGGGGCTGAGTGTGTGTGTGAGAGAGGGGCTGAGTGTGTGTGAGAGAGAGGGACTGAGTGTGTGTGTGAGAGAAGGGCTGAGTGTGACAGAGAGGCTAAGAGTGTGAGAGGGGCAGAGTGTGTGTGTGTGAGGGGCGGAGTGTGTGTGAGAGAGGGGCTGAGTGTGTGTGTGTGTGTGAGAGAGGGGCTGAGTGTGTGAGAGAGAGGGGCTGAGTGTGTGTGTGAGAGAGGGGCTGAGTGTGTGTGTGTGTGTGTGAGAGGGGCTGAGTGTATGTGAGAGGGGGGCTGAGTGTGTGAGAGAGGTGCTGAGTGTGTGTGAGAGGGAGGGGCTGAGTGTGTGTAAGAGAGGGGCTGAGTGTGTGTAAGAGAGGGGCTGAGTGTGGGTGTGTGAGAGAGGGGCTGAGTGTGTGTGTGAGAGAGGGGCTTAGTGTGTGTGAGAGAGAGGGACTGAGTGTGTGTGTGAGAGAGGGGCTGAGTGTGTGTGTGAGAGAGGGGCTGAGTGTGTGTGAGAGAGGGGCTGAGTGTGTGTGTGAGAGAGGGGCTGAGTGTGTGTGAGAGAGAGGGACTGAGTGTGTGTGTGAGAGAAGGGCTGAGTGTGACAGAGAGGCTAAGTGTGTGAGAGGGACGGAGTGTGTGTGTGTGAGGGGCTGAGTGTGTGTGTGAGGGAGAGGGGCTGAGTGTGTGTGAGAGAGGGGCTGAGTGTGTGTGAGAGAGAGGCTGAGTGAGTGTGTGAGAGGGGCTGAGTGTGTGTGAGAGAGGGGCTGAGTGTGTGTGTGTGAGAGGGGCTGAGTGTGTGTGTGAGGGGCTGAGTGTGTGTGAGAGAGGGGCTGAGTGTGTGTGAGAGAGGGGCTGAGTGTGTGTGAGAGAGGGGCTGAGTGTGTGTGAGAGAGGGGCTGAGTGTGTGTGAGAGAGGGGCTGAGTGTGTGTGAGAGAGACGGGCTGAGTGTGTGTGAGAGAGAGGGGCTGAGTGTGTGTGAGAGAGGGGCTGAGTGTGTGTGTGTGTGTGTGAGAGGGGCTGAGTGTGTGTGAGAGGGGGGCTGAGTGTGTGTGAGAGAGGTGCTGAGTGTGTGTGAGAGGGAGGGGCTGAGTGTGTGTAAGAGAGGGGCTGAGTGTGTGTAAGAGAGGGGCTGAGTGTGTGTGTGTGAGAGAGGGGCTGAGTGTGTGTGTGTGAGAGAGGGGCTGAGTGTGTGTGTGAGAGAGGGGCTGAGTGTGTGTGAGAGAGAGGGGCTGAGTGTGTGTGTGAGAGAGGGGCTGAGTGTGTGAGAGAGAGGGACTGAGTGTGTGTGTGAGAGAAGGGCTGAGTGTGACAGAGAGGCTAAGTGTGTGCGAGGGGCGGAGTGTGTGTGTGTGAGGGGCTGAGTGTGTGTGTGAGGGGCTGAGTGTGTGTGTGAGGGGCTGAGTGTGTGTGCGAGGGGCTGAGTGTGTGTGCGAGGGGCTGAGTGTGTGTGCGAGGGGCTGAGTGTGTGTGCGAGGGGCTGAGTGTGTGTGCGAGGGGCTGAGTGTGTGTGCGAGGGGCTGACTGTGTGTGCGAGGGGCTGAGTGTGTGTGCGAGGGGCTGAGTGTGTGTGCGAGGGGCTGAGTGTGTGTGCGAGAGGCTGAGTGTGTGTGCGAGGGGCTGAGTGTGTGTGTAAGAGAGTGGCTGAGTGTGTGTCTGAGAGAGCGGCTGAGTGTGTGTGTGAGAGAGGAGCTGAGTGTGTGTGAGAGAGAGGGGCTGAGTGTGTGTGTGAGAGAGAGGCTGAGTCTGTGTGTGTGAGGGGCTGAGTGTGTGTGTGAAGGGCTGAGTGTGTGTGTGAGGGAGAGGGGCTGAGTGTGTGTGAGAGAGGGGCTGAGTGTGTGTGTGAGAGGGGCTGAGTGTGTGTGTGAGAGGGGCTGAGTGTGTGTGTGAGAGGGGCTGAGTGTGTGTGAGAGAGGGGCTGAGTGTGTGTGAGAGAGGGGCTGAGTGTGTGTGAGAGAGGGGCTGAGTGTGTGTGAGAGAGGGGCTGAGTGTGTGTGAGAGAGGGGCTGAGTGTGTGTGAGAGAGGGGCTGAGTGTGTGTGAGAGAGACGGGCTGAGTATGTGTGAGAGAGAGGGGCTGAGTGTGTGTGTGAGAGAGAGGTTGAGTGTGTGTGTGTGAGGGGCTGATTGTGTGTGTGAAGGGCTGAGTGTGTGTGTGAGGGAGAGGGGCTGAGTGTGTGTGAGAGAGGGGCTGAGTGTGTGTGTGAGAGGGGCTGAGTGTGTGTGTGAGAGGGGCTGAGTGTGTGTGTGAGAGGGGCTGAGTGTGTGTGTGTGTGTGAGAGGGGCTGAGTGTGTGTGAGAGAGGGGCTGAGTGTGTGTGAGAGAGGGGCTGAGTGTGTGTGAGAGAGGGGCTGAGTGTGTGTGAGAGAGGGGCTGAGTGTGTGTGAGAGAGGGGCTGAGTGTGTGTGAGAGAGGGGCTGAGTGTGTGTGAGAGAGGGGCTGAGTGTGTGTGAGAGAGATGGGCTGAGTGTGTGTGAGAGAGGGGCTGAGTGTGTGTGTGTGTGTGAGAGAGGCTGAGTGTGTGTGTGAGAGAGAGGGGCTGAGTGTGTGTGAGAGAGAGAGGCTGAGTGTATGTGAGAGGGGGGCTGAGTGTGTGAGAGAGAGAGAGGGGCTGAGTGTGTGTAAGAGAGGGGCTGAGTGTGTCTGTGTGAGGGAGAGGGGCTGAGTGTGTGTGTGAGAGAGGGGCTGAGTGTGTGTGTGAGAGAAGGGCTGAGTGTGTGTGTGAGAGAGGGGCTGAGTGTGTGTGTGAGAGAAGGGCTGAGTGTGACAGAGAGGCTAAGTGTGTGAGAGAGAGAGGGGCCGAGTGTGTGATCGAGAGAGGGGCCGAGTGTGTGAGAGAGAGAGGGGCCGAGTGTGTGAGCGAGAGAGGGGCCGGGTGTGTGAGCGAGAGAGGGGCCGGGTGTGTGAGCGAGGGAGGGGCCTGGTGTGTGAGCGAGAGAGGGGCCGGGTGTGTGAGCGAGAGAGGGGCCGGGTGTGTGAGCGAGAGAGGGGCCGGGTGTGTGAGCGAGAGAGGGGCCGGGTGTGTGAGAGAGGGGCCGGTTGTGTGTGAGAGAGAGGGGCCGAGTGTGTGAGAGAGAGAGGGGCCGGGTGTGTGAGCGAGAGAGGGGCCGGGTGTGTGAGCGAGAGAGGGGCCGGGTGTGTGAGAGAGGGGCCGGGTGTGTGTGAGAGAGAGGGGCCGAGTGTGTGAGAGAGAGAGGGGCCGGGTGTGTGAGAGAGAGAGGGGCCGGGTGTGTGAGAGAGAGAGGGGCCGGGTGTGTGAGAGAGAGAGGGGCCGGGTGTGTGAGAGAGAGAGGGGCCGGGTGTGTGAGAGAGAGAGGGGCCGGGTGTGTGAGAGAGAGAGGGGCCGAGTGTGTGAGAGAGAGAGGGGCCGAGTGTGTGAGAGAGAGAGGGGCCGAATGTGTGAGATAGAGGGCCCGAGTGTGTGTGAGAGAGAGGGGCCGAGTGTGTGTGAGAGAGAGGGGCCGAGTGTGTGAGAGAGAAAGGGGCCGTGTGTGTGAGAGAGAGAGGGGCCGAGTGTGTGAGAGAGAGAGGGGCCGAGTGTGTGAGAGAGAGAGGGGCCGAGTGTGTGAGATAGAGGGCCCGAGTGTGTGAGAGAGAGAGGGGCCGGGTGTGTGAGCGAGAGAGGGGCCGAGTGTGTGAGAGAGAGAGGGGCCGGGTGTGTGAGAGAGAGAGGGGCCGAGTGTGTGGGAGAGAGAGGGGCCGAGTGTGTGAGATAGAGGGCCCGAGTGTGTGTAGGAGAGGGCCCGAGTGTGTGTGAGAGAGGGCCCGAGTGTGTGTGAGAGAGGGCCCGAGTGTGTGTGAGAGAGGGCCCGAGTGTGTGTGAGAGAGATTATCATAGATTATCATAGAATTTACAGTGCAGAAGGAGGCCATTCGGCCCATCGAGTCTGCACCGGCTCTTAGAAAGAGCACCCTACCCAAGGTCAACACCCCCACCCTATCCCCACAACCCAGTAACCCCACTCAACACTAAGGGCAATTTTGGACACTAAGGGCAATTTATCATGGCCAATCCACCTAACCTGCACACCTTTGGACTGTGGGAGGAAACCGGAGCACCCGGAGGAAACCCACGCACACACGGGGAGGATGTGCAGACTCCGCAAAGACAGTGACCCAAGCCGGAATCGAACCTGGGACCCTGGAGCTGTGAAGCAATTGTGCTATCCACAATGCTACCGTGTTGCCCACGAGGGCCCGAGTGTGTGTGAGAGAGGGCCCGAGTGTGTGTGAGAGAGGGCCCGAGTGTGTGTGAGAGAGGGGCCGAGTGTGTGTGAGATGGAGGGGCCGAGTGTGTGTGAGATAGAGGGGCCGAGTGTGTGTGAGAGAGGGTCTGAGTGTGTGAGAGATAGAGGGGCCGAGTGTGTGTGAGATAGAGGGGCCGAGTGTGTGTGAGATAGAGGGGCCGAGTGTGTGTGAGATAGAGGGGCCGAGTGTGTGTGAGATAGAGGGGCCGAGTGTGTGTGAGATAGAGGGGCCGAGTGTGTGAGATAGAGGGGCCGAGTGTGTGTGAGATAGAGGGGCCGAGTGTGTGAGATAGAGGGGCCGAGTGTGTGAGATAGAGGGGCCGAGTGTGTGAGATAGAGGGGCTGAGTGTGTGAGAGAGAGGGGCTGAGTGTTTATGTGTGAGCGGCTAAGTGCGTGTGTGAGAGAGAGGGGCTGAGTGTGTGTGAGAGAGGGACTGATTGTGTGTGAGAGGGGCTGAGTGTGTGTGAGAGAGAGAGGAGCTGAGTGTGTGTGTGTGAGAGAGGCTGAGTGCGTGTGTGAGAGAGAAGGGCTGAGTGTGTGTGTGAGAGAGGGGGGCTGGGTGTGTGTGAGAGAGGGGCTGAGTCTGTGTGTGTGTGAGAGAGGGCTGAGTGTGTGTGAGAGAGGGACTGATTGTGTGAGAGAGGGACTGATTGTGTGTGAGAGGGACTGTGTGTGTGTGTGAGATGGGCTGAAAGTGTGTGAGACAGAGGCTGAGTGAGTGTGTGAGAGGGGCGGAATGTGTGTGTGAGAGAGGGGCTGTGTGTGTGTGAGAGAGGAGCTGAGTGTGTGTGAGAGAGAGGGGCTGAGTGTGTGTGTGAGAGAGGGGCTGAGTGTGTGTGAGGGAGAGGGGTTGAGTGTGTGTGTGAGAGAGGGGCTGAGTGTGTGTGAGAGAAGGGCTGAGTGTGACAGAGAGGCTAAGTGTGTGTGACAGAGAGGCTAAGTGTGTGTGAGAGAGGGGCTAAGTGTGTGCGAGAGAGGGGCCGAGTGTGTGAGCGAGAGAGGGGCCGAGTGTGTGAGAGAGAGAGGGGCCGAGTGTGTGAGAGAGAGAGGGGCCGAGTGTGTGAGAGAGAGAGGGGCCGAGTGTGTGAGAGAGAGAGGGGCCGAGTGTGTGAGAGAGAGAGGGGCCGAGTGTGTGAGAGAGAGAGGGGCCGAGTGTGTGAGAGAGAGAGGGGCTGAGTGTGTGTGAGAGAGAGGGGCCGAGTGTGTGAGAGAGAGAGGGGCCGAGTGTGTGAGAGAGAGAGGGGCCGAGTGTGTGAGAGAGAGAGGGGCTGAGTGTGTGAGAGAGAGGGGCTGAGTGTGAGAGAGAGAGGGGCCGAGTGTGTGAGAGAGAGAGGGGCCGAGTGTGTGAGAGAGAGAGGGGCCGAGTGTGTCAGAGAGAGAGGGGCCGAGTGTGTGAGCGAGAGAGGGGCCGAGTGTGTGAGCGAGAGAGGGGCCGAGTGTGTGAGAGAGAGAGGGGCCGAGTGTGTGAGAGAGAGAGGGGCCGAGTGTGTGAGAGAGAGAGGGGCCGAGTGTGTGAGAGAGAGAGGGGCCGAGTGTGTGAGAGGGAGAGGGGCCGAGTGTGTGAGAGAGAGAGGGGCCGAGTGTGTGAGAGAGAGAGGGGCCGAGTGTGTGAGAGAGAGAGGGGCCGAGTGTGTGAGAGAGAGAGGGGCCGAGTGTGTGAGAGAGAGAGGGGCCGAGTGTGTGAGAGAGAGAGGGGCCGAGTGTGTGAGAGAGAGAGGGGCCGAGTGTGTGAGAGAGAGAGGGGCCGAGTGTGTGAGAGAGAGAGGGGCCGAGTGTGTGAGAGAGAGAGGGGCCGAGTGTGTGAGAGAGAGAGGGGCCGAGTGTGTGAGAGAGAGAGGGGCCGAGTGTGTGAGAGAGAGAGGGGCCGAGTGTGTGAGAGAGAGAGGGGCCGAGTGTGTGAGAGAGAGAGGGGCCGAGTGTGTGAGAGAGAGAGGGGCCGAGTGTGTGAGAGAGAGAGGGGCCGAGTGTGTGAGAGAGAGAGGGGCCGAGTGTGTGAGAGAGAGAGGGGCCGAGTGTGTGAGAGAGAGAGGGGCCGAGTGTGTGAGAGAGAGAGGGGCCGAGTGTGTGTGAGAGAGAGGGGCCGAGTGTGTGAGTTAGAGGGGCCGAGTGTGTGAGATAGAGGGGCCGAGTGTGTGAGATAGAGGGGCCGAGTGTGTCAGAGAGAGGGGCCGAGTGTGTGTGAGAGAGGGCCCGAGTGTGTGTGAGAGAGGGCCCGAGTGTGTGTGAGAGAGGGCCCGAGTGTGTGTGTGGCGCACAAAGACTCCGTGAGACAAACAGAGTGAAGTCGATGAGGCTTTATTAAGCGTGTCTGTTCCCCAGCAGCCCGATCGTAAACTGGCATGCGGGGGAAGGCACCGGCTTCTTATACTTCGCCTTCAGGGCGGAGTATGAGGTCAACGGCCAACCAGGACCCGGGATCTGTCAGCCAATGACATTAGGGCTTCCAGTCCCACATGACCCCCAATACATACTACCACATTCACCCCTTGTCAAAAATGAACCCGGCGGGGTGATGCTTCGTATGGTGGTAAGGGTTTACAGTACTGGTCCTGGGAGGAGAGAACAGTTACATGGTAGGACCGTATTGGACAGTATCGTCCTGTTACAACTATTTACAGAGGATATATGAAAACAAAATGTTCATTGGACAGTCCATCTTTGTTTTACATCGACGCCACGAGTCGGTCGGGCGGTCTGGTCGTCCGTGTCGATCGCCTCGGCCCCGGCGGTGGTGGTGGTGCTTGTACCAGCGTTGTCGCCTCCGGGAACCGCACGGTTTTAGCTGTCGGTGCAAAGGGGAGGGGGGCTGATCCTCCTGGGAAGGGGGCGGTCGCGGGGTGCGGCGGTGGCAGGAAGGGGGGCGGTTGGGTTGATGGTGCCGGGGGGGTGTGCGTGGTGCCGGCGGGCGCCAGATCCCGCAGGGAGACCGTGTCCTGTCGGCCGTCGGGGTACTCCACGTAGGCGTACTGGGGGTTTGCGTGGAGGAGGTGAACCCTTTCGACCAACGGGTCCGCCTTATGTGCCCGCACGTGCTTTCGGAGCAGGATGGGTCCTGGGGCCGCCAGCCAGGTCGGCAGCGACGTTCCAGAGGAGGACCTCCTAGGGAAGACAAGGAGACGCTCGTGAGGCGTTTGATTAGTGCTCGTACATAATAACGACCGGATGGAATGGAGAGCGTCCGGGAGGACCTCCTGCCACCGTGAAACTGGGAGATCCCTGGACCGTAGAGCCAGTAGGACGGCCTTCCAGACCGTGCCGTTCTCCCTTTCTACTTGCCCGTTCCCCCGGGGGTTGTAGCTGGTCGTCCTGCTTGAAGCTATACCCTTGCTGAGCAGGAACTGGCGCAGCTCGTCACTCATGAAAGAGGACCCCCTGTCGCTGTGGACGTATGCGGGGTAACCGAACAGTGTGAATATGCTGTTCAGGGCTTTAATGACTGTGGCCGCGGTCATGTCGGAGCAGGGAATGGCAAAAGGGAAGCGGGAGTATTCGTCCACTACATTAAGGAAATACGCGTTGCGGTCGGTGGAGGGGAGGGGCCCTTTGAAATCGAGACTGAGGCGTTCAAAGGGACGAGAAGCCTTAATCAGGTGCGCTCCATCTGGCCTGAAAAAATGCGGTTTGCATTCTGCGCAGATGTGGCAGTCCCTTGTGACTGTACGGACCTCCTCTAAGGAGTAGGGGAGATTGCGGGACTTGATGAAGTGGTAAAACCGAGTGACCCCCGGGTGGCAGAGGTCCTCGTGGAGGGCTTGGAGGCGGTCAATTTGTGCGTTGGCACATGTCCCGCGGGATAGGGCATCAGACGGCTCGTTCAGCTTTCCGGGCCGGTACAAGATCTCATAGTTGAAGGTGGAGAGTTCGATCCTCCACCGCAAGATCTTGTCGTTCTTGATCTTGCCCCGCTGTGCATTATCGAACATGAAGGCAACCGACCGTTGGTCAGTGAGGAGAGTGAATCTCCTGCCGGCCAGGTAATGCCTCCAATGTCGCACAGCCTCCACTATGGCTTGGGCTTCCTTTTCCACTGAGGAGTGGCGGATTTCTGAGGCGTGGAGGGTTCGGGAGAAAAAGGCCACGGGTCTGCCCGCTTGGTTAAGGGTAGCCGCGAGAGCTACGTCAGAGGCGTCGCTCTCGACCTGGAAGGGGAGGGACTCGTCGATGGCGCGCATCGTGGCCTTTGCGATGTCCGCTTTGATGCGGCTGAAAGCCTGGCAAGCCTCTGTCGACAGCGGGAAAGCCGTGGTCTGTATTAGGGGGCGGGCCTTGTCTGCGTACTGGGGGACCCACTGGGCGTAGTATGAAAAGAACCCCAAGCAGCGTTTCAGGGCTTTTGGGCAGTGCGGGAGGGGAAATTCCATGAGTGCGCGCATACGTTCGGGGTCGGGGCCTATTATCCCATTGCGCACTATGTAGCCCAGAATGGCTAGCCGATCGGTGCTAAAAACGCACTTGTCCTCATTGTACGTGAGGTTCAAGGCTTTGGCAGTCTGGAGGAATTTTTGGAGGTTGGCGTCGTGGTCCTGCTGATCGTGGCCGCAGATGGTTACATTGTCGAGGTACGGGAACGTGGCCCGTAACCCATGTTGATCAACCATTCGGTCCATTTCCCGTTGGAAGACCGAGACGCCGTTTGTGACGCCAAAAGGGACCCTTAGGAAGTGGTATAATCGCCCGTCTGCCTCGAAGGCTGTGTACTTGCGGTCACTTGGGCGGATGGGGAGCTGATGGTAGGCGGACTTGAGGTCCACGGTGGAGAAGACTTTATACTGGGCAATCCGATTGACCATGTCGGATATGCGGGGGAGAGGGTACGCGTCTAGTTGTGTGTACCTGTTGATGGTCTGGCTATAGTCAATGACCATCCTTTGCTTCTCCCCTGTCTTCACTACTACCACCTGCGCTCTCCAGGGACTATTGCTGGCCTGGATTATGCCCTCCTTTAGTAGCCGCTGGACTTCGGAGCGAATGAAGGTCCGGTCCTGGGCGCTGTACCGTCTGCTCCTAGTGGCGACGGGTTTGCAATCCGGGGTGAGGTTCGCAAACAAGGACGGGGGTTGCACCTTGAGGGTGGCGAGGCCGCAGATAGTGAGTGGGGGTATGGGGCCGCCGAATTTAAACGTAAGGCTCTGTAGGTTACATTGAAAATCTAAGCCCAGCAAGGTGGGGGCACAGAGTTGGGGAAGGACGTTAAGTTTGTAGTTTTTGAATTCCCTCCCCTGTACCGTTAGGGTAACTATGCAGAATCCCTGGATCTGTACGGAGTGGGATCCTGCGGCTAGGCAAATCTTTTGTGCGCTGGGGTAGGTAGTTAAGGAACAGCGTCTTACCGTGTCGGGATGTATAAAACTTTCCGTGCTCCCGGAGTCGACTAGGCATGGCGTCTCGTGGCCGTTAATTAGGACCGTTGTCGTCGTCGTCTGGAGAGTCCGGGGCCGAGCCTGATCGAGCGTAACCGAAGCGAGCCGTGGTTGTAGTAGTGGGGTGGGGTCCGTTGTTGCCGTCCAAGAGGACGTCGGGGATGGATAAAATGGCCGCCCCCATACCTCGCCCGTAGATGAGGGGTCACAAGATGGCGTCGGGGGTGGGCAAAATGGCCGCCCCCATGCGTCGTACAGGTCGGGGGCGGTCCAAGATGGCGGGGCCCCTCCTCCCCTCGTGGTGGTCGGGACCCAAAATGGCGGCGTCTGCGGGTCGTACATTGAGTGCTGGGGGGTCTGGGGGGCGCTAGGACCGCGCGGAGTTTCCGGGCCGCGGGCGCTAGGACCGCGCGGAGTTCCTTTGGTGCGAGCTCCAGGGCCGCGGGCGCTAGGACCGCGCGGAGCTCCCTCGCTGGGGACCGGCAGGTCAGTGCGAGCGCTGGGACAGTGAGGAGGTCCCTCGCCGGGGACGGAGGTCGGGGTCCAGGTGAGTTGTATTGCCGGCGGGTCAGGCGTGGGGCGCGGGACGGGGGCGAGGGCCCAGGTCGGCGGCTCCGGCGGGTCAGGCGTGGGGCGCGGGACGGGGGCGAGGGCCCAGGTCGGCGGCTCCGGCGGGTCAGGCGTGGGGCGCGGGACGGGGGTGAGGGACCAGGTCGGCGGGTCGGGCGTGGGGCGCGGGACGGGGGCGAGGGCCCAGGTCGGCGGCTCCGGCGGGTCAGGCGTGGGGCGCGGGACGGGGGCGAGGGCCCAGGTCGGCGGGTCAGTCGTGGGGCCGCGAGCGCTGGCACCGCGCGGAGCTCCCTCACCGGGGACAGCGGTGGTCGGGGTCAAGGTAGGTGGCGCCGGCGGGTCAGGCGTGGGGCGCGGGACGGGGGTGAGGGTGGCGTTCGGGATACGGAAAACCCCTTCCTCTCCGTGGAGAGTGTTGGCTGGCACCCAAATCGGGAGCGCCGGCGGCGGGTCATACGTGGGCTGCGGGGAGGGGGGTTGGGGAGCGTAGGCGGCGTGCAGGGCTCCCAGTTCTCCCGGGGCCGCGGTGGTTGGGACCCAAAATGGCGGCGCCTGGGGGTCGCACATGGCGTGCTGGGGGGGTTGGGAGGCATAGACTGCCTGTAGGGCTCCCTGTTCTCCCGGGACGGCGGCGACCACGCGGGACCGGCACACCACCGCATAGTGGCCCTTTTTCCCGCAGCTTTTGCAGATGGCTGCGCGGGCCGGACAGCGTTGTCGGGGGTGCTTCGCCTGGCCGCAGAAATAACAGCGGGCGCCCCCGGTGCGACTCGGCGTTTGGACTGCGCAAGCCTGTGGGGTGTCCGGGGGGGGGGGGTAGGGGGTTTGCCGCGGCGGGTACGTACGGGGCCCAATGGCCTGCCGCGCGGTCGGGGCCGTAGGCGCGGGTATTACGCGCGGCTACGTCCAGCGAGGCTGCCAGGGCCCGTGCCTCTGAGAGTCCGAGTGACTCTTTTTCTAGAAGTCTTTGGCGGATTTGGGAGGATTGTATACCTGCAACAAAAGCATCGCGCATTAACATGTCCGTGTGTTCGTTCGCGTTCACAGACGGGCAGCTGCAGGCTCGTCCCAAAATCAGCAGCGCGGCGTAGAACTCGTCCATCGATTCTCCGGGAGCTTGCCGTCTCGTCGCGAGCTGATAGCGAGCGTAGATTTGGTTAACTGGGCGAACGTAGAGACTTCTCAGTGCTGTGAACGCCGTCTGGAAATCGCGGGTGTCTTCAATGAGGGTGAAAATCTCCGTGCTCACCCTCGAGTGCAGGACCTGCAGTTTTTGTTCATCTGAGACTCTGCCTGTGGTCGATGTGATGTAGGCCTCAAAGCAAGTCTGCCAGTGTTTGAAGGCTGCTGCTGCATTCACTGCGTGGGGGCTGATCCTCAGGCATTCTGGAATGATCCTGAGCTCCATAGTCCTTTTTAGGCACGCTTAATAAATTGTGGCGCACAAAGACTCCGTGAGACAAACAGAGTGAAGTCGATGAGGCTTTATTAAGCGTGTCTGTTCCCCAGCAGCCCGATCGTAAACTGGCATGCGGGGGAAGGCACCGGCTTCTTATACTTCGCCTTCAGGGCGGAGTATGAGGTCAACGGCCAACCAGGACCCGGGATCTGTCAGCCAATGACATTAGGGCTTCCAGTCCCACATGACCCCCAATACATACTACCACAGTGTGTGAGAGAGGGCCCGAGTGTGTGTGAGAGAGGGCCCGAGTGTGTGTGAGAGAGGGCCCGAGTGTGTGTGTGAGAGGGCCCGAGTGTGTGTGAGAGAGGGGCCGAGTGTGTGTGAGATAGAGGGGCCGAGTGTGTGAGATAGAGGGGCCGAGTGTGTGAGATAGAGGGGCCGAGTGTGTGAGATAGAGGGGCCGAGTGTGTGAGATAGAGGGGCCGAGTGTGTGAGATAGAGGGGCCGAGTGTGTGAGATAGAGGGGCCGAGTGTGTGAGATAGAGGGGCCGAGTGTGTGAGATAGAGGGGCCGAGTGTGTGAGATAGAGGGGCCGAGTGTGTGAGAGAGAGGGGCCGAGTGTGTGAGAGAGAGGGGCCGAGTGTGTGAGAGAGAGGGGCCGAGTGTGTGAGAGAGAGGGGCCGAGTGTGTGAGACAGAGGCTGAGTGAGTGTATGAGAGAGGGGCTGAGTGTGTGTGAGACAGCGGCTGAGTGAGTGTGTGAGAGAGGTGCTGAGTGTGTGTGTGTGTGAGTGAGGGGCTGAGTGTGTGTGTGTGAGAGAGGGGCTGAGTGTGTGAGAGAGAGGGGCTGAGTGTTTGTGTGTGAGGGGCTAAGTGCGTGTGTGAGAGAGAGGGGCTGAGTGTGTGTGAGAGAGGGACTGATTGTGTGTGAGAGGGGCTGAGTGTGTGTGAGAGAGAGAGGAGCTGAGTGCGTGTGTGTGAGAGAGGCTGAGTGCGTGTGTGAGAGAGAAGGGCTGAGTGTGTGTGTGAGAGAGGGGGGCTGGGTGTGTGTGAGAGAGGGGGCTGGGTGTGTGAGAGACAGAGGCTGAGTCTGTGTGTGTGTGAGAGAGGGGCTGAGTGTGTGTGAGAGAGGGACTGATTGTGTGTGAGAGGGACTGTGTGTGTGTGTGAGATGGGCTGAAAGTGTGTGAGACAGAGGCTGAGTGAGTGTGTGAGAGGGGCGGAATGTGTGTGTGAGAGAGGGGCTGTGTGTGTGTGAGAGAGGAGCTGAGTGTGTGTGAGAGAGAGGGGCTGAGTGTGTGTGAGAGAGGATCTGAGTGTGTGTGAGAGAGGGCCCGAGTGTGTGTGAGAGAGGGCCCGAGTGTGTGTGAGAGAGGGCCCGAGTGGGTGTGAGAGAGGGCCCGAGTGTGTGTGAGAGAGGGCCCGAGTGTGTGTGAGAGAGGGCCCGAGTGTGTGTGAGAGAGGGCCCGAGTGTGTGTGAGAGAGGGCCCGAGTGTGTGTGAGAGAGGGACTGATTGTGTGTGAGAGGGACTGTGTGTGTGTGTGAGATGGGCTGAAAGTGTGAGAGACAGAGGCTGAGTGCGTGTGTGAGAGGGGCGGAATGTGTGTGTGAGAGAGGGGCTGTGTGTGTGTGAGAGAGGAGCTGAGTGTGTGAGAGAGAGAGGGGCCGAGTGTGTGAGAGAGAGAGGGGCCGAGTGTGTGTGAGAGAGAGGGGCCGAGTGTGTGAGATAGAGGGGCCGAGTTTGTGAGATAGAGGGGCCGAGTGTGTGAGATAGAGGGGCCGAGTGTGTGAGATAGAGGGGCCGAGTGTGTCAGAGAGAGGGGCCGAGTGTGTGTGAGAGAGGGCCCGAGTGTGTGTGAGAGAGGGCCCGAGTGTGTGAGAGAGAGAGGGCCCGAGTGTGTGAGAGAGAGAGGGGCCGAGTGTGTGAGAGAGAGAGGGGCCGAGTGTGTGAGAGAGAGATGGGCCGAGTGTGTGAGAGAGAGATGGGCCGAGTGTGTGAGAGAGAGAGGGGCCGAGTGTGTGAGAGAGAGAGGGCCGAGTGTGTGAGAGAGAGAGGGGCCGAGTGTGTGAGAGAGAGAGGGGCCGAGTGTGTGAGAGAGAGAGGGGCCGAGTGTGTGAGAGAGAGAGGGGCCGAGTGTGTGAGAGAGAGAGGGGCCGAGTGTGTGAGAGAGAGAGGGGCCGAGTGTGTGAGAGAGAGAGGGGCCGAGTGTGTGAGAGAGAGAGGGGCCGAGTGTGTGAGAGAGAGAGGGGCCGAGTGTGTGAGAGGGAGAGGGGCCGAGTGTGTGAGAGAGAGAGGGGCCGAGTGTGTGAGAGAGAGAGGGGCCGAGTGTGTGAGAGAGAGAGGGGCCGAGTGTGTGAGAGAGAGAGGGGCCGAGTGTGTGAGAGAGAGAGGGGCCGAGTGTGTGAGAGAGAGTGGGGCCGAGTGTGTGAGAGAGAGAGGGGCCGAGTGTGTGAGAGTGGGAGGGGCCGAGTGTGTGAGAGAGAGAGGGGCCGAGTGTGTGAGAGAGAGAGGGGCCGAGTGTGTGAGAGAGAGAGGGGCCGAGTGTGTGAGAGAGAGAGGGGCCGAGTGTGTGAGAGAGAGAGGGGCCGAGTGTGTGAGAGAGAGAGGGGCCGAGTGTGTGAGAGAGAGAGGGGCCGAGTGTGTGAGAGAGAGAGGGGCCGAGTGTGTGAGAGAGAGAGGGGCCGAGTGTGTGTGAGAGAGAGGGGCCGAGTGTGTGAGTTAGAGGGGCCGAGTGTGTGAGATAGAGGGGCCGAGTGTGTGAGATAGAGGGGCCGAGTGTGTCAGAGAGAGGGGCCGAGTGTGTGTGAGAGAGGGCCCGAGTGTGTGTGAGAGAGGGCCCGAGTGTGTGTGAGAGAGGGCCCGAGTGTGTGTGAGAGAGGGCCCGAGTGTGTGTGAGAGAGGGCCCGAGTGTGTGTGAGAGAGGGCCCGAGTGTGTGTGTGAGAGGGCCCGAGTGTGTGTGAGAGAGGGGCCGAGTGTGTGTGAGATAGAGGGGCCGAGTGTGTGAGATAGAGGGGCCGAGTGTGTGAGATAGAGGGGCCGAGTGTGTGAGATAGAGGGGCCGAGTGTGTGAGATAGAGGGGCCGAGTGTGTGAGATAGAGGGGCCGAGTGTGTGAGATAGAGGGGCCGAGTGTGTGAGATAGAGGGGCCGAGTGTGTGAGATAGAGCGGCCGAGTGTGTGAGATAGAGGGGCCGAGTGTGTGAGATAGAGGGGCCGAGTGTGTGAGAGAGAGGGGCCGAGTGTGTGAGAGAGAGGGGCCGAGTGTGTGAGAGAGAGGGGCCGAGTGTGTGAGACAGAGGCTGAGTGAGTGTGTGAGAGAGGGGCTGAGTGTGTGTGAGACAGCGGCTGAGTGAGTGTGTGAGAGAGGTGCTGAGTGTGTGTGTGTGTGAGTGAGGGGCTGAGTGTGTGTGTGTGAGAGAGGGGCTGAGTGTGTGAGAGAGAGGGGCTGAGTGTTTGTGTGTGAGGGGCTAAGTGCGTGTGTGAGAGAGAGGGGCTGAGTGTGTGTGAGAGAGGGACTGATTGTGTGTGAGAGGGGCTGAGTGTGTGTGAGAGAGAGAGGAGCTGAGTGCGTGTGTGTGAGAGAGGCTGAGTGCGTGTGTGAGAGAGAAGGGCTGAGTGTGTGTGTGAGAGAGGGGGGCTGGGTGTGTGTGAGAGAGGGGGCTGGGTGTGTGAGAGACAGAGGCTGAGTCTGTGTGTGTGTGAGAGAGGGGCTGAGTGTGTGTGAGAGAGGGACTGATTGTGTGTGAGAGGGACTGTGTGTGTGTGTGAGATGGGCTGAAAGTGTGTGAGACAGAGGCTGAGTGAGTGTGTGAGAGGGGCGGAATGTGTGTGTGAGAGAGGGGCTGTGTGTATGTGAGAGAGGAGCTGAGTGTGTGTGAGAGAGAGGGGCTGAGTGTGTGTGAGAGAGGATCTGAGTGTGTGTGAGAGAGGGCCCGAGTGTGTGTGAGAGAGGGCCCGAGTGTGTGTGAGAGAGGGCCCGAGTGTGTGTGAGAGAGGGCCCGAGTGTGTGTGAGAGAGGGCCCGAGTGTGTGTGAGAGAGGGCCCGAGTGTGTGTGAGAGAGGGCCCGAGTGTGTGTGAGAGAGGGACTGATTGTGTGTGAGAGGGACTGTGTGTGTGTGTGAGATGGGCTGAAAGTGTGAGAGACAGAGGCTGAGTGAGTGTGTGAGAGGGGCGGAATGTGTGTGTGAGAGAGGGGCTGTGTGTGTGTGAGAGAGGAGCTGAGTGTGTGTGAGAGAGAGGGGCTGAGTGTGTGTGAGAGAGGATCTGAGTGTGTGTGAGAGAGGGCCCGAGTGTGTGTGAGAGAGGGCCCGAGTGTGTGTGAGAGAGGGCCCGAGTGTGTGTGAGAGAGGGCCCGAGTGTGTGTGAGAGAGGGCCCGTGTGTGTGTGAGAGAGGGCCCGAGTGTGTGTGAGAGAGGGCCCGAGTGTGTGTGAGAGAGGCCCCGAGTGTGTGTGAGAGAGGGCCCGAGTGTGTGTGAGAGAGGGGCCGAGTGTGTGTGAGATAGAGGGGCCGAGTGTGTGTGAGATAGAGGGGCCGAGTGTGTGAGATAGAGGGGCCGAATGTGTGAGATAGAGGGGCCGAGTGTGTGAGATAGAGGGGCCGAGTGTGTGAGATAGAGGGGCCGAGTGTGTTAGATAGAGGGGCCGAGTGTGTTAGATAGAGGGGCCGAGTGTGTGAGATAGAGGGGCCGAGTGTGTGAGAGAGAGGGGCCGAGTGTGTGAGAGAGAGGGGCCGAGTGTGTGAGAGAGAGGGGCTGAGTGTGTGAGACAGAGGCTGAGTGAGTGTGTGAGAGAGGGGCTGAGTGTGTGTGAGACAGCGGCTGAGTGAGTGTGTGAGAGAGGGGCTGACTGTGTGAGAGAGAGGGGCTGAGTGTTTGTGTGTGAGGGGCTAAGTGCGTGTGTGAGAGAGAGGGGCTGAGTGTGTGTGAGAGAGGGACTGATTGTGTGTGAGAGGGGCTGAGTGTGTGTGAGAGAGAGAGGAGCTGAGTGTGTGTGTGTGAGAGAGGCTGAGTGCGTGTGTGAGAGAGGGGCTGGGTGTGTGTGAGAGAGGGGGCTGGGTGTGTGAGAGACAGAGGCTGAGTCTGTGTGTGTGTGAGAGAGGGGCTGAGTGTGTGTGAGAGAGGGACTGATTGTGTGTGAGAGGGACTGTGTGTGTGTGTGAGATGGGCTGAAATTGTGTGAGACAGAGGCTGAGTGAGTGTGTGAGAGGGGCGGAATGTGTGTGTGAGAGAGGGGCTGTGTGTGTGTGAGGGAGAGGGGCTGAGTGTGTGTGTGAGAGAGGGGCTGAGTGTGTGTGAGAGAGGGGCTGAGTGTGTGTGAGAGAGGGGCTGAGTGTGTGTGAGGGAGAGGGGCTGAGTGTGTGTGTGAGAGAGGGGCTGAGTGTGTGTGAGAGAAGGGCTGAGTGTGACAGAGAGGCTAAGTGTGTGTGAGAGAGGGGCTGAGTGTGTGAGAGAGAGGGGCTGAGTGTGTGAGAGAGAGGGGCTGAATGTGTGAGAGAGAGGGGCCGAGTGTGTGAGAGAGAGAGGGGCCGAGTGTGTGAGAGAGAGAGGGGCCGAGTGTGTGAGAGAGAGAGGGGCCGTGTGTGTGAGAGAGAGAGGGGCCGAGTGTGTGAGAGAGAGAGGGGCCGAGTGTGTGAGAGAGAGAGGGGCCGAGTGTGTGAGAGAGAGAGGGGCCGAGTGTGTGAGAGAGAGAGGGGCCGAGTGTGTGAGAGAGAGAGGGGCCGAGTGTGTGAGAGAGAGAGGGGCCGAGTGTGTGAGAGAGAGAGGGGCCGAGTGTGTGAGAGAGAGAGGGGCCGAGTGTGTGAGAGAGAGAGGGGCCGAGTGTGTGAGAGAGAGAGGGGCCGAGTGTGTGAGAGAGAGAGGGGCCGAGTGTGTGAGAGAGAGAGGGGCCGAGTGTGTGAGAGAGAGAGGGGCCGAGTGTGTGAGAGAGAGAGGGGCCGAGTGTGTGAGAGAGAGAGGGGCCGAGTGTGTGAGAGAGAGAGGGGCCGAGTGTGTGAGAGAGAGAGGGGCCGAGTGTGTGAGAGAGAGAGGGGCCGAGTGTGAGAGAGAGAGAGGGGCCGAGTGTGTGAGAGAGAGAGGGGCCGAGTGTGTGAGAGAGAGAGGGGCCGAGTGTGTGAGAGAGAGAGGGGCCGAGTGTGTGAGAGAGAGAGGGGCCGAGTGTGTGAGAGAGAGGGGCCGAGTGTGTGAGAGAGAGAGGGGCCGAGTGTGTGAGAGAGAGAGGGGCCGAGTGTGTGAGAGAGAGAGGGGCCGAGTGTGTGAGCGAGAGAGGGCCCGAGTGTGTGTGAGAGAGGGCCGGAGTGTGTGTGAGAGAGGGCCCGAGTGTGTGTGAGAGAGGGCCCGAGTGTGTGTGAGAGAGGGGCCGAGTGTGTGTGAGATGGAGGGGCCGAGTGTGTGTGAGATAGAGGGGCCGAGTGTGTGAGATAGAGGGGCCGAGTGTGTGAGATAGAGGGGCCGAGTGTGTGAGATAGAGGGGCCGAGTGTGTGAGATAGAGGGGCCGAGTGTGTGAGATAGAGGGGCCGAGTGTGTGAGATAGAGGGGCAGAGTGTGTGAGATAGAGGGGCCGAGTGTGTGAGATAGAGGGGCCGAGTGTGTGAGATAGAGGGGCCGAGTGTGTGAGAGAGAGGGGCCGAGTGTGAGAGAGAGGGGCTGAGTGTGTGAGACAGAGGCTGAGTGAGTGTGTGAGAGAGGGGCTGAGTGTGTGTGAGACAGCGGCTGAGTGAGTGTGTGAGAGAGGTGCTGAGTGTGTGTGTGTGTGAGTGAGGGGCTGAGTGTGTGTGTGTGAGAGAGGGGCTGAGTGTGTGAGAGAGAGGGGCTGAGTGTTTGTGTGTGAGGGGCTAAGTGCGTGTGTGAGAGAGAGGGGCTGAGTGTGTGTGAGAGAGGGACTGATTGTGTGTGAGAGGGGCTGAGTGTGTGTGAGAGAGAGAGGAGCTGAGTGTGTGTGTGTGAGAGAGGCTGAGTGCGTGTGTGAGAGAGAAGGGCTGAGTGTGTCTGAGAGAGGGGGGCTGGGTGTGTGTGAGAGAGGGGGCTGGGTGTGTGTGAGAGAGGGACTGATTGTGTGTGAGAGGGACTGTGTGTGTGTGTGTGTGTGAGATGGGCTGAAAGTGTGTGAGACAGAGGCTGAGTGAGTGTGTGAGAGGGGCGGAATGTGTGTGTGAGAGAGGGGCTGTGTGTGTGTGAGAGAGGAGCTGAGTGTGTGTGAGAGAGAGGGGCTGAGTGTGTGTGAGAGAGGATCTGAGTGTGTGTGAGAGTGGGCCCGAGTGTGTGTGAGAGAGGGCCCGAGTGTGTGTGAGAGAGGGCCCGAGTGTGTGTGAGAGAGGGCCCGAGTGTGTGTGAGAGAGGGCCCGAGTGTGTGTGAGAGAGGGCCCGAGTGTGTGTGAGAGAGGGGCCGAGTGTGTGTGAGATAGAGGGGCCGAGTGTGTGTGAGATAGAGGGGCCGAGTGTGTGAGATAGAGGGGCCGAGTGTGTGAGATAGAGGGGCCGAGTGTGTGAGATAGAGGGGCCGAGTGTGTGAGAGAGAGAGGGGCCGAGTGTGTGAGAGAGAGAGGGGCCGAGTGTGTGAGAGAGAGAGGGGCCGAGTGTGTGAGAGAGAGAGGGGCCGAGTGTTTGTGTGTGAGGGGCTAAGTGCGTGTGTGAGAGAGAGGGGCTGAGTGTGTGTGAGAGAGGGACTGATTGTGTGTGAGAGGGGCTGAGTGTGTGTGAGAGAGAGAGGAGCTGAGTGCGTGTGTGTGAGAGAGGCTGAGTGCGTGTGTGAGAGAGAAGGGCTGAGTGTGTGTGTGTGAGAGAGGGGCTGAGTGTGTGAGAGAGAGGGGCTGAGTGTTTGTGTGTGAGGGGCTAAGTGCGTGTGTGAGAGAGAGGGGCTGAGTGTGTGTGAGAGAGGGACTGATTGTGTGTGAGAGGGGCTGAGTGTGTGTGAGAGAGAGAGGAGCTGAGTGCGTGTGTGTGAGAGAGGCTGAGTGCGTGTGTGAGAGAGAAGGGCTGAGTGTGTGTGTGAGAGAGGGGGGCTGGGTGTGTGTGAGAGAGGGGGCTGGGTGTGTGAGAGACAGAGGCTGAGTCTGTGTGTGTGTGAGAGAGGGGCTGAGTGTGTGTGAGAGAGGGCCCGTGTGTGTGTGAGAGAGGGCCCGAGTGTGTGTGAGAGAGGGCCCGAGTGTGTGTGAGAGAGGGCCCGAGTGTGTGTGAGAGAGGGCCCGAGTGTGTGTGAGAGAGGGCCCGAGTGTGTGTGAGAGAGGGCCCGAGTGTGTGTGAGAGAGGGCCCGAGTGTGTGTGAGAGAGGGCCCGAGTGTGTGTGAGAGAGGGACTGATTGTGTGTGAGAGGGACTGTGTGTGTGTGTGAGATGGGCTGAAAGTGTGAGAGACAGAGGCTGAGTGAGTGTGTGAGAGGGGCGGAATGTGTGTGTGAGAGAGGGGCTGTGTGTGTGTGAGAGAGGAGCTGAGTGTGTGTGAGAGAGAGGGGCTGAGTGTGTGTGAGAGAGGATCTGAGTGTGTGTGAGAGAGGGCCCGAGTGTGTGTGAGAGAGGGCCCGAGTGTGTGTGAGAGAGGGCCCGAGTGTGTGTGAGAGAGGGCCCGAGTGTGTGTGAGAGAGGGCCCGTGTGTGTGTGAGAGAGGGCCCGAGTGTGTGTGAGAGAGGGCCCGAGTGTGTGTGAGAGAGGGCCCGAGTGTGTGTGAGAGAGGGCCCGAGTGTGTGTGAGAGAGGGGCCGAGTGTGTGTGAGATAGAGGGGCCGAGTGTGTGTGAGATAGAGGGGCCGAGTGTGTGAGATAGAGGGGCCGAATGTGTGAGATAGAGGGGCCGAGTGTGTGAGATAGAGGGGCCGAGTGTGTGAGATAGAGGGGCCGAGTGTGTTAGATAGAGGGGCCGAGTGTGTTAGATAGAGGGGCCGAGTGTGTGAGATAGAGGGGCCGAGTGTGTGAGAGAGAGGGGCCGAGTGTGTGAGAGAGAGGGGCTGAGTGTGTGAGACAGAGGCTGAGTGAGTGTGTGAGAGAGGGGCTGAGTGTGTGTGAGACAGCGGCTGAGTGAGTGTGTGAGAGAGGGGCTGAGTGTGTGAGAGAGAGGGGCTGAGTGTTTGTGTGTGAGGGGCTAAGTGCGTGTGTGAGAGAGAGGGGCTGAGTGTGTGTGAGAGAGGGACTGATTGTGTGTGAGAGGGGCTGAGTGTGTGTGAGAGAGAGAGGAGCTGAGTGTGTGTGTGTGAGAGAGGCTGAGTGCGTGTGTGAGAGAGGGGCTGGGTGTGTGTGAGAGAGGGGGCTGGGTGTGTGAGAGACAGAGGCTGAGTCTGTGTGTGTGTGAGAGAGGGGCTGAGTGTGTGTGAGAGAGGGACTGATTGTGTGTGAGAGGGACTGTGTGTGTGTGTGAGATGGGCTGAAATTGTGTGAGACAGAGGCTGAGTGAGTGTGTGAGAGGGGCGGAATGTGTGTGTGAGAGAGGGGCTGTGTGTGTGTGAGAGAGGAGCTGAGTGTGTGTGAGAGAGAGGGGCTGAGTGTGTGTGAGGGAGAGGGGCTGAGTGTGTGTGTGAGAGAGGGGCTGAGTGTGTGTGAGAGAGGGGCTGAGTGTGTGTGAGAGAGGGGCTGAGTGTGTGTGAGGGAGAGGGGCTGAGTGTGTGTGTGAGAGAGGGGCTGAGTGTGTGTGAGAGAAGGGCTGAGTGTGACAGAGAGGCTAAGTGTGTGTGAGAGAGGGGCTGAGTGTGTGAGAGAGAGGGGCTGAGTGTGTGAGAGAGAGGGGCTGAATGTGTGAGAGAGAGGGGCCGAGTGTGTGAGAGAGAGAGGGGCCGAGTGTGTGAGAGAGAGAGGGGCCGAGTGTGTGAGAGAGAGAGGGGCCGTGTGTGTGAGAGAGAGAGGGGCCGAGTGTGTGAGAGAGAGAGGGGCCGAGTGTGTGAGAGAGAGAGGGGCCGAGTGTGTGAGAGAGAGAGGGGCCGAGTGTGTGAGAGAGAGAGGGGCCGAGTGTGTGAGAGAGAGAGGGGCCGAGTGTGTGAGAGAGAGAGGGGCCGAGTGTGTGAGAGAGAGAGGGGCCGAGTGTGTGAGAGAGAGAGGGGCCGAGTGTGTGAGAGAGAGAGGGGCCGAGTGTGTGAGAGAGAGAGGGGCCGAGTGTGTGAGAGAGAGAGGGGCCGAGTGTGTGAGAGAGAGAGGGGCCGAGTGTGTGAGAGAGAGAAGGGCCGAGTGTGTGAGAGAGAGAGGGGCCGAGTGTGTGAGAGAGAGAGGGGCCGAGTGTGTTAGAGAGAGAGGGGCCGAGTGTGTGAGAGAGAGAGGGGCCGAGTGTTTGAGAGAGAGAGGGGCCGAGTGTGAGAGAGAGAGAGGGGCCGAGTGTGTGAGAGAGAGAGGGGCCGAGTGTGTGAGAGAGAGAGGGGCCGAGTGTGTGAGAGAGAGAGGGGCCGAGTGTGTGAGAGAGAGAGGGGCCGAGTGTGTGAGAGAGAGAGGGGCCGAGTGTGTGAGAGAGAGAGGGGCCGAGTGTGTGAGAGAGGGGCCGAGTGTGTGAGAGAGAGAGGGGCCGAGTGTGTGAGCGAGAGAGGGGCCGAGTGTGTGAGCGAGAGAGGGGCCGAGTGTGTGAGAGAGAGGGGCCGAGTGTGTGAGATAGAGGGGCCGAGTGTGTGAGATAGAGGGGCCGAGTGTGTGAGATAGAGGGGCCGAGTGTGTGAGAGAGAGGGGCCGAGTGTGAGAGAGAGGGGCTGAGTGTGTGAGACAGAGGCTGAGTGAGTGTGTGAGAGAGGGGCTGAGTGTGTGTGAGACAGCGGCTGAGTGAGTGTGTGAGAGAGGTGCTGAGTGTGTGTGTGTGTGAGTGAGGGGCTGAGTGTGTGTGTGTGAGAGAGGGGCTGAGTGTGTGAGAGAGAGGGGCTGAGTGTTTGTGTGTGAGGGGCTAAGTGCGTGTGTGAGAGAGAGGGGCTGAGTGTGTGTGAGAGAGGGACTGATTGTGTGTGAGAGGGGCTGAGTGTGTGTGAGAGAGAGAGGAGCTGAGTGCGTGTGTGTGAGAGAGGCTGAGTGCGTGTGTGAGAGAGAAGGGCTGAGTGTGTCTGAGAGAGGGGGGCTGGGTGTGTGTGAGAGAGGGGGCTGGGTGTGTGTGAGAGAGGGACTGATTGTGTGTGAGAGGGACTGTGTGTGTGTGTGTGTGTGAGATGGGCTGAAAGTGTGTGAGACAGAGGCTGAGTGAGTGTGTGAGAGGGGCGGAATGTGTGTGTGAGAGAGGGGCTGTGTGTGTGTGAGAGAGGAGCTGAGTGTGTGTGAGAGAGAGGGGCTGAGTGTGTGTGAGAGAGGATCTGAGTGTGTGTGAGAGTGGGCCCGAGTGTGTGTGAGAGAGGGCCCGAGTGTGTGTGAGAGAGGGCCCGAGTGTGTGTGAGAGAGGGCCCGAGTGTGTGTGAGAGAGTGCCCGAGTGTGTGTGAGAGAGGGCCCGAGTGTGTGTGAGAGAGGGGCCGAGTGTGTGTGAGATAGAGGGGCCGAGTGTGTGTGAGATAGAGGGGCCGAGTGTGTGAGATAGAGGGGCCGAGTGTGTGAGATAGAGGGGCCGAGTGTGTGAGATAGAGGGGCCGAGTGTGTGAGAGAGAGAGGGGCCGAGTGTGTGAGAGAGAGAGGGGCCGAGTGTGTGAGAGAGAGAGGGGCCGAGTGTGTGAGAGAGAGAGGGGCCGAGTGTTTGTGTGTGAGGGGCTAAGTGCGTGTGTGAGAGAGAGGGGCTGAGTGTGTGTGAGAGAGGGACTGATTGTGTGTGAGAGGGGCTGAGTGTGTGTGAGAGAGAGAGGAGCTGAGTGCGTGTGTGTGAGAGAGGCTGAGTGCGTGTGTGAGAGAGAAGGGCTGAGTGTGTGTGTGTGAGAGAGGGGCTGAGTGTGTGAGAGAGAGGGGCTGAGTGTTTGTGTGTGAGGGGCTAAGTGCGTGTGTGAGAGAGAGGGGCTGAGTGTGTGTGAGAGAGGGACTGATTGTGTGTGAGAGGGGCTGAGTGTGTGTGAGAGAGAGAGGAGCTGAGTGCGTGTGTGTGAGAGAGGCTGAGTGCGTGTGTGAGAGAGAAGGGCTGAGTGTGTGTGTGAGAGAGGGGGGCTGGGTGTGTGTGAGAGAGGGGGCTGGGTGTGTGAGAGACAGAGGCTGAGTCTGTGTGTGTGTGAGAGAGGGGCTGAGTGTGTGTGAGAGAGGGACTGATTGTGTGTGAGAGGGACTATGTGTGTGTGTGAGATGGGCTGAAAGTGTGTGAGACAGAGGCTGAGTGAGTGTGTGAGAGGGGCGGAATGTGTGTGTGAGAGAGGGGCTGTGTGTGTGTGAGAGAGGAGCTGAGTGTGTGTGAGAGAGAGGGGCTGAGTGTGTGTGAGAGAGAATCTGAGTGTGTGTGAGAGAGGGCCCGAGTGTGTGTGAGAGAGGGCCCGAGTGTGTGTGAGAGAGGGCCCGAGTGTGTGTGAGAGAGGGCCCGAGTGTGTGTGAGAGAGGGCCCGAGTGTGTGTGAGAGAGGGCCCGAGTGTGTGTGAGAGAGGGCCCGAGTGTGTGTGAGAGAGGGCCCGAGTGTGTGTGAGAGAGGGCCCGAGTGTGTGTGAGAGAGGGACTGATTGTGTGTGAGAGGGACTGTGTGTGTGTGTGAGATGGGCTGAAAGTGTGTGAGACAGAGGCTGAGTGAGTGTGTGAGAGGGGCGGAATGTGTGTGTGAGAGAGGGGCTGTGTGTGTGTGAGAGAGGAGCTGAGTGTGTGTGAGAGAGGATCTGAGTGTGTGTGAGAGAGGGCCCGAGTGTGTGTGAGAGAGGGCCCGAGTGTGTGTGAGAGAGGGCCTGAGTGTGTGTGAGAGAGGGTCCGAGTGTGTGTGAGAGAGGGCCCGAGTGTGTGTGAGAGAGGGCCCGAGTGTGTGTGAGAGAGGGCCCGAGTGTGTGTGAGAGAGGGCCCGAGTGTGTGTGAGAGAGGGCCCGAGTGTGTGTGAGAGAGGGGCCGAGTGTGTGTGAGATAGAGGGGCCGAGTGTGTGTGAGATAGAGGGGCCGAGTGTGTGAGATAGAGGGGCCGAGTGTGTGAGATAGAGGGGCCGAGTGTGTGAGATAGAGGGGCCGAGTGTGTGAGATAGAGGGGCCGAGTGTGTGAGATAGAGGGGCCGAGTGTGTGAGATAGAGGGGCCGAGTGTGTGAGATAGAGGGGCAGAGTGTGTGAAATAGAGGGGCCGAGTGTGTGAGATAGAGGGGCCGAGTGTGTGAGAGAGAGGGGCCGAGTGTGTGAGAGAGAGGGGCTGAGTGTGTGAGACAGAGGCTGAGTGAGTGTGTGAGAGAGGGGCTGAGTGTGTGTGAGAGAGCGGCTGAGTGAGTGTGTGAGAGAGGGGCTGAGTGTGTGAGAGAGAGGGGCTGAGTGTTTGTGTGTGAGGGGCTAAGTGCGTGTGTGAGAGAGAGGGGCTGAGTGTGTGTGAGAGAGGGACTGATTGTGTGTGAGAGGGGCTGAGTGTGTGTGAGAGAGAGAGGAGCTGAGTGTGTGTGTGTGAGAGAGGCTGAGTGCGTGTGTGAGAGAGTGGGGCTGGGTGTGTGTGAGAGAGGGGGCTGGGTGTGTGAGAGACAGAGGCTGGGTCTGTGTGTGTGTGAGAGAGGGGCTGAGTGTGTGTGAGAGAGGGACTGATTGTGTGTGAGAGGGACTGTGTGTGTGTGTGAGATGGGCTGAAAGTGTGTGAGACAGAGGCTGAGTGAGTGTGTGAGAGGGGCGGAATGTGTGTGTGAGAGAGGGGCTGTGTGTGTGTGAGAGAGGAGCTGAGTGTGTGTGAGAGAGAGGGGCTGAGTGTGTGTGAGGGAGAGGGGCTGAGTGTGTGTGTGAGAGAGGGGCTGAGTGTGTGTGAGAAGGGGCTGATTGTGTGTGAGAGAGGGGCTGAGTGTGTGTGAGGGAGAAGGGCTGAGTGTGTGTGTGAGAGAGGGGCTGAGTGTGTGTGAGAGAAGGGCTGAGTGTGACAGAGAGGCTAAGTGTGTGTGAGAGAGGGGCTGAGTGTGTGAGAGAGAGGGGCTGAGTGTGTGAGAGAGAGGGGCTGAATGTGTGAGAGAGAGGGGCCGAGTGTGTGAGAGAGAGAGGGGCCGAGTGTGTGAGAGAGAGAGGGGCCGAGTGTGTGAGAGAGAGAGGGGCCGAGTGTGTGAGAGAGAGAGGGGCCGAGTGTGTGAGAGAGAGAGGGGCCGAGTGTGTGAGAGAGAGAGGGGCCGAGTGTGTGAGAGAGAGAGGGGCCGTATGTGTGAGAGAGAGAGGGGCCGAGTGTGTGAGAGAGAGAGGGGCCGAGTGTGTGAGAGAGAGAGGGGCCGAGTGTGTGAGAGAGAGAGGGGCCGAGTGTGTGAGAGAGAGAGGGGCCGAGTGTGTGAGAGAGAGAGGGGCCGAGTGTGTGAGAGAGAGAGGGGCCGAGTGTGTGAGAGAGAGAGGGGCCGAGTGTGTGTGAGAGAGAGAGGGGCCGAGTGTGTGAGAGAGAGAGGGGCCGAGTGTGTGAGAGAGAGAGGGGCCGAGTGTGTGAGAGAGAGAGGGGCCGAGTGTCTGAGAGAGAGAGGGGCCGAGTGTGTGAGAGAGAGAGGGGCCGAGTGTGTGAGAGAGAGAGGGGCCGAGTGTGTGAGAGAGAGAGGGGCCGAGTGTGTGAGAGAGAGAGGGGCCGAGTGTGTGAGAGAGAGAGGGGCCGAGTGTGTGAGAGAGAGAGGGGCCGAGTGTGTGAGAGAGAGAGGGGCCGAGTGTGTGAGAGAGAGAGGGGCCGAGTGTGTGAGAGAGAGAGGGGCCGAGTATGTGAGAGAGAGAGGGGCCGAGTGTGTGAGAGAGAGAGGGGCCGAGTGTGTGAGAGAGAGAGGGGCCGAGTGTGTGAGAGAGAGAGGGGCCGAGTGTGTGAGAGAGAGAGGGGCCGAGTGTGTGAGAGAGAGAGGGGCCGAGTGTGTGAGAGAGAGAGGGGCCGAGTGTGTGAGCGAGAGAGGGGCCGAGAGTGTGAGAGAGGGGCCGAGTGTGTGAGAGAGAGAGGGGCCGAGTGTGTGAGAGAGAGAGGGGCCGAGTGTGTGAGAGAGAGAGGGGCCGAGTGTGTGAGCGAGAGAGGGGACGAGTGTGTGAGAGAGAGAGGGGCCGAGTGTGTGAGAGAGAGAGGGGCCGAGTGTGTGAGAGAGAGAGGGGCCGAGTGTGTGAGAGAGAGAGGGGCCGAGTGTGTGTGAGAGAGAGGGGCCGAATGTGTGAGATAGAGGGGCCGAGTGTGTGAGATAGAGGGGCCGAGTGTGTGAGATAGAGGGGCCGAGTGTGTCAGAGAGAGGGGACGAGTGTGTGTGAGAGAGAGGGCCCGAGTGTGTGTGAGAGAGGGCCCGAGTGTGTGTGAGAGAGGGCCCGATTGTGTGTGAGAGAGGGCCCGACTGTGTGTGAGAGAGGGCCGGAGTGTGTGTGAGAGAGGGCCCGAGTGTGTGTGAGAGAGGGCCCGAGTGTGTGTGAGAGAGGGGCCGAGTGTGTGTGAGATGGAGGGGCCGAGTGTGTGTGAGATAGAGGGGCCGAGTGTGTGAGATAGAGGGGCCGAGTGTGTGAGATAGAGGGGCCGAGTGTGTGAGATAGAGGGGCCGAGTGTGTGACATAGAGGGGCCGAGTGTGTGAGATAGAGGGGCCGAGTGTGTGAGATAGAGGGGCCGAGTGTGTGAGATAGAGGGGCCGAGTGTGTGAGATAGAGGGGCCGAGTGTGTGAGATAGAGGGGCCGAGTGTGTGAGATAGAGGGGCCGAGTGTGTGAGATAGAGGGGCCGAGTGTGTGAGATAGAGGGGCCGAGTGTGTGAGAGAGAGGGGCCGAGTGTGTGAGAGAGTGGGGCTGAGTGTGTGAGACAGAGGCTGAGTGAGTGTGTGAGAGAGGGGCTGAGTGTGTGTGAGACAACGGCTGAGTGAGTGTGTGAGAGAGGTGCTGAGTGTGTGAGAGAGAGGGGCTGAGTGTTTGTGTGTGAGGGGCTAAGTGCGTGTGTGAGAGAGAGGGGCTGAGTGTGTGTGAGAGAGGGACTGATTGTGTGTGAGAGGGGCTGAGTGTGTGTGAGAGAGAGAGGAGCTGAGTGCGTGTGTGTGAGAGAGGCTGAGTGCGTGTGTGAGAGAGAAGGGCTGAGTGTGTGTGTGAGAGAGGGGGGCTGGGTGTGTGTGAGAGAGGGGGCTGGGTGTGTGAGAGACAGAGGCTGAGTCTGTGTGTGTGTGAGAGAGGGGCTGAGTGTGTGTGAGAGAGAGGGGCCGAGTGTGTGAGAGAGAGAGGGGCCGAGTGTGTGAGAGAGAGAGGGGCCGAGTGTTTGTGTGTGAGGGGCTAAGTGCGTGTGTGAGAGAGAGGGGCTGAGTGTGTGTGAGAGAGGGACTGATTGTGTGTGAGAGGGGCTGAGTGTGTGTGAGAGAGAGAGGAGCTGAGTGCGTGTGTGTGAGAGAGGCTGAGTGCGTGTGTGAGAGAGAAGGGCTGAGTGTGTGTGTGTGAGAGAGGGGCTGAGTGTGTGAGAGAGAGGGGCTGAGTGTTTGTGTGTGAGGGGCTAAGTGCGTGTGTGAGAGAGAGGGGCTGAGTGTGTGTGAGAGAGGGACTGATTGTGTGTGAGAGGGGCTGAGTGTGTGTGAGAGAGAGAGGAGCTGAGTGCGTGTGTGTGAGAGAGGCTGAGTGCGTGTGTGAGAGAGAAGGGCTGAGTGTGTGTGTGAGAGAGGGGGGCTGGGTGTGTGTGAGAGAGGGGGCTGGGTGTGTGAGAGACAGAGGCTGAGTCTGTGTGTGTGTGAGAGAGGGGCTGAGTGTGTGTGAGAGAGGGACTGATTGTGTGTGAGAGGGACTATGTGTGTGTGTGAGATGGGCTGAAAGTGTGTGAGACAGAGGCTGAGTGAGTGTGTGAGAGGGGCGGAATGTGTGTGTGAGAGAGGGGCTGTGTGTGTGTGAGAGAGGAGCTGAGTGTGTGTGAGAGAGAGGGGCTGAGTGTGTGTGAGAGAGAATCTGAGTGTGTGTGAGAGAGGGCCCGAGTGTGTGTGAGAGAGGGCCCGAGTGTGTGTGAGAGAGGGCCCGAGTGTGTGTGAGAGAGGGCCCGAGTGTGTGTGAGAGAGGGCCCGAGTGTGTGTGAGAGAGGGCCCGAGTGTGTGTGAGAGAGGGCCCGAGTGTGTGTGAGAGAGGGCCCGAGTGTGTGTGAGAGAGGGCCCGAGTGTGTGTGAGAGAGGGACTGATTGTGTGTGAGAGGGACTGTGTGTGTGTGTGAGATGGGCTGAAAGTGTGTGAGACAGAGGCTGAGTGAGTGTGTGAGAGGGGCGGAATGTGTGTGTGAGAGAGGGGCTGTGTGTGTGTGAGAGAGGAGCTGAGTGTGTGTGAGAGAGGATCTGAGTGTGTGTGAGAGAGGGCCCGAGTGTGTGTGAGAGAGGGCCCGAGTGTGTGTGAGAGAGGGCCTGAGTGTGTGTGAGAGAGGGTCCGAGTGTGTGTGAGAGAGGGCCCGAGTGTGTGTGAGAGAGGGCCCGAGTGTGTGTGAGAGAGGGCCCGAGTGTGTGTGAGAGAGGGCCCGAGTGTGTGTGAGAGAGGGCCCGAGTGTGTGTGAGAGAGGGGCCGAGTGTGTGTGAGATAGAGGGGCCGAGTGTGTGTGAGATAGAGGGGCCGAGTGTGTGAGATAGAGGGGCCGAGTGTGTGAGATAGAGGGGCCGAGTGTGTGAGATAGAGGGGCCGAGTGTGTGAGATAGAGGGGCCGAGTGTGTGAGATAGAGGGGCCGAGTGTGTGAGATAGAGGGGCCGAGTGTGTGAGATAGAGGGGCAGAGTGTGTGAAATAGAGGGGCCGAGTGTGTGAGATAGAGGGGCCGAGTGTGTGAGAGAGAGGGGCCGAGTGTGTGAGAGAGAGGGGCTGAGTGTGTGAGACAGAGGCTGAGTGAGTGTGTGAGAGAGGGGCTGAGTGTGTGTGAGAGAGCGGCTGAGTGAGTGTGTGAGAGAGGGGCTGAGTGTGTGAGAGAGAGGGGCTGAGTGTTTGTGTGTGAGGGGCTAAGTGCGTGTGTGAGAGAGAGGGGCTGAGTGTGTGTGAGAGAGGGACTGATTGTGTGTGAGAGGGGCTGAGTGTGTGTGAGAGAGAGAGGAGCTGAGTGTGTGTGTGTGAGAGAGGCTGAGTGCGTGTGTGAGAGAGTGGGGCTGGGTGTGTGTGAGAGAGGGGGCTGGGTGTGTGAGAGACAGAGGCTGGGTCTGTGTGTGTGTGAGAGAGGGGCTGAGTGTGTGTGAGAGAGGGACTGATTGTGTGTGAGAGGGACTGTGTGTGTGTGTGAGATGGGCTGAAAGTGTGTGAGACAGAGGCTGAGTGAGTGTGTGAGAGGGGCGGAATGTGTGTGTGAGAGAGGGGCTGTGTGTGTGTGAGAGAGGAGCTGAGTGTGTGTGAGAGAGAGGGGCTGAGTGTGTGTGAGGGAGAGGGGCTGAGTGTGTGTGTGAGAGAGGGGCTGAGTGTGTGTGAGAGAGGGGCTGAGTGTGTGTGAGAGAGGGGCTGAGTGTGTGTGAGGGAGAAGGGCTGAGTGTGTGTGTGAGAGAGGGGCTGAGTGTGTGTGAGAGAAGGGCTGAGTGTGACAGAGAGGCTAAGTGTGTGTGAGAGAGGGGCTGAGTGTGTGAGAGAGAGGGGCTGAGTGTGTGAGAGAGAGGGGCTGAATGTGTGAGAGAGAGGGGCCGAGTGTGTGAGAGAGAGAGGGGCCGAGTGTGTGAGAGAGAGAGGGGCCGAGTGTGTGAGAGAGAGAGGGGCCGAGTGTGTGAGAGAGAGAGGGGCCGAGTGTGTGAGAGAGAGAGGGGCCGAGTGTGTGAGAGAGAGAGGGGCCGAGTGTGTGAGAGAGAGAGGGGCCGTATGTGTGAGAGAGAGAGGGGCCGAGTGTGTGAGAGAGAGAGGGGCCGAGTGTGTGAGAGAGAGAGGGGCCGAGTGTGTGAGAGAGAGAGGGGCCGAGTGTGTGAGAGAGAGAGGGGCCGAGTGTGTGAGAGAGAGAGGGGCCGAGTGTGTGAGAGAGAGAGGGGCCGAGTGTGTGAGAGAGAGAGGGGCCGAGTGTGTGTGAGAGAGAGAGGGGCCGAGTGTGTGAGAGAGAGAGGGGCCGAGTGTGTGAGAGAGAGAGGGGCCGAGTGTGTGAGAGAGAGAGGGGCCGAGTGTCTGAGAGAGAGAGGGGCCGAGTGTGTGAGAGAGAGAGGGGCCGAGTGTGTGAGAGAGAGAGGGGCCGAGTGTGTGAGAGAGAGAGGGGCCGAGTGTGTGAGAGAGAGAGGGGCCGAGTGTGTGAGAGAGAGAGGGGCCGAGTGTGTGAGAGAGAGAGGGGCCGAGTGTGTGAGAGAGAGAGGGGCCGAGTGTGTGAGAGAGAGAGGGGCCGAGTGTGTGAGAGAGAGAGGGGCCGAGTGTGTGAGAGAGAGAGGGGCCGAGTGTGTGAGAGAGAGAGGGGCCGAGTGTGTGAGAGAGAGAGGGGCCGAGTGTGTGAGAGAGAGAGGGGCCGAGTGTGTGAGAGAGAGAGGGGCCGAGTGTGTGAGAGAGAGAGGGGCCGAGTGTGTGAGAGAGAGAGGGGCCGAGTGTGTGAGCGAGAGAGGGGCCGAGAGTGTGAGAGAGGGGCCGAGTGTGTGAGAGAGAGAGGGGCCGAGTGTGTGAGAGAGAGAGGGGCCGAGTGTGTGAGAGAGAGAGGGGCCGAGTGTGTGAGCGAGAGAGGGGACGAGTGTGTGAGAGAGAGAGGGGCCGAGTGTGTGAGAGAGAGAGGGGCCGAGTGTGTGAGAGAGAGAGGGGCCGAGTGTGTGAGAGAGAGAGGGGCCGAGTGTGTGTGAGAGAGAGGGGCCGAATGTGTGAGATAGAGGGGCCGAGTGTGTGAGATAGAGGGGCCGAGTGTGTGAGATAGAGGGGCCGAGTGTGTCAGAGAGAGGGGACGAGTGTGTGTGAGAGAGAGGGCCCGAGTGTGTGTGAGAGAGGGCCCGAGTGTGTGTGAGAGAGGGCCCGATTGTGTGTGAGAGAGGGCCCGACTGTGTGTGAGAGAGGGCCGGAGTGTGTGTGAGAGAGGGCCCGAGTGTGTGTGAGAGAGGGCCCGAGTGTGTGTGAGAGAGGGGCCGAGTGTGTGTGAGATGGAGGGGCCGAGTGTGTGTGAGATAGAGGGGCCGAGTGTGTGAGATAGAGGGGCCGAGTGTGTGAGATAGAGGGGCCGAGTGTGTGAGATAGAGGGGCCGAGTGTGTGACATAGAGGGGCCGAGTGTGTGAGATAGAGGGGCCGAGTGTGTGAGATAGAGGGGCCGAGTGTGTGAGATAGAGGGGCCGAGTGTGTGAGATAGAGGGGCCGAGTGTGTGAGATAGAGGGGCCGAGTGTGTGAGATAGAGGGGCCGAGTGTGTGAGATAGAGGGGCCGAGTGTGTGAGATAGAGGGGCCGAGTGTGTGAGAGAGAGGGGCCGAGTGTGTGAGAGAGTGGGGCTGAGTGTGTGAGACAGAGGCTGAGTGAGTGTGTGAGAGAGGGGCTGAGTGTGTGTGAGACAACGGCTGAGTGAGTGTGTGAGAGAGGTGCTGAGTGTGTGAGAGAGAGGGGCTGAGTGTTTGTGTGTGAGGGGCTAAGTGCGTGTGTGAGAGAGAGGGGCTGAGTGTGTGTGAGAGAGGGACTGATTGTGTGTGAGAGGGGCTGAGTGTGTGTGAGAGAGAGAGGAGCTGAGTGCGTGTGTGTGAGAGAGGCTGAGTGTGTGTGTGAGAGAGAAGGGCTGAGTGTGTGTGTGAGAGAGGGGGGCTGGGTGTGTGTGAGAGAGGGGGCTGGGTGTGTGAGAGACAGAGGCTGAGTCTGTGTGTGTGTGAGAGAGGGGCTGAGTGTGTGTGAGAGAGGGACTGATTGTGTGTGAGAGGGACTGTGTGTGTGTGTGAGATGGGCTGAAAGTGTGTGAGACAGAGGCTGAGTGAGTGTGTGAGAGGGGCGGAATGTGTGTGTGAGAGAGGGGCTGTGTGTGTGTGAGAGAGGAGCTGAGTGTGTGTGAGAGAGAGGGGCTGAGTGTGTGTGAGAGAGGATCTGAGTGTGTGTGAGAGTGGGCCCGAGTGTGTGTGAGAGAGGGCCCGAGTGTGTGTGAGAGAGGGCCCGTGTGTGTGTGAGAGAGGGCCCGAATGTGTGTGAGAGAGGGCCCGAGTGTGTGTGAGAGAGGGGCCCGAGTGTGTGTGAGAGAGGGGCCGAGTGTGTGTGAGATAGAGGGGCCGAGTGTGTGTGAAATAGAGGGGCCGAGTGTGTGAGATAGAGGGGCCGAGTGTGTGAGATAGAGGGGCCGAGTGTGTGAGATAGAGGGGCCGAGTGTGTGAGATAGAGGGGCCGAGTGTGTGAGGTAGAGGGGCCGAGTGTGTGAGAGAGAGAGGGGCCGAGTGTGTGAGAGAGAGAGGGGCCGAGTGTTTGTGTGTGAGGGGCTAAGTGCGTGTGTGAGAGAGAGGGGCTGAGTGTGTGTGAGAGAGGGACTGATTGTGTGTGAGAGGGGCTGAGTGTGTGTGAGAGAGAGAGGAGCTGAGTGCGTGTGTGTGAGAGAGGCTGAGTGCGTGTGTGAGAGAGAAGGGCTGAGTGTGTGTGTGTGAGAGAGGGGCTGAGTGTGTGAGAGAGAGGGGCTGAGTGTTTGTGTGTGAGGGGCTAAGTGCGTGTGTGAGAGAGAGGGGCTGAGTGTGTGTGAGAGAGGGACTGATTGTGTGTGAGAGGGGCTGAGTGTGTGTGAGAGAGATAGGAGCTGAGTGCGTGTGTGTGAGAGAGGCTGAGTGCGTGTGTGAGAGAGAAGGGCTGAGTGTGTGTGTGAGAGAGGGGGGCTGGGTGTGTGAGAGACAGAGGCTGAGTCTGTGTGTGTGTGAGAGAGGGGCTGAGTGTGTGTGTGAGAGGGACTGTGTGTGTGTGTGAGATGGGCTGAAAGTGTGTGAGACAGAGGCTGAGTGAGTGTGTGAGAGGGGCGGAATGTGTGTGTGAGAGAGGGGCTGTGTGTGTGTGAGAGAGGAGCTGAGTGTGTGTGAGAGAGAGGGGCCGAGTGTGTGTGAGAGAGAGGGGCCGAGTGTGTGAGAGAGAGAGGGGCCGAGTGTGTGAGAGAGAGAGGGGCCGAGTGTGTGAGCGAGAGAGGGCCCGAGTGTGTGTGAGAGAGGGCCCGAGTGTGTGTGAGTGAGGGCCCGAGTGTGTGTGAGAGAGGGCCCGATTGTGTGTGAGAGAGGGCCGGAGTGTGTGTGAGAGAGGGCCCGAGTGTGTGTGAGAGAGGGCCCGAGTGTGTGTGAGAGAGGGGCCGAGTGTGTGTGAGATGGAGGGGCCGAGTGTGTGTGAGATAGAGGGGCCGAGTGTGTGTGAGATAGAGGGGCCGAGTGTGTGAGATAGAGGGGCCGAGTGTGTGAGATAGAGGGGCCGAGTGTGTGAGATAGAGGGGCCGAGTCTGTGAGATAGAGGGGCCGAGTGTGTGAGATAGAGGGGCCGAGTGTGTGAGATAGAGGGGCCGAGTGTGTGAGATAGAGGGGCCGAGTGTGTGAGATAGAGGGGCCGAGTGTGTGAGAGAGAGGGGCCGAGTGTGTGAGAGAGAGGGGCTGAGTGTGTGAGACAGAGGCTGAGTGAGTGTGTGAGAGAGGGGCTGAGTGTGTGTGAGACAGCGGCTGAGTGAGTGTGTGAGAGAGGTGCTGAGTGTGTGTGTGTGTGAGTGAGGGGCTGAGTGTGTGTGTGTGAGAGAGGGGCTGAGTGTTTGTGTGTGAGGGGCTAAGTGCGTGTGTGAGAGAGAGGGGCTGAGTGTGTGTGAGAGAGGGACTGATTGTGTGTGAGTGGGGCTGAGTGTGTGTGAGAGAGAGAGGAGCTGAGTGCGTGTGTGTGAGAGAGGCTGAGTGCGTGTGTGAGAGAGAAGGGCTGAGTGTGTGTGAGAGAGGGGGGCTGGGTGTGTGTGAGAGAGGGGGCTGGGTGTGTGAGAGACAGAGGCTGAGTCTGTGTGTGTGTGAGAGAGGGGCTGAGTGTGTGTGAGAGAGGGACTGATTGTGTGTGAGAGGGACTGTGTGTGTGTGTGTGTGAGATGGGCTGAAAGTGTGTGAGACAGAGGCTGAGTGAGTGTGTGAGAGGGGCGGAATGTGTGTGTGAGAGAGGGGCTGTGTGTGTGTGAGAGAGGAGCTGAGTGTGTGTGAGAGAGAGGGGCTGAGTGTGTGTGAGAGAGGATCTGAGTGTGTGTGAGAGTGGTCCCGAGTGTGTGTGAGAGAGGGCCCGAGTGTGTGTGAGAGAGGGCCCGAGTGTGTGTGAGAGAGGGCCCGAGTGTGTGTGAGAGAGGGCCCGAGTGTGTGAGAGAGAGAGGGGCCGAGTGTGTGAGAGAGAGAGGGGCCGAGTGTGTGAGAGAGAGAGGGGCCGAGTGTGAGAGAGAGAGAGGGGCCGAGTGTGTGAGAGAGAGAGGGGCCGAGTGTGTGAGAGAGAGAGGGGCCGAGTGTGTGAGAGAGAGAGGGGCCGAGTGTGTGAGAGAGAGAGGGGCCGAGTGTGTGAGAGAGGGAGGGGCCGAGTGTGTGAGAGAGAGAGGGGCCGAGTGTGTGAGAGAGAGAGGGGCCGAGTGTGTGAGAGAGAGAGGGGCCGAGTGTGTGAGAGAGAGAGGGGCCGAGTGTGTGAGAGAGAGAGGGGCCGAGTGTGTGAGAGAGAGAGGGGCCGAGTGTGTGAGAGAGAGAGGGGCCGAGTGTGTGAGAGAGAGAGGGGCCGAGTGTGTGAGAGAGAGAGGGGCCGAGTGTGTGAGCGAGAGAGGGGCCGAGTGTGTGAGAGAGAGGGGCCGAGTGTGTGAGAGAGAGAGGGGCCGAGTGTGTGAGAGAGAGAGGGGCCGAGTGTGTGAGAGAGAGAGGGGCCGAGTGTGTGAGCGAGAGAGGGGCCGAGTGTGTGAGAGAGAGAGGGGCCGAGTGTGTGAGAGAGAGAGGGGCCGAGTGTGTGAGAGAGAGAGGGGCCGAGTGTGTGAGAGAGAGAGGGGCCGAGTGTGTGAGAGAGAGAGGGGCCGAGTGTGTGAGAGAGAGAGGGGCCGAGTGTGTGAGCGAGAGAGGGGCCGAGTGTGTGAGAGAGAGGGGCCGAGTGTGTGAGAGAGAGAGGGGCCGAGTGTGTGAGAGAGAGAGGGGCCGAGTGTGTGAGAGAGAGAGGGGCCGAGTGTGTGAGCGAGAGAGGGGACGAGTGTGTGAGAGAGGGGCCGAGTGTGTGAGAGAGAGAGGGGCCGAGTGTGTGAGCGAGAGAGGGGCCGAGTGTGTGAGCGAGAGAGGGGCCGAGTGTGTGAGAGAGAGGGGCCGAGTGTGTGAGAGAGAGGGCCCGAGTGTGTGTGAGAGAGGGCCCGAGTGTGTGTGAGAGAGGGCCCGATTGTGTGTGAGAGAGGGCCGGAGTGTGTGTGAGAGAGGGCCCGAGTGTGTGTGAGAGAGGGCCCGATTGTGTGTGAGAGAGGGCCGGAGTGTGTGTGAGAGAGGGCCCGAGTGTGTGTGAGAGAGGGCCCGAGTGTGTGTGAGAGAGGGGCCGAGTGTGTGTGAGATGGAGGGGCCGAGTGTGTGTGAGATAGAGGGGCCGAGTGTGTGAGATAGAGGGGCCGAGTGTGTGAGATAGAGGGGCCGAGTGTGTGAGATAGAGGGGCCGAGTGTGTGAGATAGAGGGGCCGAGTGTGTGAGATAGAGGGGCCGAGTGTGTGAGATAGAGGGGCAGAGTGTGTGAGATAGAGGGGACGAGTGTGTGAGATAGAGGGGCCGAGTGTGTGAGATAGAGGGGCCGAGTGTGTGAGAGAGAGGGGCCGAGTGTGAGAGAGAGGGGCTGAGTGTGTGAGACAGAGGCTGAGTGAGTGTGTGAGAGAGGGGCTGAATGTGTGTGAGACAGCGGCTGAGTGAGTGTGTGAGAGAGGTGCTGAGTGTGTGTGTGTGTGAGTGAGGGGCTGAGTGTGTGTGTGTGAGAGAGGGGCTGAGTGTGTGAGAGAGAGGGGCTGAGTGTTTGTGTGTGAGGGGCTAAGTGCGTGTGTGAGAGAGAGGGGCTGAGTGTGTGTGAGAGAGGGACTGATTGTGTGTGAGAGGGGCTGAGTGTGTGTGAGAGAGAGAGGAGCTGAGTGCGTGTGTGTGAGAGAGGCTGAGTGCGTGTGTGAGAGAGAAGGGCTGAGTGTGTCTGAGAGAGGGGGGCTGGGTGTGTGTGAGAGAGGGGGCTGGGTGTGTGTGAGAGAGGGACTGATTGTGTGTGAGAGGGACTGTGTGTGTGTGTGTGTGTGTGAGATGGGCTGAAAGTGTGTGAGACAGAGGCTGAGTGAGTGTGTGAGAGGGGCGGAATGTGTGTGTGAGAGAGGGGCTGTGTGTGTGTGAGAGAGGAGCTGAGTGTGTGTGAGAGAGAGGGGCTGAGTGTGTGTGAGAGAGGATCTGAGTGTGTGTGAGAGTGGGCCCGAGTGTGTGTGAGAGAGGGCCCGAGTGTGTGTGAGAGAGGGCCCGAGTGTGTGTGAGAGAGGGCCCGAGTGTGTGTGAGAGAGGGGCCGAGTGTGTGTGAGATAGAGGGGCCGAGTGTGTGTGAGATAGAGGGGCCGAGTGTGTGAGATAGAGGGGCCGAGTGTGTGAGATAGAGGGGCCGAGTGTGTGAGATAGAGGGGCCGAGTGTGTGAGAGAGAGAGGGGCCGAGTGTGTGAGAGAGAGAGGGGCCGAGTGTGTGAGAGAGAGAGGGGCCGAGTGTGTGAGAGAGAGAGGGGCCGAGTGTTTGTGTGTGAGGGGCTAAGTGCGTGTGTGAGAGAGAGGGGCTGAGTGTGTGTGAGAGAGGGACTGATTGTGTGTGAGAGGGGCTGAGTGTGTGTGAGAGAGAGAGGAGCTGAGTGCGTGTGTGTGAGAGAGGCTGAGTGCGTGTGTGAGAGAGAAGGGCTGAGTGTGTGTGTGAGAGAGGGGGGCTGGGTGTGTGTGAGAGAGGGGGCTGGGTGTGTGAGAGACAGAGGCTGAGTCTGTGTGTGTGTGAGAGAGGGGCTGAGTGTGTGTGAGAGAGGGCCCGTGTGTGTGTGAGAGAGGGCCCGAGTGTGTGTGAGAGAGGGCCCGAGTGTGTGTGAGAGAGGGCCCGAGTGTGTGTGAGAGAGGGCCCGAGTGTGTGTGAGAGAGGGCCCGAGTGTGTGTGAGAGAGGGCCCGAGTGTGTGTGAGAGAGGGCCCGAGTGTGTGTGAGAGAGGGCCCGAGTGTGTGTGAGAGAGGGACTGATTGTGTGTGAGAGGGACTGTGTGTGTGTGTGAGATGGGCTGAAAGTGTGAGAGACAGAGGCTGAGTGAGTGTGTGAGAGGGGCGGAATGTGTGTGTGAGAGAGGAGCTGAGTGTGTGTGAGAGAGAGGGGCTGAGTGTGTGTGAGAGAGGATCTGAGTGTGTGTGAGAGAGGGCCCGAGTGTGTGTGAGAGAGGGCCCGAGTGTGTGTGAGAGAGGGCCCGAGTGTGTGTGAGAGAGGGCCCGAGTGTGTGTGAGAGAGGGCCCGTGTGTGTGTGAGAGAGGGCCCGAGTGTGTGTGAGAGAGGGCCCGAGTGTGTGTGAGAGAGGGCCCGAGTGTGTGTGAGAGAGGGCCCGAGTGTGTGTGAGAGAGGGGCCGAGTGTGTGTGAGATAGAGGGGCCGAGTGTGTGTGAGATAGAGGGGCCGAGTGTGTGAGATAGAGGGGCCGAATGTGTGAGATAGAGGGGCCGAGTGTGTGAGATAGAGGGGCCGAGTGTGTGAGATAGAGGGGCCGAGTGTGTGAGATAGAGGGGCCGAGTGTGTTAGATAGAGGGGCCGAGTGTGTGAGATAGAGGGGCCGAGTGTGTGAGAGAGAGGGGCCGAGTGTGTGAGAGAGAGGGGCTGAGTGTGTGAGACAGAGGCTGAGTGAGTGTGTGAGAGAGGGGCTGAGTGTGTGTGAGACAGCGGCTGAGTGAGTGTGTGAGAGAGGGGCTGAGTGTGTGAGAGAGAGGGGCTGAGTGTTTGTGTGTGAGGGGCTAAGTGCGTGTGTGAGAGAGAGGGGCTGAGTGTGTGTGAGAGAGGGACTGATTGTGTGTGAGAGGGGCTGAGTGTGTGTGAGAGAGAGAGGAGCTGAGTGTGTGTGTGTGAGAGAGGCTGAGTGCGTGTGTGAGAGAGGGGCTGGGTGTGTGTGAGAGAGGGGGCTGGGTGTGTGAGAGACAGAGGCTGAGTCTGTGTGTGTGTGAGAGAGGGGCTGAGTGTGTGTGAGAGAGGGACTGATTGTGTGTGAGAGGGACTGTGTGTGTGTGTGAGATGGGCTGAAATTGTGTGAGACAGAGGCTGAGTGAGTGTGTGAGAGGGGCGGAATGTGTGTGTGAGAGAGGGGCTGTGTGTGTGTGAGAGAGGAGCTGAGTGTGTGTGAGAGAGAGGGGCTGAGTGTGTGTGAGGGAGAGGGGCTGAGTGTGTGTGTGAGAGAGGGGCTGAGTGTGTGTGAGAGAGGGGCTGAGTGTGTGTGAGAGAGAGGGGCTGAGTGTGTGTGTGAGAGAGGGGCTGAGTATGTGTGAGAGAAGGGCTGAGTGTGACAGAGAGGCTAAGTGTGTGTGAGAGAGGGGCTGAGTGTGTGTGAGAGAGGGGCTGAGTGTGTGAGAGAGAGGGGCTGAGTGTGTGAGAGAGAGGGGCCGAGTGTGTGAGAGAGAGAGGGGCCGAGTGTGTGAGAGAGAGAGGGGCCGAGTGTGTGAGAGAGAGAGGGGCCGAGTGTGTGAGAGAGAGAGGGGCCGAGTGTGTGAGAGAGAGAGGGGCCGAGTGTGTGAGAGAGAGAGGGGCCGAGTGTGTGAGAGAGAGAGGGGCCGAGTGTGTGAGAGAGAGAGGGGCCGAGTGTGTGAGAGAGAGAGGGGCCGAGTGTGTGAGAGAGAGAGGGGCCGAGTGTGTGAGAGAGAGAGGGGCCGAGTGTGTGAGAGAGAGAGGGGCCGAGTGTGTGAGAGAGAGAGGGGCCGAGTGTGTGAGAGAGAGAGGGACCGAGTGTGTAAGAGAGAGAGGGGCCGAGTGTGTGAGAGAGAGAGGGGCCGAGTGTGTGAGAGAGAGAGGGGCCGAGTGTGTGAGAGAGAGAGGGGCCGAGTGTGTGAGAGAGAGAGGGGCCGAGTGTGTGAGAGAGAGAGGGGCCGAGTGTGTGAGAGAGAGAGGGGCCGAGTGTGTGAGAGAGAGAGGGGCCGAGTGTTTGAGAGAGAGAGGGGCCGAGTGTGAGAGAGAGAGAGGGGCCGAGTGTGTGAGAGAGAGAGGGGCCGAGTGTGTGAGAGAGAGAGGGGCCGAGTGTGTGAGAGAGAGAGGGGCCGAGTGTGTGAGAGAGAGAGGGGCCGAGTGTGTGAGAGAGAGAGGGGCCGAGTGTGTGAGAGAGAGAGGGGCCGAGTGTGTGAGAGAGGGGCCGAGTGTGTGAGAGAGAGAGGGGCCGAGTGTGTGAGCGAGAGAGGGGCCGAGTGTGTGAGCGAGAGAGGGGCCGAGTGTGTGAGAGAGAGGGGCCGAGTGTGTGAGAGAGAGAGGGGCCGAGTGTGTGAGAGAGAGAGGGGCCGAGTGTGTGAGAGAGAGAGGGGCCGAGTGTGTGAGCGAGAGAGGGCCCGAGTGTGTGTGAGAGAGGGCCCGAGTGTGTGTGAGAGAGGGCCCGAGTGTGTGTGAGAGAGGGCCCGATTGTGTGTGAGAGAGGGCCGGAGTGTGTGTGAGAGAGGGCCCGAGTGTGTGTGAGAGAGGGCCCGAGTGTGTGTGAGAGAGGGGCCGAGTGTGTGTGAGATGGAGGGGCCGAGTGTGTGTGAGATAGAGGGGCCGAGTGTGTGAGATAGAGGGGCCGAGTGTGTGAGATAGAGGGGCCGAGTGTGTGAGATAGAGGGGCCGAGTGTGTGAGATAGAGGGGCCGAGTGTGTGAGATAGAGGGGCCGAGTGTGTGAGATAGAGGGGCAGAGTGTGTGAGATAGAGGGGCCGAGTGTGTGAGATAGAGGGGCCGAGTGTGTGAGATAGAGGGGCCGAGTGTGTGAGAGAGAGGGGCCGAGTGTGAGAGAGAGGGGCTGAGTGTGTGAGACAGAGGCTGAGTGAGTGTGTGAGAGAGGGGCTGAGTGTGTGTGAGACAGCGGCTGAGTGAGTGTGTGAGAGAGGTGCTGAGTGTGTGTGTGTGTGAGTGAGGGGCTGAGTGTGTGTGTGTGAGAGAGGGGCTGAGTGTGTGAGAGAGAGGGGCTGAGTGTTTGTGTGTGAGGGGCTAAGTGCGTGTGTGAGAGAGAGGGGCTGAGTGTGTGTGAGAGAGGGACTGATTGTGTGTGAGAGGGGCTGAGTGTGTGTGAGAGAGAGAGGAGCTGAGTGCGTGTGTGTGAGAGAGGCTGAGTGCGTGTGTGAGAGAGAAGGGCTGAGTGTGTCTGAGAGAGGGGGGCTGGGTGTGTGTGAGAGAGGGGGCTGGGTGTGTGTGAGAGAGGGACTGATTGTGTGTGAGAGGGACTGTGTGTGTGTGTGTGTGTGAGATGGGCTGAAAGTGTGTGAGACAGAGGCTGAGTGAGTGTGTGAGAGGGGCGGAATGTGTGTGTGAGAGAGGGGCTGTGTGTGTGTGAGAGAGGAGCTGAGTGTGTGTGAGAGAGAGGGGCTGAGTGTGTGTGAGAGAGGATCTGAGTGTGTGTGAGAGTGGGCCCGAGTGTGTGTGAGAGAGGGCCCGAGTGTGTGTGAGAGAGGGCCCGAGTGTGTGTGAGAGAGGGCCCGAGTGTGTGTGAGAGAGGGCCCGAGTGTGTGTGAGAGAGGGCCCGAGTGTGTGTGAGAGAGGGGCCGAGTGTGTGTGAGATAGAGGGGCCGAGTGTGTGTGAGATAGAGGGGCCGAGTGTGTGAGATAGAGGGGCCGAGTATGTGAGATAGAGGGGCCGAGTGTGTGAGATAGAGGGGCCGAGTGTGTGAGAGAGAGAGGGGCCGAGTGTGTGAGAGAGAGAGGGGCCGAGTGTGTGAGAGAGAGAGGGGCCGAGTGTGTGAGAGAGAGAGGGGCCGAGTGTTTGTGTGTGAGGGGCTAAGTGCGTGTGTGAGAGAGAGGGGCTGAGTGTGTGTGAGAGAGGGACTGATTGTGTGTGAGAGGGGCTGAGTGTGTGTGAGAGAGAGAGGAGCTGAGTGCGTGTGTGTGAGAGAGGCTGAGTGCGTGTGTGAGAGAGAAGGGCTGAGTGTGTGTGTGTGAGAGAGGGGCTGAGTGTGTGAGAGAGAGGGGCTGAGTGTTTGTGTGTGAGGGGCTAAGTGCGTGTGTGAGAGAGAGGGGCTGAGTGTGTGTGAGAGAGGGACTGATTGTGTGTGAGAGGGGCTGAGTGTGTGTGAGAGAGAGAGGAGCTGAGTGCGTGTGTGTGAGAGAGGCTGAGTGCGTGTGTGAGAGAGAAGGGCTGAGTGTGTGTGTGAGAGAGGGGGGCTGGGTGTGTGTGAGAGAGGGGGCTGGGTGTGTGAGAGACAGAGGCTGAGTCTGTGTGTGTGTGAGAGAGGGGCTGAGTGTGTGTGAGAGAGGGCCCGTGTGTGTGTGAGAGAGGGCCCGAGTGTGTGTGAGAGAGGGCCCGAGTGTGTGTGAGAGAGGGCCCGAGTGTGTGTGAGAGAGGGCCCGAGTGTGTGTGAGAGAGGGCCCGAGTGTGTGTGAGAGAGGGCCCGAGTGTGTGTGAGAGAGGGCCCGAGTGTGTGTGAGAGAGGGCCCGAGTGTGTGTGAGAGAGGGACTGATTGTGTGTGAGAGGGACTGTGTGTGTGTGTGAGATGGGCTGAAAGTGTGAGAGACAGAGGCTGAGTGAGTGTGTGAGAGGGGCGGAATGTGTGTGTGAGAGAGGGGCTGTGTGTGTGTGAGAGAGGAGCTGAGTGTGTGTGAGAGAGAGGGGCTGAGTGTGTGTGAGAGAGGATCTGAGTGTGTGTGAGAGAGGGCCCGAGTGTGTGTGAGAGAGGGCCCGAGTGTGTGTGAGAGAGGGCCCGAGTGTGTGTGAGAGAGGGCCCGAGTGTGTGTGAGAGAGGGCCCGTGTGTGTGTGAGAGAGGGCCCGAGTGTGTGTGAGAGAGGGCCCGAGTGTGTGTGAGAGAGGGCCCGAGTGTGTGTGAGAGAGGGCCCGAGTGTGTGTGAGAGAGGGGCCGAGTGTGTGTGAGATAGAGGGGCCGAGTGTGTGTGAGATAGAGGGGCCGAGTGTGTGAGATAGAGGGGCCGAATGTGTGAGATAGAGGGGCCGAGTGTGTGAGATAGAGGGGCCGAGTGTGTGAGATAGAGGGGCCGAGTGTGTTAGATAGAGGGGCCGAGTGTGTGAGAGAGAGGGGCCGAGTGTGTGAGAGAGAGGGGCTGAGTGTGTGAGACAGAGGCTGAGTGAGTGTGTGAGAGAGGGGCTGAGTGTGTGTGAGACAGCGGCTGAGTGAGTGTGTGAGAGAGGGGCTGAGTGTGTGAGAGAGAGGGGCTGAGTGTTTGTGTGTGAGGGGCTAAGTGCGTGTGTGAGAGAGAGGGGCTGAGTGTGTGTGAGAGAGGGACTGATTGTGTGTGAGAGGGGCTGAGTGTGTGTGAGAGAGAGAGGAGCTGAGTGTGTGTGTGTGAGAGAGGCTGAGTGCGTGTGTGAGAGAGTGGCTGGGTGTGTGTGAGAGAGGGGGCTGGGTGTGTGAGAGACAGAGGCTGAGTCTGTGTGTGTGTGAGAGAGGGGCTGAGTGTGTGTGAGAGAGGGACTGATTGTGTGTGAGAGGGACTGTGTGTGTGTGTGAGGTGGGCTGAAATTGTGTGAGACAGAGGCTGAGTGAGTGTGTGAGAGGGGCGGAATGTGTGTGTGAGAGAGGGGCTGTGTGTGTGTGAGAGAGGAGCTGAGTGTGTGTGAGAGAGAGGGGCTGAGTGTGTGTGAGGGAGAGGGGCTGAGTGTGTGTGTGAGAGAGGGGCTGAGTGTGTGTGAGAGAGGGGCTGAGTGTGTGTGAGAGAGGGGCTGAGTGTGTGTGAGGGAGAGGGGCTGAGTGTGTGTGTGAGAGAGGGGCTGAGTGTGTGTGAGAGAAGGGCTGAGTGTGACAGAGAGGCTAAGTGTGTGTGAGAGAGGGGCTGAGTGTGTGAGAGAGAGGGGCTGAGTGTGTGAGAGAGAGGGGCTGAATGTGTGAGAGAGAGGGGCCGAGTGTGTGAGAGAGAGAGGGGCCGAGTGTGTGAGAGAGAGAGGGGCCGAGTGTGTGAGAGAGAGAGGGGCCGTGTGTGTGAGAGAGAGAGGGGCCGAGTGTGTGAGTGAGAGAGGGGCCGAGTGTGTGAGAGAGAGAGGGGCCGAGTGTGTGAGAGAGAGAGGGGCCGAGTGTGTGAGAGAGAGAGGGGCCGAGTGTGTGAGAGAGAGAGGGGCCGAGTGTGTGAGAGAGAGAGGGGCCGAGTGTGTGAGAGAGAGAGGGGCCGAGTGTGTGAGAGAGAGAGGGGCCGAGTGTGTGAGAGAGAGAGGGGCCGAGTGTGTGAGAGAGAGAGGGGCCGAGTGTGTGAGAGAGAGAGGGGCCGAGTGTGTGAGAGAGAGAGGGGCCGAGTGTGTGAGAGAGAGAGGGGCCGAGTGTGTGAGAGAGAGAGGGGCCGAGTGTGTGAGAGAGAGAGGGGCCGAGTGTGTGAGAGAGAGAGGGGCCGAGTGTGTGAGAGAGAGAGGGGCCGAGTGTTTGAGAGAGAGAGGGGCCGAGTGTGAGAGAGAGAGAGGGGCCGAGTGTGTGAGAGAGAGAGGGGCCGAGTGTGTGAGAGAGAGAGGGGCCGAGTGTGTGAGAGAGAGAGGGGCCGAGTGTGTGAGAGAGAGAGGGGCCGAGTGTGTGAGAGAGAGAGGGGCCGAGTGTGTGAGAGAGAGAGGGGCCGAGTGTGTGAGAGAGGGGCCGAGTGTGTGAGAGAGAGAGGGGCCGAGTGTGTGAGCGAGAGAGGGGCCGAGTGTGTGAGCGAGAGAGGGGCCGAGTGTGTGAGAGAGAGGGGCCGAGTGTGTGAGAGAGAGAGGGGCCGAGTGTGTGAGAGAGAGAGGGGCCGAGTGTGTGAGAGAGAGAGGGGCCGAGTGTGTGAGCGAGAGAGGGCCCGAGTGTGTGTGAGAGAGGGCCCGAGTGTGTGTGAGAGAGGGCCCGAGTGTGTGTGAGAGAGGGCCCGATTGTGTGTGAGAGAGGGCCGGAGTGTGTGTGAGAGAGGGCCCGAGTGTGTGTGAGAGAGGGCCCGAGTGTGTGTGAGAGAGGGGCCGAGTGTGTGTGAGATGGAGGGGCCGAGTGTGTGTGAGATAGAGGGGCCGAGTGTGTGAGATAGAGGGGCCGAGTGTGTGAGATAGAGGGGCCGAGTGTGTGAGATAGAGGGGCCGAGTGTGTGAGATAGAGGGGCCGAGTGTGTGAGATAGAGGGGCCGAGTGTGTGAGATAGAGGGGCAGAGTGTGTGAGATAGAGGGGCCGAGTGTGTGAGATAGAGGGGCCGAGTGTGTGAGATAGAGGGGCCGAGTGTGTGAGAGAGAGGGGCCGAGTGTGAGAGAGAGGGGCTGAGTGTGTGAGACAGAGGCTGAGTGAGTGTGTGAGAGAGGGGCTGAGTGTGTGTGAGACAGCGGCTGAGTGAGTGTGTGAGAGAGGTGCTGAGTGTGTTTGTGTGTGAGTGAGGGGCTGAGTGTGTGTGTGTGAGAGAGGGGCTGAGTGTGTGAGAGAGAGGGGCTGAGTGTTTGTGTGTGAGGGGCTAAGTGCGTGTGTGAGAGAGAGGGGCTGAGTGTGTGTGAGAGAGGGACTGATTGTGTGTGAGAGGGGCTGAGTGTGTGTGAGAGAGAGAGGAGCTGAGTGCGTGTGTGTGAGAGAGGCTGAGTGCGTGTGTGAGAGAGAAGGGCTGAGTGTGTCTGAGAGAGGGGGGCTGGGTGTGTGTGAGAGAGGGGGCTGGGTGTGTGTGAGAGAGGGACTGATTGTGTGTGAGAGGGACTGTGTGTGTGTGTGTGTGTGAGATGGGCTGAAAGTGTGTGAGACAGAGGCTGAGTGAGTGTGTGAGAGGGGCGGAATGTGTGTGTGAGAGAGGGGCTGTGTGTGTGTGAGAGAGGAGCTGAGTGTGTGTGAGAGAGAGGGGCTGAGTGTGTGTGAGAGAGGATCTGAGTGTGTGTGAGAGTGGGCCCGAGTGTGTGTGAGAGAGGGCCCGAGTGTGTGTGAGAGAGGGCCCGAGTGTGTGTGAGAGAGGGCCCGAGTGTGTGTGAGAGAGGGCCCGAGTGTGTGTGAGAGAGGGCCCGAGTGTGTGTGAGAGAGGGGCCGAGTGTGTGTGAGATAGAGGGGCCGAGTGTGTGTGAGATAGAGGGGCCGAGTGTGTGAGATAGAGGGGCCGAGTGTGTGAGATAGAGGGGCCGAGTGTGTGAGATAGAGGGGCCGAGTGTGTGAGAGAGAGAGGGGCCGAGTGTGTGAGAGAGAGAGGGGCCGAGTGTGTGAGAGAGAGAGGGGCCGAGTGTGTGAGAGAGAGAGGGGCCGAGTGTTTGTGTGTGAGGGGCTAAGTGCGTGTGTGAGAGAGAGGGGCTGAGTGTGTGTGAGAGAGGGACTGATTGTGTGTGAGAGGGGCTGAGTGTGTGTGAGAGAGAGAGGAGCTGAGTGCGTGTGTGTGAGAGAGGCTGAGTGCGTGTGTGAGAGAGAAGGGCTGAGTGTGTGTGTGTGAGAGAGGGGCTGAGTGTGTGAGAGAGAGGGGCTGAGTGTTTGTGTGTGAGGGGCTAAGTGCGTGTGTGAGAGAGAGGGGCTGAGTGTGTGTGAGAGAGGGACTGATTGTGTGTGAGAGGGGCTGAGTGTGTGTGAGAGAGAGAGGAGCTGAGTGCGTGTGTGTGAGAGAGGCTGAGTGCGTGTGTGAGAGAGAAGGGCTGAGTGTGTGTGTGAGAGAGGGGGGCTGGGTGTGTGTGAGAGAGGGGGCTGGGTGTGTGAGAGACAGAGGCTGAGTCTGTGTGTGTGTGAGAGAGGGGCTGAGTGTGTGTGAGAGAGGGACTGATTGTGTGTGAGAGGGACTATGTGTGTGTGTGAGATGGGCTGAAAGTGTGTGAGACAGAGGCTGAGTGAGTGTGTGAGAGGGGCGGAATGTGTGTGTGAGAGAGGGGCTGTGTGTGTGTGAGAGAGGAGCTGAGTGTGTGTGAGAGAGAGGGGCTGAGTGTGTGTGAGAGAGAATCTGAGTGTGTGTGAGAGAGGGCCCGAGTGTGTGTGAGAGAGGGCCCGAGTGTGTGTGAGAGAGGGCCCGAGTGTGTGTGAGAGAGGGCCCGAGTGAGTGTGAGAGAGGGCCCGAGTGTGTGTGAGAGAGGGCCCGAGTGTGTGTGAGAGAGGGCCCGAGTGTGTGTGAGAGAGGGCCCGAGTGTGTGTGAGAGAGGGCCCGAGTGTGTGTGAGAGAGGGACTGATTGTGTGTGAGAGGGACTGTGTGTGTGTGTGAGATGGGCTGAAAGTGTGTGAGACAGAGGCTGAGTGAGTGTGTGAGAGGGGCGGAATGTGTGTGTGAGAGAGGGGCTGTGTGTGTGTGAGAGAGGAGCTGAGTGTGTGTGAGAGAGGATCTGAGTGTGTGTGAGAGAGGGCCCGAGTGTGTGTGAGAGAGGGCCCGAGTGTGTGTGAGAGAGGGCCTGAGTGTGTGTGAGAGAGGGTCCGAGTGTGTGTGAGAGAGGGCCCGAGTGTGTGTGAGAGAGGGCCCGAGTGTGTGTGAGAGAGGGCCCGAGTGTGTGTGAGAGAGGGCCCGAGTGTGTGTGAGAGAGGGCCCGAGTGTGTGTGAGAGAGGGCCCGAGTGTGTGTGAGAGAGGGGCCGAGTGTGTGTGAGATAGAGGGGCCGAGTGTGTGTGAGATAGAGGGCCCGAGTGTGTGAGATAGAGGGGCCGAGTGTGTGAGATAGAGGGGCCGAGTGTGTGAGATAGAGGGGCCGAGTGTGTGAGATAGAGGGGCCGAGTGTGTGAGATAGAGGGGCCGAGTGTGTGAGATAGAGGGGCCGAGTGTGTGAGATAGAGGGGCAGAGTGTGTGAAATAGAGGGGCCGAGTGTGTGAGATAGAGGGGCCGAGTGTGTGAGAGAGAGGGGCCGAGTGTGTGAGAGAGAGGGGCTGAGTGTGTGAGACAGAGGCTGAGTGAGTGTGTGAGAGAGCGGCTGAGTGTGTGTGAGAGAGCGGCTGAGTGAGTGTGTGAGAGAGGGGCTGAGTGTGTGAGAGAGAGGGGCTGAGTGTTTGTGTGTGAGGGGCTAAGTGCGTGTGTGAGAGAGAGGGGCTGAGTGTGTGTGAGAGAGGGACTGATTGTGTGTGAGAGGGGCTGAGTGTGTGTGAGAGAGAGAGGAGCTGAGTGTGTGTGTGTGAGAGAGGCTGAGTGCGTGTGTGAGAGAGTGGGGCTGGGTGTGTGTGAGAGAGGGGGCTGGGTGTGTGAGAGACAGAGGCTGGGTCTGTGTGTGTGTGAGAGAGGGGCTGAGTGTGTGTGAGAGAGGGACTGATTGTGTGTGAGAGGGACTGTGTGTGTGTGTGAGATGGGCTGAAAGTGTGTGAGACAGAGGCTGAGTGAGTGTGTGAGAGGGGCGGAATGTGTGTGTGAGAGAGGGGCTGTGTGTGTGTGAGAGAGGAGCTGAGAATGTGTGAGAGAGAGGGGCTGAGTGTGTGTGAGGGAGAGGGGCTGAGTGTGTGTGTGAGAGAGGGGCTGAGTGTGTGTGAGAGAGGGGCTGAGTGTGTGTGAGAGAGGGGCTGAGTGTGTGTGAGGGAGAAGGGCTGAGTGTGTGTGTGAGAGAGGGGCTGAGTGTGTGTGAGAGAAGGGCTGAGTGTGACAGAGAGGCTAAGTGTGTGTGAGAGAGGGGCTGAGTGTGTGAGAGAGAGGGGCTGAGTGTGTGAGAGAGAGGGGCTGAATGTGTGAGAGAGAGGGGCCGAGTGTGTGAGAGAGAGAGGGGCCGAGTGTGTGAGAGAGAGAGGGGCCGAGTGTGTGAGAGAGAGAGGGGCCGAGTGTGTGAGAGAGAGAGGGGCCGAGTGTGTGAGAGAGAGAGGGGCCGAGTGTGTGAGAGAGAGAGGGGCCGAGTGTGTGAGAGAGAGAGGGGCCGTATGTGTGAGAGAGAGAGGGGCCGAGTGTGTGAGAGAGAGAGGGGCCGAGTGTGTGAGAGAGAGAGGGGCCGAGTGTGTGAGAGAGAGAGGGGCCGAGTGTGTGAGAGAGAGAGGGGCCGAGTGTGTGAGAGAGAGAGGGGCCGAGTGTGTGAGAGAGAGAGGGGCCGAGTGTGTGAGAGAGAGAGGGGCCGAGTGTGTGTGAGAGAGAGAGGGGCCGAGTGTGTGAGAGAGAGAGGGGCCGAGTGTGTGAGAGAGAGAGGGGCCGAGTGTGTGAGAGAGAGAGGGGCCGAGTGTCTGAGAGAGAGAGGGGCCGAGTGTGTGAGAGAGAGAGGGGCCGAGTGTGTGAGAGAGAGAGGGGCCGAGTGTGTGAGAGAGAGAGGGGCCGAGTGTGTGAGAGAGAGAGGGGCCGAGTGTGTGAGAGAGAGAGGGGCCGAGTGTGTGAGAGAGAGAGGGGCCGAGTGTGTGAGAGAGAGAGGGGCCGAGTGTGTGAGAGAGAGAGGGGCCGAGTGTGTGAGAGAGAGAGGGGCCGAGTGTGTGAGAGAGAGAGGGGCCGAGTGTGTGAGAGAGAGAGGGGCCGAGTGTGTGAGAGAGAGAGGGGCCGAGTGTGTGAGAGAGAGAGGGGCCGAGTGTGTGAGAGAGAGAGGGGCCGAGTGTGTGAGAGAGAGAGGGGCCGAGTGTGTGAGAGAGAGAGGGGCCGAGTGTGTGAGAGAGAGAGGGGTCGAGTGTGTGAGCGAGAGAGGGGCCGAGTGTGTGAGAGAGGGGCCGAGTGTGTGAGAGAGAGAGGGGCCGAGTGTGTGAGAGAGAGAGGGGCCGAGTGTGTGAGCGAGAGAGGGGACGAGTGTGTGAGAGAGAGAGGGGCCGAGTGTGTGAGAGAGAGAGGGGCCGAGTGTGTGAGAGAGAGAGGGGCCGAGTGTGTGAGAGAGAGAGGGGCCGAGTGTGTGTGAGAGAGAGGGGCCGAATGTGTGAGATAGAGGGGCCGAGTGTGTGAGATAGAGGGGCCGAGTGTGTGAGATAGAGGGGCCGAGTGTGTCAGAGAGAGGGGACGAGTGTGTGTGAGAGAGAGGGCCCGAGTGTGTGTGAGAGAGGGCCCGAGTGTGTGTGAGAGAGGGCCCGATTGTGTGTGAGAGAGGGCCGGAGTGTGTGTGAGAGAGGGCCCGAGTGTGTGTGAGAGAGGGCCCGAGTGTGTGTGAGAGAGGGGCCGAGTGTGTGTGAGATGGAGGGGCCGAGTGTGTGTGAGATAGAGGGGCCGAGTGTGTGAGATAGAGGGGCCGAGTGTGTGAGATAGAGGGGCCGAGTGTGTGAGATAGGGGGGCCGAGTGTGTGACATAGAGGGGCCGAGTGTGTGAGATAGAGGGGCCGAGTGTGTGAGATAGAGGGGCCGAGTGTGTGAGATAGAGGGGCCGAGTGTGTGAGATAGAGGGGCCGAGTGTGTGAGATAGAGGGGCCGAGTGTGTGAGATAGAGGGGCCGAGTGTGTGAGATAGAGGGGCCGAGTGTGTGAGATAGAGGGGCCGAGTGTGTGAGAGAGAGGGGCCGAGTGTGTGAGAGAGTGGGGCTGAGTGTGTGAGACAGAGGCTGAGTGAGTGTGTGAGAGAGGGGCTGAGTGTGTGTGAGACAACGGCTGAGTGAGTGTGTGAGAGAGGTGCTGAGTGTGTGAGAGAGAGGGGCTGAGTGTTTGTGTGTGAGGGGCTAAGTGCGTGTGTGAGAGAGAGGGGCTGAGTGTGTGTGAGAGAGGGACTGATTGTGTGTGAGAGGGGCTGAGTGTGTGTGAGAGAGAGAGGAGCTGAGTGCGTGTGTGTGAGAGAGGCTGAGTGCGTGTGTGAGAGAGAAGGGCTGAGTGTGTGTGTGAGAGAGGGGGGCTGGGTGTGTGTGAGAGAGGGGGCTGGGTGTGTGAGAGACAGAGGCTGAGTCTGTGTGTGTGTGAGAGAGGGGCTGAGTGTGTGTGAGAGAGGGACTGATTGTGTGTGAGAGGGACTGTGTGTGTGTGTGAGATGGGCTGAAAGTGTGTGAGACAGAGGCTGAGTGAGTGTGTGAGAGGGGCGGAATGTGTGTGTGAGAGAGGGGCTGTGTGTGTGTGAGAGAGGAGCTGAGTGTGTGTGAGAGAGAGGGGCTGAGTGTGTGTGAGAGAGGATCTGAGTGTGTGTGAGAGTGGGCCCGAGTGTGTGTGAGAGAGGGCCCGAGTGTGTGTGAGAGAGGGCCCGTGTGTGTGTGAGAGAGGGCCCGAATGTGTGTGAGAGAGGGCCCGAGTGTGTGTGAGAGAGGGGCCCGAGTGTGTGTGAGAGAGGGGCCGAGTGTGTGTGAGATAGAGGGGCCGAGTGTGTGTGAAATAGAGGGGCCGAGTGTGTGAGATAGAGGGGCCGAGTGTGTGAGATAGAGGGGCCGAGTGTGTGAGATAGAGGGGCCGAGTGTGTGAGATAGAGGGGCCGAGTGTGTGAGGTAGAGGGGCCGAGTGTGTGAGAGAGAGAGGGGCCGAGTGTGTGAGAGAGAGAGGGGCCGAGTGTTTGTGTGTGAGGGGCTAAGTGCGTGTGTGAGAGAGAGGGGCTGAGTGTGTGTGAGAGAGGGACTGATTGTGTGTGAGAGGGGCTGAGTGTGTGTGAGAGAGAGAGGAGCTGAGTGCGTGTGTGTGAGAGAGGCTGAGTGCGTGTGTGAGAGAGAAGGGCTGAGTGTGTGTGTGTGAGAGAGGGGCTGAGTGTGTGAGAGAGAGGGGCTGAGTGTTTGTGTGTGAGGGGCTAAGTGCGTGTGTGAGAGAGAGGGGCTGAGTGTGTGTGAGAGAGGGACTGATTGTGTGTGAGAGGGGCTGAGTGTGTGTGAGAGAGATAGGAGCTGAGTGCGTGTGTGTGAGAGAGGCTGAGTGCGTGTGTGAGAGAGAAGGGCTGAGTGTGTGTGTGAGAGAGGGGGGCTGGGTGTGTGAGAGACAGAGGCTGAGTCTGTGTGTGTGTGAGAGAGGGGCTGAGTGTGTGTGTGAGAGGGACTGTGTGTGTGTGTGAGATGGGCTGAAAGTGTGTGAGACAGAGGCTGAGTGAGTGTGTGAGAGGGGCGGAATGTGTGTGTGAGAGAGGGGCTGTGTGTGTGTGAGAGAGGAGCTGAGTGTGTGTGAGAGAGAGGGGCCGAGTGTGTGTGAGAGAGAGGGGCCGAGTGTGTGAGAGAGAGAGGGGCCGAGTGTGTGAGAGAGAGAGGGGCCGAGTGTGTGAGCGAGAGAGGGCCCGAGTGTGTGTGAGAGAGGGCCCGAGTGTGTGTGAGTGAGGGCCCGAGTGTGTGTGAGAGAGGGCCCGATTGTGTGTGAGAGAGGGCCGGAGTGTGTGTGAGAGAGGGCCCGAGTGTGTGTGAGAGAGGGCCCGAGTGTGTGTGAGAGAGGGGCCGAGTGTGTGTGAGATGGAGGGGCCGAGTGTGTGTGAGATAGAGGGGCCGAGTGTGTGTGAGATAGAGGGGCCGAGTGTGTGAGATAGAGGGGCCGAGTGTGTGAGATAGAGGGGCCGAGTGTGTGAGATAGAGGGGCCGAGTCTGTGAGATAGAGGGGCCGAGTGTGTGAGATAGAGGGGCCGAGTGTGTGAGATAGAGGGGCCGAGTGTGTGAGATAGAGGGGCCGAGTGTGTGAGATAGAGGGGCCGAGTGTGTGAGAGAGAGGGGCCGAGTGTGTGAGAGAGAGGGGCTGAGTGTGTGAGACAGAGGCTGAGTGAGTGTGTGAGAGAGGGGCTGAGTGTGTGTGAGACAGCGGCTGAGTGAGTGTGTGAGAGAGGTGCTGAGTGTGTGTGTGTGTGAGTGAGGGGCTGAGTGTGTGTGTGTGAGAGAGGGGCTGAGTGTTTGTGTGTGAGGGGCTAAGTGCGTGTGTGAGAGAGAGGGGCTGAGTGTGTGTGAGAGAGGGACTGATTGTGTGTGAGTGGGGCTGAGTGTGTGTGAGAGAGAGAGGAGCTGAGTGCGTGTGTGTGAGAGAGGCTGAGTGCGTGTGTGAGAGAGAAGGGCTGAGTGTGTGTGAGAGAGGGGGGCTGGGTGTGTGTGAGAGAGGGGGCTGGGTGTGTGAGAGACAGAGGCTGAGTCTGTGTGTGTGTGAGAGAGGGGCTGAGTGTGTGTGAGAGAGGGACTGATTGTGTGTGAGAGGGACTGTGTGTGTGTGTGTGTGAGATGGGCTGAAAGTGTGTGAGACAGAGGCTGAGTGAGTGTGTGAGAGGGGCGGAATGTGTGTGTGAGAGAGGGGCTGTGTGTGTGTGAGAGAGGAGCTGAGTGTGTGTGAGAGAGAGGGGCTGAGTGTGTGTGAGAGAGGATCTGAGTGTGTGTGAGAGTGGTCCCGAGTGTGTGTGAGAGAGGGCCCGAGTGTGTGTGAGAGAGGGCCCGAGTGTGTGTGAGAGAGGGCCCGAGTGTGTGTGAGAGAGGGCCCGAGTGTGTGAGAGAGAGAGGGGCCGAGTGTGTGAGAGAGAGAGGGGCCGAGTGTGTGAGAGAGAGAGGGGCCGAGTGTGAGAGAGAGAGAGGGGCCGAGTGTGTGAGAGAGAGAGGGGCCGAGTGTGTGAGAGAGAGAGGGGCCGAGTGTGTGAGAGAGAGAGGGGCCGAGTGTGTGAGAGAGAGAGGGGCCGAGTGTGTGAGAGAGGGAGGGGCCGAGTGTGTGAGAGAGAGAGGGGCCGAGTGTGTGAGAGAGAGAGGGGCCGAGTGTGTGAGAGAGAGAGGGGCCGAGTGTGTGAGAGAGAGAGGGGCCGAGTGTGTGAGAGAGAGAGGGGCCGAGTGTGTGAGAGAGAGAGGGGCCGAGTGTGTGAGAGAGAGAGGGGCCGAGTGTGTGAGAGAGAGAGGGGCCGAGTGTGTGAGAGAGAGAGGGGCCGAGTGTGTGAGCGAGAGAGGGGCCGAGTGTGTGAGAGAGAGGGGCCGAGTGTGTGAGAGAGAGAGGGGCCGAGTGTGTGAGAGAGAGAGGGGCCGAGTGTGTGAGAGAGAGAGGGGCCGAGTGTGTGAGCGAGAGAGGGGACGAGTGTGTGAGAGAGAGAGGGGCCGAGTGTGTGAGAGAGAGAGGGGCCGAGTGTGTGAGAGAGAGAGGGGCCGAGTGTGTGAGAGAGAGAGGGGCCGAGTGTGTGTGAGAGAGAGGGGCCGAATGTGTGAGATAGAGGGGCCGAGTGTGTGAGATAGAGGGGCCGAGTGTGTGAGATAGAGGGGCCGAGTGTGTCAGAGAGAGGGGACGAGTGTGTGTGAGAGAGAGGGCCCGAGTGTGTGTGAGAGAGGGCCCGAGTGTGTGTGAGAGAGGGCCCGAGTGTGTGTGAGAGAGGGCCAGATTGTGTGTGAGAGAGGGCCCGAGTGTGTGTGAGAGAGGGCCCGAGTGTGTGTGAGAGAGGGGCCGAGTGTGTGTGAGATGGAGGGGCCGAGTGTGTGTGAGATAGAGGGGCCGAGTGTGTGAGATAGAGGGGCCGAGTGTGTGAGATAGAGGGGCCGAGTGTGTGAGATAGAGGGGCCGAGTGTGTGAGATAGAGGGGCCGAGTGTGTGAGATAGAGGGGCCGAGTGTGTGAGATAGAGGGGCCGAGTGTGTGAGATAGAGGGGCCGAGTGTGTGAGATAGAGGGGCCGAGTGTGTGAGATAGAGGGGCCGAGTGTGTGAGAGAGAGGGGCCGAGTGTGTGAGAGAGAGGGGCTGAGTGTGTGTGAGAGAGGGGCCGAGTGTGTGAGAGAGAGGGGCCGAGTGTGTGAGATAGAGGGGCCGAGTGTGTGAGATAGAGGGGCCGAGTGTGTGAGATAGAGGGGCCGAGTGTGTGAGAGAGAGGGGCCGAGTGTGTGAGAGAGAGGGGCTGAGTGTGTGAGACAGAGGCTGAGTGAGTGTGTGAGAGAGGGGCTGAGTGTGTGTGAGACAGCGGCTGAGTGAGTGTGTGAGAGAGGTGCTGAGTGTGTGTGTGTGTGAGTGAGGGGCTGAGTGTGTGTGTGTGAGAGAGGGGCTGAGTGTTTGTGTGTGAGGGGCTAAGTGCGTGTGTGAGAGAGAGGGGCTGAGTGTGTGTGAGAGAGGGACTGATTGTGTGTGAGTGGGGCTGAGTGTGTGTGAGAGAGAGAGGAGCTGAGTGCGTGTGTGTGAGAGAGGCTGAGTGCGTGTGTGAGAGAGAAGGGCTGAGTGTGTGTGAGAGAGGGGGGCTGGGTGTGTGTGAGAGAGGGGGCTGGGTGTGTGAGAGACAGAGGCTGAGTCTGTGTGTGTGTGAGAGAGGGGCTGAGTGTGTGTGAGAGAGGGACTGATTGTGTGTGAGAGGGACTGTGTGTGTGTGTGTGTGAGATGGGCTGAAAGTGTGTGAGACAGAGGCTGAGTGAGTGTGTGAGAGGGGCGGAATGTGTGTGTGAGAGAGGGGCTGTGTGTGTGTGAGAGAGGAGCTGAGTGTGTGTGAGAGAGAGGGGCTGAGTGTGTGTGAGAGAGGATCTGAGTGTGTGTGAGAGTGGTCCCGAGTGTGTGTGAGAGAGGGCCCGAGTGTGTGTGAGAGAGGGCCCGAGTGTGTGTGAGAGAGGGCCCGAGTGTGTGTGAGAGAGGGCCCGAGTGTGTGAGAGAGAGAGGGGCCGAGTGTGTGAGAGAGAGAGGGGCCGAGTGTGTGAGAGAGAGAGGGGCCGAGTGTGAGAGAGAGAGAGGGGCCGAGTGTGTGAGAGAGAGAGGGGCCGAGTGTGTGAGAGAGAGAGGGGCCGAGTGTGTGAGAGAGAGAGGGGCCGAGTGTGTGAGAGAGAGAGGGGCCGAGTGTGTGAGAGAGGGAGGGGCCGAGTGTGTGAGAGAGAGAGGGGCCGAGTGTGTGAGAGAGAGAGGGGCCGAGTGTGTGAGAGAGAGAGGGGCCGAGTGTGTGAGAGAGAGAGGGGCCGAGTGTGTGAGAGAGAGAGGGGCCGAGTGTGTGAGAGAGAGAGGGGCCGAGTGTGTGAGAGAGAGAGGGGCCGAGTGTGTGAGAGAGAGAGGGGCCGAGTGTGTGAGAGAGAGAGGGGCCGAGTGTGTGAGCGAGAGAGGGGCCGAGTGTGTGAGAGAGAGGGGCCGAGTGTGTGAGAGAGAGAGGGGCCGAGTGTGTGAGAGAGAGAGGGGCCGAGTGTGTGAGAGAGAGAGGGGCCGAGTGTGTGAGCGAGAGAGGGGACGAGTGTGTGAGAGAGAGAGGGGCCGAGTGTGTGAGAGAGAGAGGGGCCGAGTGTGTGAGAGAGAGAGGGGCCGAGTGTGTGAGAGAGAGAGGGGCCGAGTGTGTGTGAGAGAGAGGGGCCGAATGTGTGAGATAGAGGGGCCGAGTGTGTGAGATAGAGGGGCCGAGTGTGTGAGATAGAGGGGCCGAGTGTGTCAGAGAGAGGGGACGAGTGTGTGTGAGAGAGAGGGCCCGAGTGTGTGTGAGAGAGGGCCCGAGTGTGTGTGAGAGAGGGCCCGAGTGTGTGTGAGAGAGGGCCAGATTGTGTGTGAGAGAGGGCCCGAGTGTGTGTGAGAGAGGGCCCGAGTGTGTGTGAGAGAGGGGCCGAGTGTGTGTGAGATGGAGGGGCCGAGTGTGTGTGAGATAGAGGGGCCGAGTGTGTGAGATAGAGGGGCCGAGTGTGTGAGATAGAGGGGCCGAGTGTGTGAGATAGAGGGGCCGAGTGTGTGAGATAGAGGGGCCGAGTGTGTTAGATAGAGGGGCCGAGTGTGTGAGATAGAGGGGCCGAGTGTGTGAGATAGAGGGGCCGAGTGTGTGAGATAGAGGGGCCGAGTGTGTGAGATAGAGGGGCCGAGTGTGTGAGAGAGAGGGGCCGAGTGTGTGAGAGAGAGGGGCTGAGTGTGTGTGAGAGAGGGGCCGAGTGTGTGAGAGAGAGGGGCCGAGTGTGTGAGATAGAGGGGCCGAGTGTGTGAGATAGAGGGGCCGAGTGTGTGAGATAGAGGGGCCGAGTGTGTGAGAGAGAGGGGCCGAGTGTGTGAGAGAGTGGGGCTGAGTGTGTGAGACAGAGGCTGAGTGAGTGTGTGAGAGAGGGGCTGAGTGTGTGTGAGACAGCGGCTGAGTGAGTGTGTGAGAGAGGTGCTGAGTGTGTGTGTGTGTGAGTGAGGGGCTGAGTGTGTGTGTGTGAGAGAGGGGCTGAGTGTGTGAGAGAGAGGGGCTGAGTGTTTGTGTGTGAGGGGCTAAGTGCGTGTGTGAGAGAGAGGGGCTGAGTGTGTGTGAGAGAGGGACTGATTGTGTGTGAGAGGGGCTGAGTGTGTGTGAGAGAGAGAGGAGCTGAGTGCGTGTGTGTGAGAGAGGCTGAGTGCGTGTGTGAGAGAGAAGGGCTGAGTGTGTGTGTGAGAGACTACGTGGTGGAGAACGGTGTCCTCGGCCCCGATCCCGACCGTCTGCGCCCCCTTCTCGAACTCCCCATTCCCACCTGCCCCAAAGAACTGAGGCGATGCCTCGGACTCTTTGCCTACTATGCCCAGTGGGTGCCCGAGTACGCTGACAAGGCCCGACCCCTCCTCCGTTCCCCCTCATTCCCCCTCCCGCCCGAGGCCTGCCAGGCCTTCCACCTCCTAAAAACTACTATCGCCAGAGCCGCCATGCATGCGGTAGACGAGTCTGCACCATTCCAAGTCGAGAGCGATGCCTCCGACTTTGCCCTGGGTGCCACCCTCAACCAGGCGGGCAGGCCCATCGCCTTCTTTTCCCGCACACTCCAAGGCCCCGAGATCAGCCACTCCTCTGTTGAGAAGGAGGCACAAGCCATAGTGGAAGCCGTCCGGCACTGGAGGCACTACCTGGCCGGAAAATATTTACCCTCGTTACTGACCAACGATCAGTTGCGTTCATGTTCGACAACAAACAACGAGGTAAAATCAAAAATGATAAGATATTACGGTGGAGGATCGAACTCTCCACCTACAATTATACTATCTTATACCGACCAGGTAAGCTCAATTATCCTCCTGATGCCCTGTCCCGTAGTACTTGTGCCAACGCACAGGATGACCGGCTGCGGGCACTACATAATGACCTCTGTCACCCGGGCGTCAGGCGGCTCTACCACTACATCAAGGGCCACAACCTACCCTTCTCAGTCGAGGAGGTCAAGGCCATGACTAGGGACTGCCAAGTCTGTGCGGAGTGCAAGCCGCAATTCTACAAGCCAGACAAGGCGCACCTAATCAAGGCCACCCGCCCCTTTGAACGTCTCAGCATTGACTTCAAAGGGCCCCTCCCCACCCACAACCGCAACACGTACTTCCTCAACGTCATCGACGAGTACTCGCGGTTCCCCTTCGCCATTCCCTGCCCCGACACGACCTCCGCCACCGTCATCAAAGCGTTGCACGACCTCTTCATGCTGTTCGGTTATCCCAATTACGTTCACAGTGACCGGGGCTCCTCCTTCATGAGCGAGGAGCTGCGTCGGTACCTGCTCGCCAGGGGCGTTGCCTCGAGCAGGACGACCAGCTACAACCCCCGGGGGAACGGACAGGTGGAGAGGGAGAACGCGACTGTTTGGAAGGCCGTGCTGCTAGCCCTCAAGTCCAAAGGCCTACCAGTCTCCCGTTGGCAGGAGGCCCTCCCGTCCGCACTCCACTCCATCCGGTCTCTTTTGTGTACTGCAACGAATGCTACCCCTCATGAGCGGATGTTTCTCTTCTCCAGGAGATCGGCATCCGTGACATCGCTTCCATCCTGGCTCCTGTCCCCGGGAGACGTCCTGCTCCGCAAGCACGTGCGGACCTCTAAGGCGGAGCCACTGGTGGAGAGAGTCCGTCTCCTCCACGCCAACCCACAGTACGCGTACATAGCGTACCCCGACGGGCGTGAGGAGACCGTCTCCATCAAGGACCTGGACCCCTCTGGGGCCCCTGCCGCCCTCGCCCCGCAACCTCCACCCCACTCCCTCTCTGCTCCCGTCGATCCCTCGGCCTGTTACTACTCCGTGCCAGCCGCTGTCATCCCGCAGTTTCGCCTCGAGCCAGCCGAACCGGTGGGGGAAGTCATGCCGCCTCGCGAACCAGCACCACCGACCGCACAGATACCGCCGGACACTACCTCAGCGCCGCAGCTCCGACGTTCAAAGAGATCGACCAAACCCATCGTTCGTCTCGACCTTTGACGACACGGAACCTCCTGATGGACTCTGTTCACTGCTCCGAATTTTCACACCGGACTTCCTTCTAAACAAGGGGTGAATGTGGTGAGACACCACTGTACCTCCCTACCATTGTACATAGTATATAATAGTTGTGCGTAATGTGGTCCTGTAATACTGTGTATTGTACTGTAACTCTGCAGAGGTTCGGTCACTGGTAGGTAACCCGACCTGGCCACGGAGAGCTCCGCCTTAGCCACTCCCCCGGGAGTCAGTATAAGAACCTCTTCTGGGACAGCCCCCATTCTTTCTGGGGTCGTCTGTGTCGGGTAAGCCTCCCTTGTAGTATATTAAAGCCTGAGTTAAAGTCTCACATGTCTTTGTGGTTCTTGACGCTTAGCGCATCAGTGTGTGAGAGAGAGGGGCTGAGTGTGTGTGTGAGAGAGAGGGGCTGAGTGTGTGTGTGATAGAGGGGCTGAGTGTGTGTGAGATCGACGGGCTGAGTGTGTGAGAGAGAGGGGCTGAGTGTGTGTGTGAGAGAGAGGGGCTGAGTGTGTGTGAGATCGACGGGCTGACTGTGTGAGAGAGAGGGGCTGGGTGTGTGTGTGAGAGAGAGGGGCTGAGTGTGTGCGAGAGGGGCGCTGGGTGTGTGTGAGAGACAGAGGCTGAGTGTGTGTGTGTGAGAGGGGCTGAGTGTGTGTGAGAGAGAGGCTGAGTGTGTGTGAGAGAGAGGCTGAGTATGAGTGAGAGAGAGGCTGAGTGTGTGTGAGATAGAGGGGCTGAGTGTGTGTGAGAGAGACGGGCTGAGTGTGTGTGAGAGAGAGGGGCTGGGTGTGTGTGAGAGAGAGGGGCTGAGTGTGACAGAGAGAGAGGCTGAGTGTGTGTGAGAGAGAGGGGCTGGGTGTGTGTGAGAGAGAGGGGCTGAGTGTGACAGAGAGAGAGGCTGAGTGTGTGTGTGAGAGAGGGGCTGAGTGTGTGTGAGAGAGACAGGCTGAGTGTGTGAGAGAGAGAGAAGCTGGGTGTTTGTGAGAGAGAGAAGCTAGGTGTGTGTGAGAGAGGGGCTGAGTGTGTGTGTGAGAGAGAGAGGCTGATTGTGTGTGAGAGAGAGGGGCTGAGTGTGTGTGAGAGAGAGGGGCTGAGTGTGTGTGAGTGAGAGGGGCTGAGTGTGTGTGTGAGAGAGGGGGGCTGAGTGTGTGTGAGAGAGAGGGGCTGAATGTGTGTGTGTGATAGTGGGTTGAGTGTGTGTGATTGAGAGGGGCTGTGTGTGTGTGAGAGGGGGGCTGAGTGACTGTGTGAGAGAGCGGCTGAGTATGTGTGAGAGAGAGGGGCTGAGTGTGTGAGAGAGAGGGGCTGAGTGTGTGAGAGAGAGGGGCTGAGTGTGTGAGAGAGAGGGGCTGAGTGTGTGAGAGAGAGGGGCTGAGTGTGTGAGAGAGGGGCTGAGTGTGTGAGAGAGAGCAGGGCTGAGTGTGTGTGAGAGAAAAGGACTGAGTGTGTGTGAGAGGGGCTGAGTGTGTGTATGAGAGAGGGGCTGAGTGTGTTTGTGAGAGAGGGGGTGAGTGTGTGTGAGAGAGGGGCTGAGTGTGTGAGAGAGAGGGGCAGAGTGTGTGAGAGAGAGGGGCAGAGTGTGTGAGAGAGAGGGGCTGAGTGTGTGAGAGAGAGGGGCTGAGTGTGTGAGAGAGAGGGGCTGAGTGTGTGAGAGAGAGGGGCTGAGTGTGTGAGAGAGAGGGCATGAGTGTGTGAGAGAGAGGGGCTGAGTGTGTGAGAGAGGGGCTGAGTGTGTGAGAGAGAGACAGGCTGAGTGTGTGTGAGAGGGCCCGAGTGTTTGTGAGAGAGGGCCCGAGTGTTTGTGAGAGAGGGCCCGAGTGTGTGTGAGAGAGGGCCCGAGTGTGTGTGAGAGAGGGCCCGAGTGTGTGTGAGAGAGGGCCCGAGTGTGTGTGAGAGAGGGTCCGAGTGTGTGTGAGAGAGAGGGGCTGAGTGTGTGAGAGAGGGGCTGAGTGTGTGTGTGAGAGAGGGGCTGAGTGTGTGCGAGAGGGGCTGAGTGTGTGTGTGAGAGAGGGGCTGAGTGTGTGTGTGTGAGAGGGGCTGAGTGTGTGTGAGAGAGAGGGGCTGAGTGTGTGAGAGAGAGGGGCTGAGTGTGTGTGAGAGAGAGGGGCTGAGTGTGTGAGAGAGAGAGGCTGAGTGTGTGTGAGTGAGAGGGGCTGAGTGTGTGTGTGAGAGAGGCTGAGTGTGTGAGCGAGAGGGGCTGAGTGTGTGTGAGAGAGGGGGCTCGGTGTGTGTGAGAGAGGGGCGCTGGGTGTGTGAGAGAGACAGAAGCTGAGTGTGTGTGAGAGAGAGGGGCTGAGTGTGTGTGTGAGAGAGGCTGAGTGTGTGAGCGAGAGGGGGCTCGGTGTGTGCGAGAGAGGGGCGCTGGGTGTGTGAGAGAGACAGAGGCTGAGTGTGTGTGAGAGAGAGGGGCTGAATGTGTGTGAGGGAGAGGGGCTGAGTGTGTGTGTGAGAGAGAGGAGCTGAGTGGGTGTGTGAGAGAGAGGAGCTGAGTGTGTGTGTGAGAGAGGCTGAGTGTGTGAGCGAGAGGGGCTGCGTGTGTGTGAGAGAGAGGGGGTGAGTGTGTGTGTGAGAGAGGCTGAGTGTGTGTGTGAGACGGGGCTCGGTGTGTGTGAGAGAGGGGCGCTGGGTGTGTGTGAGAGACAGAGGCTGAGTGTGTGTGAGAGAGAGGGGCTGAGTGTGTGTGAGAGAGAGGGGCTGAGTGTGTGTGAGACAGAGGGGCTGAGTGTGTGAGAGAGAGAGGGGCTGGGCGTGCGTGAGAGAGAGGGAATGAGTGTGTGTGAGAAAGGGGCCGAGTGTGTATGAGAGAGGGGCCGAGTGTGTGTGAGAGGGGCCGGGTGTGTGTGAGAGGGGCCGAGTGTGTGTGAGAGGGGCCGAGTGTGTGTGAGAGGGGCCGAGTGTGTGTGAGAGGGCCCGAGTGTGTGTGAGAGGGCCCGAGTGTGTGTGAGAGAGGCCCCGAGTGTGTGTGAGAGAGGGCCCGAGTGTGTGTGAGAGAGGGCCCGAGTGTGTGTGAGAGAGGGCCCGAGTGTGTGTGAGAGAGGGCCCGAGTGTGTGTGAGAGAGGGCCCGAGTGTGTGTGAGAGAGGGCCCGAGTGTGTGTGAGAGAGGGCCCGAGTGTGTGTGAGAGAGGGCCCGAGTGTGTGTGAGAGAGGGCCCGAGTGTGTGTGAGAGAGGGCCCGAGTGTGTGTGAGAGAGGGCCCGAGTGTGTGTGAGAGAGGGCCCGAGTGTGTGTGAGAGAGGGCCCGAGTGTGTGTGAGAGAGGGCCCGAGTGTGTGTGAGAGAGGGCCCGAGTGTGTGTGAGAGAGGGCCCGAGTGTGTGTGAGAGAGGGCCCGAGTGTGTGTGAGAGAGGGCCCGAGTGTGTGTGAGAGAGGGCCCGAGTGTGTGTGTGAGAGGGCCCGAGTGTGTGTGTGAGAGGGCCCGAGTGTGTGTGTGAGAGGGCCCGAGTGTGTGTGTGAGAGGGCCCGAGTGTGTGTGAGAGAGGGCCCGAGTGTGTGTGAGAGAGGGCCCGAGTGTGTTTGAGACAGGGGCCGAGTGTGTGTGTGAGAGGGGCCTAGTGTGTGTGAGAGAGAGGCCGAGTGTGTGTGTGAGAGAAACCGAGTGTGATTGTGAGAGGGGCTGAGTGTGTGTGTGAGAGGTTCTGTGTGTATGTGAGAGAGGAGCTGAGTGTGTGTGTGAGAGAGGGGCTGAGTGTGTGTGTGAGAGAGGGGCTGAGTGCGTGTGAGAGAGGGGCTGAGTGTGTGTGAGAGAGGGTCTGAGTGTGTGTGAGAGAGGGGTTGAGTGTGTGTGAGAGAGAGAGAGAGGCTGAGTGTGTTTGTGAGAGGGGGATGAGTGTGTGTGTGAGAGAGAGGCTGAGTGTGTGAGAGAGAGAGAGAGGCTGAGTGTGTGTGAGAGAGAGACAGTCTGAGTGTGTGTGAGAGAGAGGCTGAGTGTGTGTGTGAGAGAGAGGGGCTGAGTGTGTGTGAGAGAGAGGGGCTGAGTGTGTGAGAGAGAGAGGGGCTGAGTGTGCGTGAGAGAGAGGGAATGAGTGTGTGTGAGAGAGGGGCCGAGTGTATATGAGAGAGGGGCCGAGTGTGTGTGAGAGGGCCCGAGTGTGTGTGTGAGAGGGCCCGAGTGTGTGTGAGAGAGGGCCCGAGTGTGTGTGAGAGAGGGCCCGAGTGTGTGTGAGAGAGGGCCCGAGTGTGTGTGAGAGAGGGCCCGAGTGTGTGTGAGAGGGGGCCCGAGTGTGTGTGAGAGAGGGCCCGAGTGTGTGTGAGAGAGGGCCCGAGTGTGTGTGTGAGAGGGCCCGAGTGTGTGTGTGAGAGGGCCCGAGTGTGTGTGAGAGAGGGCCCGAGTGTGTGTGAGAGAGGGCCCGAGTGTGTGTGAGAGAGGGCCCGAGTGTGTTTGAGACAGGGGCCGAGTGTGTGTGTGAGAGGGGCCTAGTGTGTGTGAGAGAGAGGCCGAGTGTGTGTGAGAGAGGGCCCGAGTGTGTGTGAGAGAGGGCCCGAGTGTGTGTGAAAGAGGGCCCGAGTGTGTGTGAGAGAGGGCCCGAGTGTGTGTGAGAGAGGGCCCGAGTGTGTGTGTGAGAGGGCCCGAGTGTGTGTGTGAGAGGGCCCGAGTGTGTGTGTGAGAGGGCCCGAGTGTGTGTGAGAGAGGGCCCGAGTGTGTGTGAGAGAGGGCCCGAGTGTGTTTGAGACAGGGGCCGAGTGTGTGTGTGAGAGGGGCCTAGTGTGTGTGAGAGAGAGGCCGAGTGTGTGTGAGAGAGAGGCCGAGTGAGATTGTGAGAGGGGCTGAGTGTGTGTGTGAGAGGTTCTGTGTGTATGTGAGAGAGGAGCTGAGTGTGTGTGTGAGAGAGGGGCTGAGTGTGTGTGTGAGAGAGGGGCTGAGTGCGTGTGAGAGAGGGGCTGAGTGTGTGTGAGAGAGGGTCTGAGTGTGTGTGAGAGAGGGGTTGAGTGTGTGTGAGAGAGAGAGAGAGGCTGAGTGTGTTTGTGAGAGGGGGATGAGTGTGTGTGTGAGAGAGAGGCTGAGTGTGTGAGAGAGAGAGAGAGGCTGAGTGTGTGTGAGAGAGAGACAGTCTGAGTGTGTGTGAGAGAGAGGCTGAGTGTGTGTGTGAGAGAGAGGGGCTGAGTGTGTGTGAGAGAGAGGGGCTGAGTGTGTGAGAGAGAGAGGGGCTGAGTGTGTGAGAGAGAGGGGCTGAGTGTGCGTGAGAGAGAGGGAATGAGTATGTGTGAGAGAGGGGCCGACTGTGTGAGAGAGAGGGGCCGAGTGTATATGAGAGAGGGGCCGGGTGTGTGTGAGAGGGCCCGAGTGTGTGTGTGAGAGGGCCCGAGTGTGTGTGAGAGAGGGCCCGAGTGTGTGTGAGAGAGGGCCCGAGTGTGTGTGAGAGAGGGCCCGAGTGTGTGTGAGAGAGGGCCCGAGTGTGTGTGAGAGAGGGCCCGATTGTGTGTGAGAGAGGGCCCGAGTGTGTGTGAGAGAGGGCCCGAGTGTGTGTGAGAGAGGGCCCGAGTGTGTGTGAGAGAGGGCCCGAGTGTGTGTGAGAGAGGGCCCGAGTGTGTGTGAGGGAGGGCCCGAGTGTGTGTGAGAGAGGGCCCGAGTGTGTGCGAGAGATGGCCCGAGTGTGTGCGAGAGATGGCCCGAGTGTGTGCGAGAGAGGGCCCGAGTGTGTGCGAGGGAGGGCCCGAGTGTGTGTGAGAGAGGGCCCGAGTGTGTGTGAGAGAGGGCCCGAGTGTGTGTGAGAGAGGGCCCGAGTGTGTGTGAGAGAGGGCCCGAGTGTGTGTGAGAGAGGGGCCGAGTGTGTTTGAGACAGGGGCCGAGTGTTTGTGTGTGAGGGGCTCTGTGTGTGTGAGAGAGAGGGGCTGAGTGTGTGTGAGAGAGAGGGGCTGAGTGTGTGTGTGAGAGAGGGGCTGAGTGTGAGAGAGGGGCTGAGTGTGTGTGAGAGAGGGTCTGAGTGTGTGTGAGAGAGGGGTTGAGTGTGTGTGAGAGAGAGAGAGGCTGAGTGTGTTTGTGAGAGGGGGATGAGTGTGTGTGTGAGAGAGAGGCTGAGTGTGTGAGAGAGAGAGGCTGAGTGTGTGAGAGAGAGAGAGAGGCTGAGTGTGTGTGAGAGAGAGGCTGAGTGTGTGTGTGAGAAAGGAGCTGAGTGTGTGTGAGAGAGGAGCTGAGTGTGTGTGAGAGAGGAGCTGAGTGTGTGTGAGAGAGGGGCTGATGGTGTGTGAGAGAGGGGCTGAGTGTGTGTTTGAGACAGTGGCTGAGTGAGTGTGTGACAGAGGGGCTGAGTGTGTGTGTGAGAGAGGGGCTGAGTGTGCGAACGAGAGCGGTTGAGTGTGTGTGAGATAGAGGGGCTGAGTGTGTGAGAGAGGCAGTGAGTGTGTGAGAGAGGCAGAGAGTGTGAGAGAGAGGGGCTGAGTGTGTGAGAGAGGGGCTGAGTGTGTGAGAGAGGCTGTGTGTGTGTCTGAGAGAGGGGCTGAGTGTGTGTGTGAGACGGGGACTGAGTGAGTGTGTGAGAGAGAGGCGCTGAGTTTGTGTGAGAGAGGCTGAGTGTGTGTGTGTGAGAGAGGCTAAGTGTGTGTGTGAGAGAGGCCGAGTGTGTGTGAGAGAGAGGCCGAGTGTGATTGTGAGAGGGGCTGAGTGTTTGTGTGTGAGGGGCTCTGTGTGTGTGAGATAGAGGGGCTCTGTGTGTGTGAGATAGAGGGGCTGAGTGTGTGTGAGAGAGGGGCCGAGTGTGTGTGTGTGTGAGAGAGAGGCCGAGTGTGTGTGTGAGATGTTCTGTGTGTATGTGTGAGTGGTTCTGTGTGTATGTGTGAGAGGTTCTGTGTGTATGTGTGAGAGGTTCTGTGTGTATGTGTGAGAGGTTCTGTGTGTATGTGTGAGAGGTTCTGTGTGTATGTGTGAGAGGTTCTGTGTGTATGTGTGAGAGGGGCTGAGTGTTTGTGTGTGAGGGGCTGAGTGTGTGTGAGGGAGAGGGGCTGAGTGTGTGTGAGAGAGGGGCTGAGTGTGTGAGAGAGAGAGAGGCTGAGTGTGTGTGACAGAGGGGCGCTGGGTGTGTGTGAAAGACAGGCGCTGAGTGTGCGACAGAGAGTGGTTGAGTGTGTGTGAGAGAGAGGGGCTGAGTGTGTGAGAGAGAGGGGCTGAGTGTGTGAGAGAGAGGGGCTGAGTGTGTGAGAGAGAGGGGCTGAGTGTGTGAGAGAGAGGGGCTGAGTGTGTGAGAGAGTTGCTGAGTGTGTGTGTGAGAGGGGGACTGAGTGAGTGTGTGAGAGACAGACTGAGTGTGTGAGAGAGTTGTTGAGTGTGTGTGAGATAGAGGGTCTGAGTTTGTGTGAGAGAGGCTGAGTGTGTGTGAGGGAGAGGAGCTGAGTGCGTGTGAGAGAGAGGAGCTGAGTGTGTGAGAGAGAGAGGCTGAGTGTGTGAGAGAGAGAGGCTGAGTGTGTGAGCAAGAGGGGCTTAGTGTGTGTGAGAGAGGGTGCTCGGTGTGTGTGAGAGAGGGGCGCTGGGTGTCTGAGAGACAGAGGCTGAGTGTGTGTGAGAGAGCGGCTGAGAGTGTGAGTGAGAGAGAGGCTGAGTGTGTGTGAGGGAGAGGGGCTGAGTGTGTGTGTGAGAGGGGCTGAGTGTGTGTGTGAGAGGGGCTGAGTGTGTGTGAGAGAGAGGGGCTGAGTGTGTGTGAGAGAGAGGGGCTGAGTGTGTGTGAGAGAGAGGGGCTGAGTGTGTGTGAGAGAGAGGGGCTGAGTGTGTGTGAGAGAGAGGGGCTGAGTGTGTGTGAGAGAGAGGGTCTGAGTGTGTGTGAGAGAGAGGGGCTGAGTGTGTGTGAGAGAGAGAGGATCTGGATGTGTGTGTGAGGGAGAGGAGCTGAGTGTGTATGTGAGAGAGGCTGAGTGTGTGTGTGTGAGAGAGGGGCTGAGCGTGTGTGAGGGAGGGGCTGAGTGTGTGTGAGACAGGCTGAGTGAGTGTGTCAGAGAGGGGCTAAACGTGTGTGTGAGGGAGGGGCTGAGTGTGTGTGTGAGAGGGGGACTGAGTGAGTGTGTGAGAGAGAGACTGAGTGTGTGAGAGAGTTGTTGAGTGTGTGTGAGATAGAGGGTCTGAGTTTGTGTGAGAGAGGCTGAGTGTGTGTGTGAGAGAGGGGCTGAGTGTGTGTGTGAGAGAAGGGCTGAGTGTGTGTGTGATAGAGGGGCTGAGTGTGTGTGAGATCGACGGGCTGAGTGTGTGAGAGAGAGGGGCAGAGTGTGTGTGTGAGAGAGAGGGGCTGAGTGTGTGTGTGAGAGAGGGGCTGAGTGTGTGTGTGAGAGAGAGGGGCTGAGTGTGTGTGAGATCGACGGGCTGAGTGTGTGAGAGAGAGGGGCTGAGTGTGTGTGTGAGAGAGAGGGGCTGAGTGTGTGAGAGAGAGGGGCTGAGTGTGTGTGTGAGAGAGAGGGGCTGAGTGTGTGAGATCGACGGGCTGAGTGTGTGAGAGAGAGGGGCTGGGTGTGTGTGTGAGAGAGAGGGGCTGAGTGTGTGCGAGAGGGGCGCTGGGTGTGTGTGAGAGACAGAGGCTGAGTGTGTGTGTGTGTGAGAGGGGCTGAGTGTGTATGAGAGAGAGGGGCTGAGTGTGTGAGAGAGAGGGGCTGAGTGTGTGTGAGAGAGAGGGGCTGAGTGTGTGAGAGAGAGAGGCTGAGTGTGTGTGAGTGAGAGGGGCTGAGTGTGTGTGTGAGAGAGGCTGAGTGTGTGAGCGAGAGGGGCTGAGTGTGTGTGTGAGAGAGGGGGCTCGGTGTGTGTGAGAGAGGGGGCTCGGTGTGTGTGAGAGAGGGGCGCTGGGTGTGTGAGAGAGACAGAAGCTGAGTGTGTGTGAGAGAGAGGGGCTGAGTGTGTGAGAGAGAGAGGGGCTGAGTTTGTGTGTGAGAAAGGCTGAGTGTGTGAGCGAGAGGGGCTGCGTGTGTGTGAGAGAGAGGGGCTGAGTGTGTGTGTGAGAGAGGCTGAGTGTGTGTGTGAGACGGGGCTCGGTGTGTGTGAGAGAGGGGCGCTGGGTGTGTGTGAGAGACAGAGGCTGAGTGTGTGTGAGAGAGAGGGGCTGAGTGTGTGTGAGAGAGAGGGGCTGAGTGTGTGTGTGAGAGAGGCTGAGTGTGTGTGTGAGACGGGGCTCGGTGTGTGTGAGAGAGGGGCGCTGGGTGTGTGTGAGAGACAGAGGCTGAGTGTGTGTGAGAGAGAGGGGCTGAGTGTGTGTGAGAGAGAGGGGCTGAGTGTGTGTGAGACAGAGGGGCTGAGTGTGTGAGAGGGAGAGGGGCTGGGCGTGCGTGAGAGAGAGGGAATGAGTGTGTGTGAGAAAGGGGCCGAGTGTGTATGAGAGAGGGGCCGAGTGTGTGTGAGAGGGGCCGGGTGTGTGTGAGAGGGGCCGAGTGTGTGTGAGAGGGGCCGAGTGTGTGTGAGAGGGCCCGAGTGTGTGTGAGAGGGCCCGAGTGTGTGTGAGAGAGGGCCCGAGTGTGTGTGAGAGAGGGCCCGAGTGTGTGTGAGAGAGGGCCCGAGTGTGTGTGAGAGAGGGCCCGAGTGTGTGTGAGAGAGGGGCCGAGTGTGTGTGAGAGAGGGCCCGAGTGTGTGTGAGAGAGGGCCCGAGTGTGTGTGAGAGAGGGCCCGAGTGTGTGTGAGAGAGGGCCCGAGTGTGTGTGAGAGAGGGCCCGAGTGTGTGTGAGAGAGGGCCCGAGTGTGTGTGAGAGAGGGCCCGAGTGTGTGTGAGAGAGGGCCCGAGTGTGTGTGAGAGAGGGCCCGAGTGTGTGTGAGAGAGGGCCCGAGTGTGTGTGAGAGAGGGCCCGAGTGTGTGTGAGAGAGGGCCCGAGTGTGTGTGAGAGAGGGCCCGAGTGTGTGTGAGAGAGGGCCCGAGTGTGTGTGAGAGAGGGCCCGATTGTGTGTGAGAGAGGGCCCGAGTGTGTGGGAGAGAGGGCCCGAGTGTGTGTGAGAGAGGGCCCGAGTGTGTGTGAGAGAGGGCCCGAGTGTGTGTGTGAGAGGGCCCGAGTGTGTGTGTGAGAGGGCCCGAGTGTGTGTGTGAGAGGGCCCGAGTGTGTGTGTGAGAGGGCCCGAGTGTGTGTGTGAGAGGGCCCGAGTGTGTGTGAGAGACGGCCCGAGTGTGTGTGAGAGAGGGCCCGAGTGTGTTTTAGACAGGGGCCGAGTGTGTGTGTGAGAGGGGCCTAGTGTGTGTGAGAGGGGCCTAGTGTGTGTGAGAGAGAGGCCGAGTGTGTGTGAGAGAGAGGCCGAGTGTGAGTGTGAGAGGTTCTGTGTGTATGTGAGAGAGGGGCTGAGTGTGTGTGTGAGAGAGGAGCTGAGTGTGAGTGAGAGGAAGGGGCTGAGTGTGTGTGTGAGAGAGGGGCTGAGTGTGTGTGTGAGAGGGGCTGAGTGTGTGTGAGAGAGGGGCTGAGTGTGTGTGAGAGAGGGGCTGAGTGTGTGTGAGAGAGGGTCTGAGTGTGTGTGAGAGAGGGGTTGAGTGTGTGTGAGAGAGAGAGAGGCTGAGTGTGTTTGTGAGAGGGGGATGAGTGTGTGTGTGAGAGAGAGGCTGAGTGTGTGAGAGAGAGAGAGAGGCTGAGTGTGTGAGAGAGAGAGAGAGGCTGAGTCTGTGTGAGAGAGAGGCTGAGTGTGTGTGTGAGAAGGGAGCTGAGTGTGTGTGTGAGAGAGGAGCTGAGTGTGTGTGTGAGAGAGAGGGGCTGAGTGTGTGTGAGAGAGAGGGGCTGAGTGTCTGAGAGAGAGAGGGGCTGAGTGTGCGTGAGAGAGAGGGAATGAGTGTGTGTGAGAGAGGGTCCGAGTGTGTGAGAGAGGGTCCGAGTGTGAGAGAGAGGGGCCGAGTGTGTGTGAGAGAGGGCCCGAGTGTGTTTGAGAGAGGGCCCGAGTGTGTGTGAGAGAGGGCCCGAGTGTGTGTGAGAGAGGGCCCGAGTGTGTGTGAGAGAGGGCCCGAGTGTGTGTGAGAGAGGGCCCGAGTGTGTGTGAGAGAGGGCCCGAGTGTGTGTGAGAGAGGGCCCGAGTGTGTGTGAGAGAGGGCCCGAGTGTGTGTGAGAGAGGGCCCGAGTGTGTGTGAGAGAGGGCCCGAGTGTGTGTGAGAGAGGGCCCGAGTGTGTGTGAGAGAGGGCCCGAGTGTGTGTGAGAGAGGGCCCGAGTGTGTGTGAGAGAGGGCCCGAGTGTGTGTGAGAGAGGGCCCGAGTGTGTGTGAGAGAGGGCCCGACTGTGTGAGAGAGAGGGGCCGAGTGTATGTGAGAGAGGGGCCGAGTGTGTGTGAGAGAGGGCCCGAGTGTGTGTGAGAGAGGGCCCGAGTGTGTGTGAGAGACGGCCCGAGTGTGTGTGAGAGACGGCCCGAGTGTGTGTGAGAGAGGGGCCGAGTGTGTTTGAGACAGGGGCCGATTGTGTGTGTGAGAGGGGCCGAGTGTGATTGTGAGAGGGGCTGAGTGTTTGTGTGTGAGGGCCTCTGTGTGTGTTTGAGAGAGGGGCTGAGTGTGAGAGAGGGGCTGAGTGTGTGTGAGAGAGGGTCTGAGTGTGTGTGAGAGAGGGTCTGAGTGTGTGTGAGAGAGGGGCTGAGTGTGTGTGAGAGAGAGAGAGGCTGAGTGTGTGTGTGAGAGAGGGGCTGAGTGTGTGTGAGAGAGGGTCTGAGTGTGTGTGAGAGAGGGCCCGAGTGTGTGTGAGAGAGGGCCCGAGTGTGTGTGAGAGACGGCCCGAGTGTGTGTGAGAGACGGCCCGAGTGTGTGTGAGAGAGGGGCCGAGTGTGTTTGAGACAGGGGCCGAGTGTGTGTGTGAGAGGGGCCGAGTGTGATTGTGAGAGGGGCTGAGTGTTTGTGTGTGAGGGCCTCTGTGTGTGTTTGAGAGAGGGGCTGAGTGTGAGAGAGGGGCTGAGTGTGTGTGAGAGAGGGTCTGAGTGTGTGTGAGAGAGGGGCTGAGTGTGTGTGAGAGAGAGAGAGGCTGAGTGTGTGTGAGAGAGGCTGAGTGTGTGTGTGAGAGAGGGGCTGAGTGTGTGTGAGAGGGTCTGAGTGTGTGTGAGAGAGAGGCTGAGTGTGTGTGTGAGAGAGAGGCTGAGTGTGTTTGTGAGAGGGGGATGAGTGTGTGTGTGAGAGAGAGGCTGAGTGTGTGAGAGAGAGAGAGAGGCTGAGTGTGTGTGAGAGAGAGAGAGGCTGAGTGTGTGTGAGAGAGAGGCTGAGTGTGTGTGTGAGAGAGGGGCTGAGTGTGTGTGAGAGAGGGTCTTAGTGTGTGTGAGAGAGGGTCTTAGTGTGTGTGAGAGAGAGGCTGAGTGTGTGTGTGAGAGAGAGGCTGAGTGTGTTTGTGAGAGGGGGATGAGTGTGTGTGTGAGAGAGAGGCTGAGTGTGTGAGAGAGAGAGAGAGGCTGAGTGTGTGTGAGAGAGAGGCTGAGTGTGTGTGTGAGAGAGGAGCTGAGTGAGTGTGTGAGAGAGGGGCTGAGTGTGTGTGTGAGAGAGGGGCTGAGTGTGTGAGAGAGAGAGGGGCTGAGTGTGTGAGAGAGAGAGGGGCTGAGTGTGTGAGAGAGAGAGGGGCTGAGTGTGTGAGAGAGAGAGGGGCTGAGTGTGTGTGAGAGAGAGGGGCTGAGTGTGTGTGAGAGAGAGGGGCTGAGTGTGTGAGAGAGAGAGGGGCTGAGTGTGTGTGAGAGAGAGGGGCTGAGTGTGTGTGAGAGAGAGGGGCTGAGTGTGTGTGAGAGAGAGGGGCTGAGTGTGTGTGAGAGAGAGGGGCTGAGTGTGTGAGAGAGAGAGGGGCTGAGTGTGTGAGAGAGAGAGGGGCTGAGTGTGTGAGAGAGAGAGGGGCTGAGTGTGTGAGAGAGAGAGGGGCTGAGTGTGTGAGAGAGAGAGGGGCTGAGTGAGTGTGAGGGAGACAGGCTGAGTGTGTGTGAGAGAGAGGAGCTGAGTGTGTGTGTGAGAGAGGCTGAGTGTGTGTGAGAGAGGCTGAGTGTGTGAGAGAGAGGCTGAGTGTGTGAGAGAGAGGGGCTGAGTGTGTGAGAGAGATGGGCTGAGTGTGTGAGAGAGAGGGGCTGAGTGTGTGAGAGAGAGAAGGGCTGAGTGTGTGAGAGAGAAGGACTGAGTGTGTGTGAGAGGGGCTGAGTGTGTGTGTGAGAGAGGGGCTGAGTGTGTGTGTGAGAGAGGGGCTGAGTGTGTGTGTGAGAGAGGGGCTGAGTGTGTGTGTGAGAGAGGGGCTGAGTGTGTTTGTGAGAGAGGGGGTGAGTGTGTGTGAGAGAGGGGCTGAGTGTGTGAGAGAGAGGGGCTGAGTGTGTGAGAGAGAGGGGCAGAGTGTGTGAGAGAGAGGGGCAGAGTGTGTGAGAGAGAGGGGCAGAGTGTGTGAGAGAGAGGGGCAGAGTGTGTGAGAGAGAGGGGCTGAGTGTGTGAGAGAGAGGGGCTGAGTGTGTGAGAGAGAGGGGCTGAGTGTGTGAGAGAGGGCATGAGTGTGTGTGAGAGAGGGGCTGAGTGTGTGAGAGAGGGGCTGAGTGTGTGAGAGAGGGGCTGAGTGTGTGAGAGAGGGGCTGAGTGTGTGAGAGAGGGGCTGAGTGTGTGAGAGAGAGGGGCTGAGTGTGAGAGAGAGGGGCTGAGTGTGTGAGAGAGAGACGGGCTGAGTGTGCGTGAGAGAGAGGGAATGAGTGTGTGTGAGAAAGGGGCCGAGTGTGTGTGAGAGGGCCCGAGTGTTTGTGAGAGAGGGCCCGAGTGTGTGTGAGAGAGGGCCCGAGTGTGTGTGAGAGAGGGCCCGAGTGTGTGTGAGAGAGGGCCCGAGTGTGTGTGAGAGAGGGCCCGAGTGTGTGTGAGAGAGGGTCCGAGTGTGTGTGAGAGAGAAGGGCTGAGTGTGTGAGAGAGGGGCTGAGTGTGTGTGAGAGAGGAGCTGAGTGTGTGCGAGAGGGGCTGAGTGTGTGTGAGAGAGAGGGGCTGAGTGTGTGTGTGAGAGAGAGGGGCTGAGTGTGTGAGAGAGAGGGGCTGAGTGTGTGTGTGAGAGAGAGGGGCTGAGTGTGTGAGATCGACGGGCTGAGTGTGTGAGAGAGAGGGGCTGGGTGTGTGTGTGAGAGAGAGGGGCTGAGTGTGTGCGAGAGGGGCGCTGGGTGTGTGTGAGAGACAGAGGCTGAGTGTGTGTGTGTGAGAGGGGCTGAGTGTGTATGAGAGAGAGGGGCTGAGTGTGTGAGAGAGAGGGGCTGAGTGTGTGTGAGAGAGAGGGGCTGAGTGTGTGAGAGAGAGAGGCTGAGTGTGTGTGAGTGAGAGGGGCTGAGTGTGTGTGTGAGAGAGGCTGAGTGTGTGAGCGAGAGGGGCTGAGTGTGTGTGTGAGAGAGGGGGCTCGGTGTGTGTGAGAGAGGGGGCTCGGTGTGTGTGAGAGAGGGGCGCTGGGTGTGTGAGAGAGACAGAAGCTGAGTGTGTGTGAGAGAGAGGGGCTGAGTGTGTGAGAGAGAGAGGGGCTGAGTTTGTGTGTGAGAAAGGCTGAGTGTGTGAGCGAGAGGGGCTGCGTGTGTGTGAGAGAGAGGGGCTGAGTGTGTGTGTGAGAGAGGCTGAGTGTGTGTGTGAGACGGGGCTCGGTGTGTGTGAGAGAGGGGCGCTGGGTGTGTGTGAGAGACAGAGGCTGAGTGTGTGTGAGAGAGAGGGGCTGAGTGTGTGTGAGAGAGAGGGGCTGAGTGTGTGTGTGAGAGAGGCTGAGTGTGTGTGTGAGACGGGGCTCGGTGTGTGTGAGAGAGGGGCGCTGGGTGTGTGTGAGAGACAGAGGCTGAGTGTGTGTGAGAGAGAGGGGCTGAGTGTGTGTGAGAGAGAGGGGCTGAGTGTGTGTGAGACAGAGGGGCTGAGTGTGTGAGAGGGAGAGGGGCTGGGCGTGCGTGAGAGAGAGGGAATGAGTGTGTGTGAGAAAGGGGCCGAGTGTGTATGAGAGAGGGGCCGAGTGTGTGTGAGAGGGGCCGGGTGTGTGTGAGAGGGGCCGAGTGTGTGTGAGAGGGGCCGAGTGTGTGTGAGAGGGCCCGAGTGTGTGTGAGAGGGCCCGAGTGTGTGTGAGAGAGGGCCCGAGTGTGTGTGAGAGAGGGCCCGAGTGTGTGTGAGAGAGGGCCCGAGTGTGTGTGAGAGAGGGCCCGAGTGTGTGTGAGAGAGGGGCCGAGTGTGTGTGAGAGAGGGCCCGAGTGTGTGTGAGAGAGGGCCCGAGTGTGTGTGAGAGAGGGCCCGAGTGTGTGTGAGAGAGGGCCCGAGTGTGTGTGAGAGAGGGCCCGAGTGTGTGTGAGAGAGGGCCCGAGTGTGTGTGAGAGAGGGCCCGAGTGTGTGTGAGAGAGGGCCCGAGTGTGTGTGAGAGAGGGCCCGAGTGTGTGTGAGAGAGGGCCCGAGTGTGTGTGAGAGAGGGCCCGAGTGTGTGTGAGAGAGGACCCGAGTGTGTGTGAGAGAGGGCCCGAGTGTGTGTGAGAGAGGGCCCGATTGTGTGTGAGAGAGGGCCCGAGTGTGTGGGAGAGAGGGCCCGAGTGTGTGTGAGAGAGGGCCCGAGTGTGTGTGAGAGAGGGCCCGAGTGTGTGTGTGAGAGGGCCCGAGTGTGTGTGTGAGAGGGCCCGAGTGTGTGTGTGAGAGGGCCCGAGTGTGTGTGTGAGAGGGCCCGAGTGTGTGTGAGAGACGGCCCGAGTGTGTGTGAGAGAGGGCCCGAGTGTGTTTTAGACAGGGGCCGAGTGTGTGTGTGAGAGGGGCCTAGTGTGTGTGAGAGGGGCCTAGTGTGTGTGAGAGAGAGGCCGAGTGTGTGTGAGAGAGAGGCCGAGTGTGAGTGTGAGAGGTTCTGTGTGTATGTGAGAGAGGGGCTGAGTGTGTGTGTGAGAGAGGAGCTGAGTGTGAGTGAGAGGAAGGGGCTGAGTGTGTGTGTGAGAGAGGGGCTGAGTGTGTGTGTGAGAGGGGCTGAGTGTGTGTGAGAGAGGGGCTGAGTGTGTGTGAGAGAGGGGCTGAGTGTGTGTGAGAGAGGGGCTGAGTGTGTGTGAGAGAGGGTCTGAGTGTGTGTGAGAGAGGGGTTGAGTGTGTGTGAGAGAGAGAGAGGCTGAGTGTGTTTGTGAGAGGGGGATGAGTGTGTGTGTGAGAGAGAGGCTGAGTGTGTGAGAGAGAGAGAGAGGCTGAGTGTGTGAGAGAGAGAGAGAGGCTGAGTCTGTGTGAGAGAGAGGCTGAGTGTGTGTGTGAGAAGGGAGCTGAGTGTGTGTGTGAGAGAGGAGCTGAGTGTGTGTGTGAGAGAGAGGGGCTGAGTGTGTGTGAGAGAGAGGGGCTGAGTGTCTGAGAGAGAGAGGGGCTGAGTGTGCGTGAGAGAGAGGGAATGAGTGTGTGTGAGAGAGGGTCCGAGTGTGTGAGAGAGGGTCCGAGTGTGAGAGAGAGGGGCCGAGTGTGTGTGAGAGAGGGCCCGAGTGTGTTTGAGAGAGGGCCCGAGTGTGTGTGAGAGAGGGCCCGAGTGTGTGTGAGAGAGGGCCCGAGTGTGTGTGAGAGAGGGCCCGAGTGTGTGTGAGAGAGGGCCCGAGTGTGTGTGAGAGAGGGCCCGAGTGTGTGTGAGAGAGGGCCCGAGTGTGTGTGAGAGAGGGCCCGAGTGTGTGTGAGAGAGGGCCCGAGTGTGTGTGAGAGAGGGCCCGAGTGTGTGTGAGAGAGGGCCCGAGTGTGTGTGAGAGAGGGCCCGAGTGTGTGTGAGAGAGGGCCCGAGTGTGTGTGAGAGAGGGCCCGAGTGTGTGTGAGAGAGGGCCCGACTGTGTGAGAGAGAGGGGCCGAGTGTATATGAGAGAGGGGCCGAGTGTGTGTGAGAGAGGGCCCGAGTGTGTGTGAGAGAGGGCCCGAGTGTGTGTGAGAGAGGGCCCGAGTGTGTGTGAGAGACGGCCCGAGTGTGTGTGAGAGACGGCCCGAGTGTGTGTGAGAGAGGGGCCGAGTGTGTTTGAGACAGGGGCCGATTGTGTGTGTGAGAGGGGCCGAGTGTGATTGTGAGAGGGGCTGAGTGTTTGTGTGTGAGGGCCTCTGTGGGTGTTTGAGAGAGGGGCTGAGTGTGAGAGAGGGGCTGAGTGTGTGTGAGACAGGGTCTGAGTGTGTGTGAGAGAGGGTCTGAGTGTGTGTGAGAGAGGGGCTGAGTGTGTGTGAGAGAGAGAGAGGCTGAGTGTGTGTGTGAGAGAGGGGCTGAGTGTGTGTGAGAGAGGGTCTGAGTGTGTGTGAGAGAGGGCCCGAGTGTGTGTGAGAGAGGGCCCGAGTGTGTGTGAGAGACGGCCCGAGTGTGTGTGAGAGACGGCCCGAGTGTGTGTGAGAGAGGGGCCGAGTGTGTTTGAGACAGGGGCCGAGTGTGTGTGTGAGAGGGGCCGAGTGTGATTGTGAGAGGGGCTGAGTGTTTGTGTGTGAGGGCCTCTGTGTGTGTTTGAGAGAGGGGCTGAGTGTGAGAGAGGGGCTGAGTGTGTGTGAGAGAGGGTCTGAGTGTGTGTGAGAGAGGGGCTGAGTGTGTGTGAGAGAGAGAGAGGCTGAGTGTGTGTGAGAGAGGCTGAGTGTGTGTGTGAGAGAGGGGCTGAGTGTGTGTGAGAGGGTCTGAGTGTGTGTGAGAGAGAGGCTGAGTGTGTGTGTGAGAGAGAGGCTGAGTGTGTTTGTGAGAGGGGGATGAGTGTGTGTGTGAGAGAGAGGCTGAGTGTGTGAGAGAGAGAGAGAGGCTGAGTGTGTGTGAGAGAGAGAGAGGCTGAGTGTGTGTGAGAGAGAGGCTGAGTGTGTGTGTGAGAGAGGGGCTGAGTGTGTGTGAGAGAGGGTCTTAGTGTGTGTGAGAGAGGGTCTTAGTGTGTGTGGTATGTGTGAGAGAGAGGCTGAGTGTGTGTGTGAGAGAGAGGCTGAGTGTGTTTGTGAGAGGGGGATGAGTGTGTGTGTGAGAGAGAGGCTGAGTGTGTGAGAGAGAGAGAGAGGCTGAGTGTGTGTGAGAGAGAGGCTGAGTGTGTGTGTGAGAGAGGAGCTGAGTGAGTGTGTGAGAGAGGGGCTGAGTGTGTGTGTGAGAGAGGGGCTGAGTGTGTGAGAGAGAGAGGGGCTGAGTGTGTGAGAGAGAGAGGGGCTGAGTGTGTGAGAGAGAGAGGGGCTGAGTGTGTGAGAGAGAGAGGGGCTGAGTGTGTGTGAGAGAGAGGGGCTGAGTGTGTGTGAGAGAGAGGGGCTGAGTGTGTGAGAGAGAGAGGGGCTGAGTGTGTGTGAGAGAGAGGGGCTGAGTGTGTGTGAGAGAGAGGGGCTGAGTGTGTGTGAGAGAGAGGGGCTGAGTGTGTGAGAGAGAGAGGGGCTGAGTGTGTGAGAGAGAGAGGGGCTGAGTGTGTGAGAGAGAGAGGGGCTGAGTGTGTGAGAGAGAGAGGGGCTGAGTGTGTGAGAGAGAGAGGGGCTGAGTGTGTGTGAGGGAGACAGGCTGAGTGTGTGTGAGAGAGAGGAGCTGAGTGTGTGTGTGAGAGAGGCTGAGTGTGTGTGTGAGAGAGGCTGAGTGTGTGTGAGAGAGGCTGAGTGTGTGAGAGAGAGGCTGAGTGTGTGAGAGAGAGGGGCTGAGTGTGTGAGAGAGATGGGCTGAGTGTGTGAGAGAGAGGGGCTGAGTGTGTGAGAGAGAGAAGGGCTGAGTGTGTGAGAGAGAAGGACTGAGTGTGTGTGAGAGGGGCTGAGTGTGTGTGTGAGAGAGGGGCTGAGTGTGTGTGTGAGAGGGGGGCTGAGTGTGTGTGTGAGAGAGGGGCTGAGTGTGTGTGTGAGAGAGGGGCTGAGTGTGTTTGTGAGAGAGGGGGTGAGTGTGTGTGAGAGAGGGGCTGAGTGTGTGAGAGAGAGGGGCTGAGTGTGTGAGAGAGAGGGGCAGAGTGTGTGAGAGAGAGGGGCAGAGTGTGAGAGAGAGGGGCAGAGTGTGTGAGAGAGAGGGGCAGAGTGTGTGAGAGAGAGGGGCTGAGTGTGTGAGAGAGAGGGGCTGAGTGTGTGAGAGAGAGGGGCTGAGTGTGTGAGAGAGGGCATGAGTGTGTGAGAGAGAGGGGCTGAGTGTGTGAGAGAGGGGCTGAGTGTGTGAGAGAGGGGCTGAGTGTGTGAGAGAGGGGCTGAGTGTGTGAGAGAGAGGGGCTGAGTGTGAGAGAGAGGGGCTGAGTGTGTGAGAGAGAGACGGGCTGAGTGTGCGTGAGAGAGAGGGAATGAGTGTGTGTGAGAAAGGGGCCGAGTGTGTGTGAGAGGGCCCGAGTGTTTGTGAGAGAGGGCCCGAGTGTGTGTGAGAGAGGGCCCGAGTGTGTGTGAGAGAGGGCCCGAGTGTGTGTGAGAGAGGGCCCGAGTGTGTGTGAGAGAGGGCCCGAGTGTGTGTGAGAGAGGGTCCGAGTGTGTGTGAGAGAGAAGGGCTGAGTGTGTGAGAGAGGGGCTGAGTGTGTGTGAGAGAGGAGCTGAGTGTGTGCGAGAGGGGCTGAGTGTGTGTGTGAGAGAGGGGCTGAGTGTGTGTGTGTGAGAGGGGCTGAGTGTGTGTGAGAGAGAGGGGCTGAGTGTGTGAGAGAGAGGGGCTGAGTGTGTGTGAGAGAGAGGGGCTGAGTGTGTGTGTGCGAGAGGGGCTGAGTGTGTGTGTGAGAGAGGGGCTGAGTGTGTGTGTGTGAGAGGGGCTGAGTGTGTGTGAGAGAGAGGGGCTGAGTGTGTGAGAGAGAGGGGCTGAGTGTGTGAGAGAGAGGGGCTGAGTGTGTGTGAGAGAGAGGGGCTGAGTGTGTGAGAGAGAGAGGCTGAGTGTGTGTGAGTGTGAGGGGCTGAGTGTGTATGTGAGAGAGGCTGAGTGTGTGAGCGAGAGGGGCTGAGTGTGTGTGTGAGAGAGGGGGCTCGGTGTGTGTGAGAGAGGGGCGCTGGGTGTGTGAGAGAGACAGAAGCTGAGTGTGTGTGAGAGAGAGGGGCTGAGTGTGTGAGAGAGAGAGGGGCTGAGTTTGTGTGAGAGGCTGAGTTTGTGTGAGAGAGAGGGGCTGAGTGTGTGTGTGAGAGAGGCTGAGTGTGTGAGCGAGAGGGGGCTCGGTGTGTGTGAGAGAGGGGGCTCGGTGTGTGTGAGAGAGGGGCGCTGGGTGTGTGAGAGAGACAGAGGCTGAGTGTGTGTGAGAGAGAGGGGCTGAATGTGTGTGAGGGAGAGGGGCTGAGTGTGTGTGTGAGAGAGAGGAGCTGAGTGGGTGTGTGAGAGAGAGGAGCTGAGTGTGTGTGTGAGAGAGGCTGAGTGTGTGTGTGAGACGGGGCTCGGTGTGTGTGAGAGAGGTGCGCTGGGTGTGTGTGAGAGACAGGGGCTGAGTGTGTGTGAGAGAGAGGGGCTGAGTGTGTGTGAGACAGAGGGGCTGAGTGTGTGAGAGAGAGAGGGGCGTGCGTGAGAGAGAGGGAATGAGTGTGTGTGAGAAAGGGGCCGAGTGTGTATGAGAGAGGGGCCGAGTGTGTGTGAGAGGGGCCGAGTGTGTGTGAGAGGGGCCGGGTGTGTGTGAGAGGGGCCGAGTGTGTGTGAGAGGGCCCGAGTGTGTGTGAGAGAGGGCCCGAGTGTGTGTGAGAGAGGGCCCGAGTGTGTGTGAGAGAGGGCCCGAGTGTGTGTGAGAGAGGGCCCGAGTGTGTGTGAGAGAGGGCCCGAGTGTGTGTGAGAGAGGGCCCGAGTGTGTGTGAGAGAGGGCCCGAGTGTGTGTGAGAGAGGGCCCGAGTGTGTGTGAGAGAGGGCCCGAGTGTGTGTGAGAGAGGGCCCGAGTGTGTGTGAGAGAGGGCCCGAGTGTGTGTGAGAGAGGGCCCGAGTGTGTGTGAGAGAGGGCCCGAGTGTGTGTGAGAGAGGGCCCGAGTGTGTGTGAGAGAGGGCCCGAGTGTGTGTGAGAGAGTGCCCGAGTGTGTGTGTGAGAGGGCCCGAGTGTGTGTGTGAGAGGGCCCGAGTGTGTGTGTGAGAGGGCCCGAGTGTGTGTGTGAGAGGGCCCGAGTGTGTGTGAGAGAGGGCCCGAGTGTGTGTGAGAGAGGGCCCGAGTGTGTTTGAGACAGGGGCCGAGTGTGTGTGTGAGAGGGGCCTAGTGTGTGTGAGAGAGAGGCCGAGTGTGTGTGAGAGAGAGGCCGAGTGTGATTGTGAGAGGGGCTGAGTGTGTGTGTGAGACGTTCTGTGTGTATGTGAGAGAGGGGCTGAGTGTTTGTGTGTGAGGGGCTGAGTGTGTGTGTGTGAGAGAGGAGCTGAGTGTGTGTGAGAGGAAGGGGCTGAGTGTGTGTGTGAGAGAGGGGCTGAGTGTGTGTGAGAGAGGGGCTGAGTGTGTGTGAGAGAGGGTCGGTCTGAGTGTGTGTGAGAGAGGGGTTGAGTGTGTGTGAGAGAGAGAGAGGCTGAGTGTGTTTGTGAGAGGGGGATGAGTGTGTGTGTGAGAGAGAGGCTGAGTGTGTGAGAGAGAGAGAGAGGCTGAGTGTGTGAGAGAGAGAGAGAGAGGCTGAGTGTGTGTGAGAGAGAGGGGCTGAGTGTGTGAGAGAGAGAGGGGCTGAGTGTGCGTGAGAGAGAGGGAATGAGTGTGTGTGAGAGAGGGGCCGACTGTGTGAGAGAGAGGGGCCGAGTGTATGTGAGAGAGGGTCCGAGTGTGTGAGAGAGGGTCCGAGTGTGTGTGAGAGGGCCCGAGTGTGTGTGAGAGAGGGCCCGAGTGTGTGTGAGAGAGGGCCCGAGTGTGTGTGAGAGAGGGCCCGAGTGTGTGTGAGAGAGGGCCCGAGTGTGTGTGAGAGAGGGCCCGAGTGTGTGTGAGAGAGGGCCCGAGTGTGTGTGAGAGAGGGCCCGAGTGTGTGTGAGAGAGGGCCCGAGTGTGTGTGAGAGAGGGCCCGAGTGTGTGTGAGAGAGGGCCCGAGTGTGTGTGAGAGAGGGCCCGAGTGTGTGTGAGAGAGGGCCCGAGTGTGTGTGAGAGAGGGCCCGAGTGTGTGTGAGAGAGGGCCCGAGTGTGTGTGAGAGAGGGCCCGAGTGTGTGTGAGAGAGGGCCCGAGTGTGTGTGAGAGAGGGCCCGAGTGTGTGTGAGAGAGGGCCCGAGTGTGTGTGAGAGAGGGCCCGAGTGTGTGTGAGAGAGGGCCCGAGTGTGTGTGAGAGAGGGCCCGAGTGTGTGTGAGAGAGGGCCCGAGTGTGTGTGAGAGAGGGCCCGAGTGTGTGTTAAAGAGGGCCCGAGTGTGTGTGAGAGAGGGCCCGAGTGTGTGCGAGAGAGGGGCCGAGTGTGTTTGAGACAGGGGCCGAGTGTGTGTGTGAGAGGGGCCGAGTGTGATTGTGAGAGGGGCTGAGTGTTTGTGTGTGAGGGGCTCTGTGTTTGTGAGAGAGAGGGGCTGAGTGTGTGTGAGAGAGAGGGGCTGAGTGTGTGTGTGAGAGAGGGGCTGAGTGTGAGAGAGGGGCTGGATGTGTGTGAGAGAGGGTCTGAGTGTGTGTGAGAGAGGGGTTGAGTGTGTGTGAGAGAGAGAGAGGCTGAGTGTGTTTGTGAGAGGGGGATGAGTGTGTGTGTGAGAGAGAGGCTGAGTGTGTGAGAGAGAGAGAGAGGCTGAGTGTGTGAGAGAGAGAGAGAGGCTGAGTGTGTGTGAGAGAGAGGCTGAGTGTGTGTGTGAGAGAGGAGCTGAGTGTGTGTGTGAGAGAGGAGCTGAGTGTGTGTGAGAGAGGGGCCGACTGTGTGAGAGAGAGGGGCCGAGTGTATGTGAGAGAGGGTCCGAGTGTGTGAGAGAGGGTCCGAGTGTGTGAGAGAGGGCCCGAGTGTGTGTGAGAGAGGGCCCGAGTGTGTGTGAGAGAGGGCCCGAGTGTGTGTGAGAGAGGGCCCGAGTGTGTGTGAGAGAGGGCCCGAGTGTGTGTGAGAGAGGGCCCGAGTGTGTGTGAGAGAGGGCCCGAGTGTGTGTGAGAGAGGGCCCGAGTGTGTGTGAGAGAGGGCCCGAGTGTGTGTGAGAGAGGGCCCGAGTGTGTGTGAGAGAGGGCCCGAGTGTGTGTGAGAGAGGGCCCGAGTGTGTGTGAGAGAGGGCCCGAGTGTGTGTGAGAGAGGGCCCGAGTGTGTGTGAGAGAGGGCCCGAGTGTGTGTGAGAGAGGGCCCGAGTGTGTGTGAGAGAGGGCCCGAGTGTGTGTGAGAGAGGGCCCGAGTGTGTGTGAGAGAGGGCCCGAGTGTGTGTGAGAGAGGGCCCGAGTGTGTGTGAGAGAGGGCCCGAGTGTGTGTGAGAGAGGGCCCGAGTGTGTGTGAGAGAGGGCCCGAGTGTGTGTGAGAGAGGGCCCGAGTGTGTGTGAGAGAGGGCCCGAGTGTGTGTGAGAGAGGGCCCGAGTGTGTTTGAGACAGGGGCCGAGTGTGTGTGTGAGAGGGGCCGAGTGTGATTGTGAGAGGGGCCGAGTGTTTGTGTGTGAGGGGCTCTGTGTTTGTGAGAGAGAGGGGCTGAGTGTGTGTGAGAGAGAGGGGCTGAGTGTGTGTGTGAGAGAGGGGCTGAGTGTGAGAGAGGGGCTGAATGTGTGTGAGAGAGGGTCTGAGTGTGTGTGAGAGAGGGGTTGAGTGTGTGTGAGAGAGAGAGAGGCTGAGTGTGTTTGTGAGAGTGGGATGAGTGTGTGTGTGAGAGAGAGGCTGAGTGTGTGAGAGAGAGAGAGAGGCTGAGTGTGTGAGAGAGAGAGAGAGGCTGAGTGTGTGTGAGAGAGAGGCTGAGTGTGTGTGTGAGAGAGGAGCTGAGTGTGTGTGTGAGAGAGGAGCTGAGTGTGTGTGAGAGAGGAGCTGAGTGTGTGTGAGAGAGGGGCTGATTGTGTGTGAGAGAGGGGCTGAGTGTGTGTTTGAGACAGAGGCTGAGTGAGTGTGTGACAGAGGGGCTGAGTGTATTTGTGAGAGAGGGGCTGAGTGTGCGAACGAGAGCGGTTGAGTGTGTGTGAGATAGAGGGGCTGCGTGTGTGAGAGAGGCAGTGAGTGTGAGAGAGAGGGGCTGAGTGTGTGAGAGAGGGGCTGAGTGTGTGTCTGAGAGAGGGGCTGAGTGTGTGTGTGAGAGGGGGACTGAGTGAGTGTGTGAGAGAGAGGCGCTGAGTTTGTGTGAGAGAGGCTGAGTGTGTGTGAGTGAGAGAGGCTGAGTGTGTGTGAGTGAGAGGGGCTGAGTGTGTGTGTGAGAGAGGCCGAGTGTGTGTGAGAGAGAGGCCGAGTGTGATTGTGAGAGGGGCTGAGTGTTTGTGTGTGAGGGGCTCTGTGTGTGTGAGAGAGGGGCTGAGTGTGTGTGAGAGAGAGGGGCTGAGTGTGTGTGTGAGAGGAAGGGGCAGAGTGTGTGTGTGAGAGAGGGGCTGAGTGTGTGTGAGAGAGGGGCTGAGTGTGTGTGAGAGAGGGTCTGAGTGTGTGTGAGAGAGGGGTTGAGTGTGTGTGAGAGAGAGAGAGGCTGAGTGTGTTTGTGAGAGGGGGATGAGTGTGTGTGAGAGAGAGGCTGAGTGTGAGAGACACAGAGAGAGGCTGAGTGTGTGAGAGAGAGAGGGGCTGAGTGTGTGTGTGAGAGAGGGGCTGAGTGTGTGTGTGAGAGAGGGGCTGAGTGTGTGTGTGTGAGAGGGGCTGAGTGTGTGTGAGAGAGAGGGGCTGATTGTGTGAGAGAGAGGGGCTGAGTGTGTGAGAGAGAGAGGCTGAGTGTGTGTGAGTGTGAGGGGCTGAGTGTGTGTGTGAGAGAGGCTGAGTATGTGAGCGAGAGGGGCTGAGTGTGTGTGTGAGAGAGGGGGCTCGGTGTGTGTGAGAGAGGGGCGCTGGGTGTGTGAGAGAGACAGAAGCTGAGTGTGTGTGAGAGAGAGGGGCTGAGTGTGTGAGAGAGAGAGGGGCTGAGTTTGCGTGAGAGGCTGAGTGTGTGTGAGAGAGAGGGGCTGAGTGTGTGTGTGAGAGAGGCTGTGTGTGAGCGAGAGGGGGCTCGGTGTGTGTGAGAGAGGGGGCTCGGTGTGTGTGAGAGAGGGGCGCTGGGTGTGTGAGAGAGACAGAGGCTGAGTGTGTGTGAGAGAGAGGGGCTGAATGTGTGTGAGGGAGAGGGGCTGAGTGTGTGTGTGAGAGAGAGGAGCTGAGTGGGTGTGTGAGAGAGAGGAGCTGAGTGTGTGTGTGAGAGAGGCTGAGTGTGTGTGTGAGACGGGGCTCGGTGTGTGTGAGAGAGGTGCGCTGGGTGTGTGTGAGAGACAGAGGCTGAGTGTGTGTGAGAGAGAGGAGCTGAGTGTGTGTGTGAGAGAGGGTGAGTGTGTGTGTGAGACGGGGCTCGGTGTGTGTGAGAGAGGTGCGCTGGGTGTGTGTGAGAGACAGAGGCTGAGTGTGTGTGAGAGAGAGGGGCTGAGTGTGTGTGAGAGAGAGGGGCTGAGTGTGTGTGAGACAGAGGGGCTGAGTGTGTGTGAGACAGAGGGGCTGAGTGTGTGAGAGAGAGAGGGGCTGGGCGTGCGTGAGAGAGAGGGAATGAGTGTGTGTGAGAAAGGGGCCGAGTGTGTATGAGAGAGGGGCCGAGTGTGTGTGAGAGGGGCCGAGTGTGTGTGAGAGGGGCCGGGTGTGTGTGAGAGGGCCCGAGTGTGTGTGAGAGGGCCCGAGTGTGTGTGAGAGAGGGCCCGAGTGTGTGTGAGAGAGGGCCCGAGTGTGTGTGAGAGAGGGCCCGAGTGTGTGTGAGAGAGGGCCCGAGTGTGTGTGAGAGAGGGCCCGAGTGTGTGTGAGAGAGGGCCCGAGTGTGTGTGAGAGAGGGCCCGAGTGTGTGTGAGAGAGGGCCCGAGTGTGTGTGAGAGAGGGCCCGAGTGTGTGTGAGAGAGGGCCCGAGTGTGTGTGAGAGAGGGCCCGAGTGTGTGTGAGAGAGGGCCCGAGTGTGTGTGAGAGAGGGCCCGAGTGTGTGTGAGAGAGGGCCCGAGTGTGTGTGAGAGAGGGCCCGAGTGTGTGTGAGAGAGGGCCCGAGTGTGTGTGAGAGAGGGCCCGAGTGTGTGTGAGAGAGGGCCCGAGTGTGTGTGAGAGAGGGCCCGAGTGTGTGTGTGAGAGGGCCCGAGTGTGTGTGTGAGAGGGCCCGAGTGTGTGTGTGAGAGGGCCCGAGTGTGTGTGTGAGAGGGCCCGAGTGTGTGTGAGAGAGGGCCCGAGTGTGTGTGAGAGAGGGCCCGAGTGTGTTTGAGACAGGGGCCGAGTGTGTGTGTGAGAGGGGCCTAGTGTGTGTGAGAGAGAGGCCGAGTGTGTGTGAGAGAGAGGCCGAGTGTGATTGTGAGAGGGGCTGAGTGTGTGTGTGAGAGGTTCTGTGTGTATGTGAGAGAGGGGCTGAGTGTTTGTGTGTGAGGGGCTGAGTGTGTGTGTGTGAGAGAGGAGCTGAGTGTGTGTGAGAGGAAGGGGCTGAGTGTGTGTGTGAGAGAGTGGCTGAGTGTGTGTGAGAGAGGGGCTGAGTGTGTGTGAGAGAGGGTCTGAGTGTGTGTGAGAGAGGGGTTGAGTGTGTGTGAGAGAGAGAGAGGCTGAGTGTGTTTGTGAGAGGGGGATGAGTGTGTGTGTGAGAGAGAGGCTGAGTGTGTGAGAGAGAGAGAGAGGCTGAGTGTGTGAGAGAGAGAGAGAGGCTGAGTGTGTGTGAGAGAGAGGGGCTGAGTGTGTGAGAGAGAGAGGGGCTGAGTGTGCGTGAGAGAGAGGGAATGAGTGTGTGTGAGAGAGGGGCCGACTGTGTGAGAGAGAGGGGCCGAGTGTATGTGAGAGAGGGTCCGAGTGTGTGAGAGAGGGTCCGAGTGTGTGTGAGAGGGCCCGAGTGTGTGTGAGAGAGGGCCCGAGTGTGTGTGAGAGAGGGCCCGAGTGTGTGTGAGAGAGGGCCCGAGTGTGTGTGAGAGAGGGCCCGAGTGTGTGTGAGAGAGGGCCCGAGTGTGTGAGAGAGAGGGCCCGAGTGTGTGAGAGAGAGGGGCTGAGTGTGTGTGAGAGAGAGGGGCTGAGTGTGTGTGTGAGAGAGGGGCTGAGTGTGAGAGAGGGGCTGAGTGTGTGTGAGAGAGGGGTTTAGTGTGTGTAAGAGAGAGAGAGAGGCTGAGTGTGTTTGTGAGAGTGGGATGAGTGTGTGTGTGAGAGAGAGGCTGAGTGTGTGAGAGAGAGAGAGAGGCTGAGTGTGTGTGAGAGAGGGCCCGAGTGTGTGTGAGAGAGGGCCCGAGTGTGTGTGAGAGAGGGCCCGAGTGTGTGTGAGAGAGGGCCCGAGTGTGTGTGAGAGAGGGCCCGAGTGTGTGTGAGAGAGGGCCCGAGTGTGTGTGAGAGAGGGCCCGAGTGTGTGTGAGAGAGGGCCCGAGTGTGTGAGAGAGAGGGCCCGAGTGTGTGTGAGAGAGGGCCCGAGTGTGTGTGAGAGAGGGCCCGAGTGTGTGTGTGAGAGGGCCGAGTGTGATTGTGAGAGGGGCTGAGTGTTTGTGTGTGAGGGGCTCTGTGTTTGTGAGAGAGAGGGGCTGAGTGTGTGTGAGAGAGAGGGGCTGAGTGTGTGTGTGAGAGAGGGGCTGAGTGTGAGAGAGGGGCTGAATGTGTGTGAGAGAGGGTCTGAGTGTGTGTGAGAGAGGGGTTGAGTGTGTGTGAGAGAGAGAGAGGCTGAGTGTGTTTGTGAGAGGGGGATGAGTGTGTGTGTGAGAGAGAGGCTGAGTGTGTGAGAGAGTGAGAGAGGCTGAGTGTGTGAGAGAGAGAGAGAGGCTGAGTGTGTGTGTGAGAGAGGAGCTGAGTGTGTGTGTGTGAGAGAGGAGCTGAGTGTGTGTGAGAGAGGAGCTGAGTGTGTGTGAGAGAGGGGCTGATTGTGTGTGAGAGAGGGGCTGAGTGTGTGTTTGAGACAGAGGCTGAGTGAGTGTGTGACAGAGGGGCTGAGTGTATTTGTGAGAGAGGGGCTGACTGTGCGAACGAGAGCGGTTGAGTGTGTGTGAGATAGAGGGGCTGCGTGTGTGAGAGAGGCAGTGAGTGTGAGAGAGAGGGGCTGAGTGTGTGAGAGAGGGGCTGAGTGTGTGTCTGAGAGAGGGGCTGAGTGTGTGTGTGAGAGGGGGACTGAGTGAGTGTGTGAGAGAGAGGCGCTGAGTTTGTGTGAGAGAGGCTGAGTGTGTGTGAGTGAGAGAGGCTGAGTGTGTGTGAGTGAGAGGGGCTGAGTGTGTTTGTGAGAGAGGCCGAGTGTGTGTGAGAGAGAGGCCGAGTGTGATTGTGAGAGGGGCTGAGTGTTTGTGTGTGAGGGGCTCTGTGTGTGTGAGAGAGAGGGGCTGAGTGTGTGTGAGAGAGAGGGGCTGAGTGTGTGTGTGAGAGGAAGGGGCAGAGTGTGTGTGTGAGAGAGGGGCTGAGTGTGTGTGAGAGAGGGGCTGAGTGTGTGTGAGAGAGGGTCTGAGTGTGTGTGAGAGAGGGGTTGAGTGTGTGTGAGAGAGAGAGAGGCTGAGTGTGTTTGTGAGAGGGGGATGAGTGTGTGTGAGAGAGAGGCTGAGTGTGAGAGAGACAGAGAGAGGCTGAGTGTGTGAGAGAGAGAGAGAGGCTGAGTGTGTGAGAGAGAGAGAGAGGCTGAGTGTGTGTGAGCGAGAGGCTGAGTGTGTGTGTGAGAGAGGAGCTGAGTGTGTGTGAGAGAGAGGAGCTGAGTGTGTGAGAGAGGAGCTGAGTGTGTGTGTGAGAGAGGGGCTGATTGTGTGTGAGAGAGGGGCTGAGTGTGTGTTAGAGACAGGGGCTGAGTGAGTGTGTGACAGAGGGGCTGAGTGTGCGAACGAGAGCGGTTGAGTGTGTGTGAGATAGAGGGGCTGAGTGTGTGAGAGAGGCAGTGTGTGTGAGAGAGAGGGGCTGAGTGTGTGAGAGAGGGGCTGAGTGTGTGTCTGAGAGAGGGGCTGAGTGTGTGTGTGAGAGGGGGACTGAATGAGTGTGTGAGAGAGAGGCGCTGAGTTTGTGTGAGAGAGGCTGAGTGTGTGTGAGTGAGAGGGGCTGAGTTTGTGTGAGAGAGAGAGAGGGGCTGAGTGTGTGTGTGAGAGAGGCTGAGTGTGTGAGCGAGAGGGGGCTCGGTGTGTGTGAGAGAGGGGGCTCAGTGTGTGTGAGAGAGGGGCGCTGGGTGTGTGAGAGAGACTGAGGCTGAGTGTGTGTGAGAGAGAGGGGCTGAGTGTGTGTGAGAGAGAGGGGCTGAGTGTGTGTGAGAGAGAGGGGCTGAGTGTGTGAGAGAGAGAGGGGCTGAGTGTGTGTGAGGGAGAGAGGCTGAGTGTGTGAGAGAGAGGAGCTGAGTGGGTGTGAGAGAGAGATGAGCTGAGTGTGTGTGTGAGAGAGGCTGAGTGTGTGAGCGAGAGGGGCTGCGTGTGTGTGAGAGAGGGGGGCTGCGTGTGTGTGAGAGAGGGGCGCTGGGTGTGTGTGAGACAGAGGGGCTGAGTGTGTGTGAGAGAGGGGCTGAGTGTGTGTGAGAGAGGGGCTGAGTGTATGTGAGAGAGGGGCTGAGTGTGTGTGAGAGACAGAGGCTGAGTGTGTGTGAGAGAGAGGGGCTGAGTGTGTGTGAGAGAGGGGCTGAGTGTGTGTGAGACAGAGGGGCTGAGTGTGTGTGAGAGAGGGGCTGTGTGTGTGAGAGAGAGGGACTGAGTGTGAGAGAGAGGGGGGCTGAGTGTGTGTGTGTGAGAGAGGGGCTGAGTGTTTGTGTGTGAGGGGCTGAGTGTGTGTGTGAGAGAGAGGGGCTGTGTGTGTGTGAGAGAGTGGCTGAGTGTGTGTGTGAGAGAGGGGCGGAGTGTGTTTGAGAGAGGGGCTGAGTGTGAGAGAGGGGCTGAGTGTGAGAGAGGGGCTGAGTGTGAGAGAGGGGCTGAGTGTGAGAGAGAGGGGCTGAGTGTGAGAGAGAGGGGCTGAGTGTGAGAGAGAGGGGCTGAGTGTGAGAGAGAGGGGCTGAGTGTGAGAGAGAGGGGCTGAGTGTGAGAGAGAGGGGCTGAGTGTGAGAGAGAGGGGCTGAGTGTGAGAGAGAGGGGCTGAGTGTGAGAGAGAGGGGCTGAGTGTGTGAGAGAGGGGCTGAGTGTGTGAGAGAGGGGTTGAGTGTGTGAGAGAGGGGCTGAGTGTGTGAGAGAGGGGCTGAGTGTGTGAGAGAGGGGCTGAGTGTGTGTGAGAGAGGGGCTGAGTGTGTGTGAGAGAGGGGCTGAGTGTGTGTGAGAGAGGGGCTGAGTGTGTGTGTGAGAGGGGCTGAGTGTGTGTGTGAGAGGGGCTGAGTGTGTGTGTGAGAGGGGTTGAGTGTGTGTGTGAGAGGGGCTGAGTGTGTGTGTGAGAGGGGCTGAGTGTGTGTGTGAGAGGGGCTGAGTGTGTGTGTGAGAGGGGCTGAGTGTGTGTGTGAGAGGGGCTGAGTGTGTGTGTGAGAGGGGCTGAGTGTGTGTGTGAGAGGGGCTGAGTGTGTGTGTGAGAGGGGCTGAGTGTGTGTGTGAGAGGGGCTGAGTGTGTGTGTGAGAGGGGCTGAGTGTGTGTGTGAGAGGGGCTGAGTGTGTGTGTGAGAGGGGCTGAGTGTGTGTGAGAGGGGCTGAGTGTGTGTGAGAGGGGCTGAGTGTGTGTGTGAGAGGGGCTGAGTGTGTGTGTGAGAGGGGCTGAGTGTGTGTGTGAGAGGGGCTGAGTGTGTGTGTGAGAGGGGCTGAGTGTGTGTGTGAGAGGGGCTGAGTGTGTGTGAGAGAGAGAGGGGCTGAGTGTGTGTGAGAGAGAGAGGGGCTGAGTGTGTGTGAGAGGGGCCGAGTGTGTGTGAGAGAGGGGGACTGAGTGAGTGTGTGAGAGAGAGGCTGAGCGTGTGTGAGTACTGCTGAGTGTGTGTGAGATAGAGGGGCTGAGTGTGTGTGAGAGAGAGGCTGAGTGTGTGTGAGACAGATGGGCTGAGTGTGTGTGAGAGAGAGAGGGGCTTAGTGTGTGTGTGAGAGGGGCTGAGTGTGTGTGAGAGAGGGGCTGAGTGTGTGTGAGAGAGAGGAAGTGTGTGTGAGAGAGAGGGGCTGAGTGTGTGAGAGAAGGGCTGAGTGTGTGTGAGAGTTGTTGAGTGTGTGTGAGATAGAGGGGCTGAGTTTGTGTGAGAGAGGCTGAGTGTGTGTGTGAGAGAGAGGCTGAGTGTGTGTGTGAGAGAGGAGCTGAGTGTGTGTGTGTGAGGGGCTGAGTGTGTGTGAGAGAGAGGGGCTGAGTGTGTGTGAGAGAGGGGCTGAGTGTGTGTGAGAGAGAGGGACTGAGTGTGTGTGTGAGAGAGGGGCTGTGTGTGTGTGAGAGAGAGGGGCTGAGTGTGTGTGTGAGAGAGGGGCTGAGTGTGTGTGAGAGAGTGGGGCTGAGTGTGTGTGAGAGAGGGGCTGAGTGTGTGTGAGAGAGAGGGGCTGAGTGTGTGTGTGAGAGAGGAGCTGAGTGTGTGTGAGATAGAGGGGCTGAGTTTGTGTGAGAGAGAGGGGCTGAGTGTGTGTGAGAGAGAGGGGCTGAGTGTGTGTGTGAGAGAGGGGCTGTGTGTGTGTGAGATAGAGGGGCTGAGTTTGTGTGAGAGAGGCTGAGTGTGTGTGAGAGAGGGGCTGAGTGTGTGTGAGATAGAGGGGCTGAGTGTGTGTGAGATAGAGGGGCTGAGTTTGTGTGAGAGAGGCTGAGTGTGTGTGAGAGAGGGGCTGAGTGTGTGTGAGAGAGAGGGGCTGAGTGTGTGTGTGAGAGAGGGGCTGAGTGTGTGTGAGATAGAGGGGCTGAGTTTGTGTGAGAGAGGCTGAGTGTGTGTGTGAGAGAGGGGCTGAGTGTGTGTGTGAGAGAGTGGCTGAGTGTGTGTGAGAGAGAGGGGCTGAGTGTGTGTGTGAGAGAGGGGCTGAGTGTGTGTGTGAGAGAGGGGCTGAGTGTGTGTGAGATAGAGGGGCTGAGTTTGTGTGAGAGAGGCTGAGTGTGTGTGAGAGAGAGGGGCTGAGTGTGTGTGTGAGAGAGGGGCTGAGTGTGTGTGTGAGAGGGGGACCTAGTGAGTGTGAGAGAGAGGGGGTCTGAGTGAGTTTGTGTGAGAGAGGCTGAGTGTGTGTGAGGGAGAGGAGCTGAGTGCGTGTGAGAGAGAGGCTGAGTGTGTGTGAGAGAGAGGCTGAGTGTGTGAGCAAGAGGGGCTGAGTGTGTGTGTGAGAGAGGGGCTGAGTGTGTGTGAGAGAGGGGGACCTAGTGAGTGTGAGAGAGAGGCTGAGTGTGTGTGAGGGAGAGGAGCTGAGTGCGTGTGAGAGAGAGGCTGAGTGTGTGTGAGAGAGAGGCTGAGTGTGTGAGCAAGAGGGGCTGAGTGTGTGTGTGAGAGAGGGGCTGAGTGTGTCTGAGAGAGGGGGACCTAGTGAGTGTGAGAGAGAGGCTGAGTGTGTGTGAGAGAGAGGAGCTGAGTGTGTGTGAGACAGAGGCTGAGTGTGTGTGAGAGAGAGGGGCTGTGTGTGTGTGAGAGAGGGGCTGAGTGTGTGTGAGACAGAGGCTGAGTGTGTGTGAGAGAGAGGGGCTGTGTGTGTGTGAGAGAGGGGCTGAGTGTGTGTGAGACAGAGGCTGAGTGTGTGTGAGAGGGGCTGAGTGTGTGAGAGAGGAGCTGAGTGCGTGTGAGAGAGAGGGGCTGAGTGTGTGTGTGTGAGGGGGGCTGAGTGTGTGTGAGAGGGGCTGAGTGTGTGTGTGTGAGAGAGAGGAGCTGAGTGTGTGTGAGAAAGAGGAGCTGATTGTGTGTGAGAGGGGCTGAGTGTGTTAGCGAGAGGGGCTGAGTGTGTGTGTGAGAGAGGCTGAGTGTGTGAGCGAGAGGGGGCTCGGTGTGTGTGAGATGGGCTGAGTGTGTGTGTGAGAGAGGGGGTCTGAGTGAGTGTGTGAGAGAGAGGCTGAGTGTGTGTGAGAGTTGTTGAGTGTGTGTGAGAGGGGCTGAGTGTGTGTGTGAGAGAGAGGAGCTGAGTGTGTGTGAGAAAGAGGGGCTGATTGTGTGTGAGAGATTGGAGCTGAGTGTGTGTGAGATAGGGGCTGAGTGTGTGTGAGAGGGGCTGAGTGTGTGTGAGAGAGAGAGGAGCTGAGTGTGTGTGTGAGAGAGGAGCTGAGTGTGTGTGAGAAAGAGGAGCTGAGTGTGTGTGAGAGAGAGGAGCTGAGTGTGTGAGCGAGAGGGGCTGAGTGTGTGAACGAGAGGGGGCTCGGTGTGTGTGAGAGGGGGACTGAGTGAGTGTGTGAGAGAGGGGGTCTGAGTGAGTGTGTGAGAGAGAGGCTGAGTGTGTGTGAGAGAGAGGCTGAGTGTGTGTGTGAGAGAGGGGCTGAGTGTGTGTGTGAGAGAGGGGCTGAGTGTGTGTGTGAGAGAGGGGCTGAGTGTGTGTGTGAGAGAGAGGCTGAGTGTGTGTGTGAGAGAGGGGCTGAGTGTGTGTGTGAGAGAGGGGCTGAGTGTGTGTGTGAGAGAGGGGCTGAGTGTGTGTGTGAGAGAGGGGCTGAGTGTGTGTGTGAGAGGGGGACTGAGTGAGTGTGTGAGAGAGGGGGTCTGAGTGAGTGTGTGAGAGAGAGGCTGAGTGTGTGTGAGAGAGGCTGAGTGTGTGTGAGAGGGGCTGAGTGTGTGTGTGTGTGAGAGAGAGGAGCTGAGTGTGTGTGTGAGAGGCTGAGTGTGTGTGAGAGGCTGAGTGTGTGTGAGAGGGGCTGAGTGTGTGTGTGAGAGAGAGGAGCTGAGTGTGTGTGAGAAAGAGGAGCTGAGTGTGTGTGAGAGAGAGAGAGGCTGAGTGTGTGAGCGAGAGGGGGCTCGGTGTGTGTGAGAGGGGGCTCGGTGTGTGTGAGAGAGGGGCTGAGTGTGTGTGTGAGAGAGGGGCTGAGTGTGTGTGTGAGAGAGGGGCTGAGTGTGTGTGTGAGAGAGGGGCTGAGTGTGTGTGAGGGAGAGGGGCTGAGTGTGTGTGCGAGAGGGGCTGTGTGTGTGTGAGAGAGTGGCTGAGTGTGTGTGAGAGAGAGAGGGGCTGAGTGTGTGTGAGGGAGAGGGGCTGAGTGTGTGTGAGAGAGGGGCTGTGTGTGTGTAAGAGAGACGGGCTGCGTGTGTGTGAGAGAGGGGCTGTGTGTGTGTGTGAGAGAGAGGGGCTGAGTGCGTGAGAGAGGGGCTGAGTGCGTGAGAGAGGGGCTGAGTGCGTGAGAGAGGGGCTGAGTGCGTGAGAGAGGGGCTGAGTGCGTGAGAGAGGGGCTGAGTGCGTGAGAGAGTGGCTGAGTGCGTGAGAGAGGGGCTGAGTGCGTGAGAGAGGGGCTGAGTGCGTGAGAGAGGGGCTGAGTGCGTGAGAGAGGGGCTGAGTGCGTGAGAGAGGGGCTGAGTGCGTGAGAGAGGGGCTGAGTGCGTGAGAGAGGGGCTGAGTGCGTGAGAGAGAGAGGGGCTGAGTGTGTGTGTGAGAGAGGGGCTGAGTGTGTGTGAGAGAGAGGGGCTGAGTGTGTGTGAGAGAGAGGGGCTGAGTGTGTGTGAGAAAGAGGGGCTGAGTGTGTGTGTGAAAGAGGGGCTGAGTGTGTGTGTGAAAGAGGGGCTGAGTGTGTGAGAGAGAGGGGCTGAGTGTGTGTGTGAGAGAGAGAGGGGCTGAGTGTGTGTGAGAGGCTGTGTGTGTGAGTGAGAGTGGCTGTGTGTGTGTGAGAGAGTGGCTGAGTGTGTGTGTGAGAGAGGGGCTGAGTGTGTGAGAGAGGGGCTGAGTGTGTGAGGGAGAGGGGCTGAGGGTGTGTGAGAGAGGGGCTGAGTGTGTGTGAGAGAGGGGCTGAGTGTGTGTGAGAGAGGGGCTGAGTGTGTGTGAGAGAGGGGCTGAGTGTGTGAGAGAGAGGGGCTGAGTGTGTGTGAGAGAGTGGCTGAGTGTGTGTGTGAGGGGCTGAGTGTGTGTGAGAGAGAGGGGCTGAGTGTGTGTGAGAGAGAGAGGGGCTGAGTGTGTGTGTGAGAGGGGCTGAGTGTGCGTGTGAGGGGCTGAGTGTGTGTGAGAGAGAGGGGCTGAGTGTGTGTGTGTGAGAGGGGCTGTGTGTGTGTGAGAGAGTGGCTGAGTGTGTGTGTGAGAGAGAGGGGCTGAATGTGTGTGTGAGAGAGGGGCTGAGTGTGTGAGGGAGAGGGGCTGAGTGTGTGTGAGAGTGGGGCTGAGTGTGTGTGAGAGAGGGGCTGAGTGTGTGAGAGAGAGGCGCTGAGTGTGTGAGAGAGAGGCGCTGAGTGTGTGTGTGAGAGGGGCTGAGTGTGTGTGTGAGGGGCTGAGTGTGTGTGAGAGAGAGAGAGGGGCTGAATGTGTGTGTGAGAGGGGCTGAGTGTGTGTGTGAGAGAGAGAGGCTGAGTGTGTGTGTGAGAGAGGCTGAGTGTGTGTGTGAGAGTGGTGCTGAGTGTGTGTGAGAGTGGTGCTGAGTGTGTGTGAGAGAGGGGCTGAGTGTGTGTGTGAGAGAGAGGCTGAGTGTGTGTGAGAGGGGCTGAGTGTGTGTGTGAGGGGCTGAGTGTGTGTGAGAGAGAGAGGGGCTGAGTGTGTGTGTGTGAGAGGGGCTGAGTGTGTGAGAGAGAGGGGCTGAGTGTGTGTGTGAGAGGGGCTGAGTGTGTGTGTGAGGGGCTGAGTGTGTGTGAGAGAGAGAGGGGCTGAGTGTGTGTGAGAGAGAGAGGGGCTGAGTGTGTGTGTGAGAGGGGCTGTGTGTGTGTGAGAGAGTGGCTGAGTGTGTGTGTGAGAGAGAGAGGGGCTGAATGTTGTAGAGGGTGCCATCTCTGCTACTCCACTACTGGGCCGATATCTGGGGTTTGAGTATCTGTGTGTGTCTCTCTCCAGCTGGCACTGAAACTTCAGAGGCCAGGGGATGCCGCACTGGGACACCTCCACGGAAGAGAGCACTGAATCAAGCCTGCCGTTTATCCCTAACCGGAAGCCTGAGGCTTATATCACACAGATATCCAGACCCCCACCAATGCCCAGGTGATTCTCTCTCTTGCCGGTGGTGCAACACCCACCCGGTTCCTACTTCGCTGGAGTAGCTTTCCCAAGAGAGAGAATAGGACACTGCTGTTTATTACCTAACCAGCAGCCTGTCCTGAGTGAATCGTTCAAGATGACCCTAGATTCTCGAACCCGGAATTAAGGTGAGGAATATCTTAACAATGACTTGGTCAGAGATCGCTGGTGAGAGATTGAAGAATTTAAACGACTCCAATTATCAGCAAATCAAGGTTTATTGCAAAACCCAGGTCAAAATCATCAAACAGAAGAAATTATAATAAAATCTTAAACTCTAACACAAACTAAGTCTATTCAGAAAGTACTATAACGGACACAACGTAAAATCTTATTGTTACACAGTTTTAGCAATGACACAGAACACAAATCAAGTCCCCTTCCCCAAAGCCTCAACCACTATCAAGGTCAAGGGAGTTTCGCAAGCTGCTGCAGGGTACTTACAGTCACAGGCTGCAGGAGGTCAAGTCAAAGGTGGAGAGGTCAAGCCAAGAGACCCTCAATCGCAACACAGCCCCTTTTATATCCGTTTTACCTGGCTTTTTCCTGTGTTCGGCCAGCCCCTTTTGCATTGAATTGGTAAGGTTTAAAGTTCCCGCTGGTCCCGCCCCCTTTGAGCCGGTCAGAGCTGTCGACTTCCGGGTTTTCCTCCCCCTTTGCGTTGTATCGGTCCAAGTTTAAAGTTCCCGCTGGTCCCGCCCCCTTTGAGCCGGTCAGAGCTGTCGACTTCCGGGTTTTCCTCCCCCTTTGCGTTGTATCGGTCCAAGTTTAAAGTTCCCGCTGGTCCCGCCCCCTTTGAGCCGGTCAGAGCTGTTCGCTTCCGGGTTCTCCTCGCAGGTCCGCTTCTTCCAGCCAGGCAGACCTGCCGCGATTTGAATTTGGCGCCGACTCCGCCCCCTCCACCCAGTGAGTTCCTGCCGGTGGCTTCTGTCAGGATTGGAGTACCTCCCCCAGGTCCGCCTCCAACTTGGTTTTTTCTACCGTTTATCTTCAAGGGGCTTTTCCAGCGCAATATACTGAGCCCAGACAGTCTGCTTTTTGGGATAACAAGGTTAAACTCTCTTGTGAAGATTTTCAAAGTCTTCCAGCTGCACCGGAGATGGCTGCTATTCTCACCTTGCTATGTTGATGGGGTGTTAATTGGATTCTGCTCTGGTGGAGGCCAAGTCATTTACATCTGCATGGGGCTATGACCATCCCATTGTCTTGCTTGCAGGCAGGCCCCTTACAGCATTACCATGCCCCTTTGTCTGTGTTTTAATCTTATCTAGTTGTCTGGCTCCTTCTTCCTTGTAGCTCCTGGGGGGGTTTGTAAATACCTATGCCCCTACTCAGCTCAGCGGACCAAGCCTGCTGGGAAATTTGGTTACGTTCCCTTGGCTGAAAAGTGTCCAGTTTACAGTCTCTGGGTTTTATCCTTGGGCAGTCCAAAAAGGGCCGAATTGCCCGAAAACCTTACAATGTGTGTGTGAGAGAGGGGCTGAGTGTGTGAGGGAGAGGGGCTGAGTGTGTGTGAGAGAGGAGCTGAGTGTATGTGAGAGAGGGGCTGAGTGTGTGAGAGAGAGGCGCTGAGTGTGTGTGTGAGAGGGGCTGAGTGTGTGTGTGAGGGGCTGAGTGTGTGTGAGAGAGAGAGGGGCTGAGTGTGTGTGAGAGAGAGAGGGGCTGAGTGTGTGTGTGTGAGAGGGGCTGTGTGTGTGTGAGAGAGTGGCTGAGTGTGTGTGTGTGTGAGAGAGTGGCTGAGTGTGTGTGTGAGAGAGAGAGGGGCTGAATGTGTGTGTGAGAGAGGGGCTGAGTGTGTGTGTGAGAGAGAGAGGCTGAGTGTGTGTGTGAGAGGCTGAGTGTGTGTGTGAGAGTGGTGCTGAGTGTGTGTGAGAGTGGTGCTGAGTGTGTGTGAGAGAGGGGCTGAGTGTGTGTGTGAGAGAGAGGCTGAGTGTGTGAGAGAGGGGCTGAGTGTGACTGTGAGAAAATTAAATGAAATGAAAATCACTTATTGTCACAAGTAGGCTTCAAATGAAGTTACTGTGTGACTTCAGCCCCTAGTCGCCACATTTCGGCGCCTGTTCGGGGAGGCTGTTCCGGGAATGTGAGGGGCTGAATGTGTGTGTGATGGGATGAGTGTGTGTGTGAGTGATGGGGTGAGTGTGTATGTGCGAGATGGCGTGAATGTGAGGGGAGTCCTGTATTTGTTCCTGCGTACTTCTTCCTATCTCCTAATATACAAATAGATATAGCTGGAAAATACTTGTTTACATTTGATTTGAATGTTCACACCTCTTGGGGCTTTTCACAGTAACTTCATTGCAGTGTTAATGTAAGCCTACTTCTGACAATAAAGATTATTGTTATTATTTTGTCACATAAAAAGGGCATTGTCATTATGAGAATTCGTGGGATTCCCTGGTGCACTTGAGAGGCCACTAGGGGTGACGTGACTCCATGTTTGGCAAACCCTGCACTGAAGTAATTTCCTTTCTAGTTCTGCACATTAATGAACTTATATTCCAGCAGCGTCCTTGATGCATGATCAATTACTGTTAAAGACTAGGTAGTAACATAACTGAAGGCTTTAATAGACTAGACCTGTTCCCCAGCAGCTTCGGTACAGAATGAGGGCTGCTGGGACGGCACCGGTTCTTATACCCCGCCTGTCAGGGCGGAGCTACATACCAAACAGCCTAGGGTAAACTCCTAGGTTTACCCAATGGTCTACAGCCTCTCGGGTACTGCAATACCTTTTTTTTTTTAAAATATGTTTTATTGAATTTTTTTCCCCAAACAACAATTTTTCCCCTCTTACAAAGCAAACGCAACAATAACAATACAGAAATTTTTAACAATACACAAGTAACAAAACCCCTTTATCTTTGACCTAAACTAAACTAACCCCCCACCCCCCTTCCCCCTGGGTTGCTGCTGCTGGTCATCTGCCTTCCCCCTAACGTTCCCCTAGGTAGTCGAAAAATGGCTGCCACCGCCTGGTGAACCCTTGAGCCGATCCTCTCAGGGCAAACTTTATCTGTTCCAGTTTAATGAACCCCGCCATATCATTTACCCAGGCCTCCAGTCCGGGGGGTCTCGCCTCCTTCCACATGAGTAGGATCCTGCGCCGGGCTACTAGGGACGCAAAGGCCACAACGTCGGCCTCTTTTGCCTCCTGCACTCCCGGCTCTTCCGCAACTCCAAATAGAGCTAACCCCCAGCCTGGTTTGACCCGGGCCTTCACCACCCGCGAAATCACTCCCGTAACTCCCTTCCAATACCCTTCCAGTGCCGGGCACACCCAAAACATATGTGCGTGGTTTGCCGGGCTCCCGCCACACCTCCCACATTTGTCTTCCACTCCAAAGAACCTGCTCAATCTTGCTCCCGTTATGTGTGCTCTATGTAGCACCTTAAATTGAATCAGGCTAAGCCTGGCGCATGAGGAAGAGGAATTTACCCTGCTTAGGGCATCAGCCCACATACCCTCCTCTATCTCCTCCCCTAGTTCTTCTTCCCACTTTCCTTTTAGTTCGCCCACCGACTCCTCCCCCTCTTCCCTCATCTCTCGGTAAATCTCTGACACCTTGCCCTCTCCGACCCACACCCCTGAAAGCACCCTGTCCTGTATCCCCTGTGTCGGGAGCAACGGAAATTCCCTCACCTGTTGTCTAGTAAACGCCCTCACCTGCATATATCTCAAGAAATTTCCCCGGGACAACTTATACTTTTCCTCCAATGCTCCCAAGCTCGCAAAAGTCCCATCTATAAATAAATCTCCCACCCTCCTAATTCCCAACTGGTACCAGCTCTGAAATCCTCCATCCATTCTTCCTGGGGCGAACCTATGGTTGTTCCTGATTGGGGACCCCACCAGGGCTCCCCGCACCCCTCTCTGTCGCCTCCACTGTCCCCAGATATTCAATGTTGCCGCCACCACCGGGTTCGTGGTAAACCTTTTAGGTGAGATCGGTAGCGGCGCCGTCACCAGCGCCTCTAAACTCGTCCCTTTACAGGACTTTCTCTCCAGTCTTTTCCACGCCGCTCCCTCACCCTCCATCATCCATTTACGTATCATTGCCACATTGGCGGCCCAATAGTAATTGCCCAAGTTCGGTAGTGCCAATCCTCCTCTGTCCCTACTACGCTGAAGGAACCCCCTCCTTACCCTCGGGACTTTCCCTGCCCACACGAAGCTCGTGATGCTCCTGTCTATTTTATTAAAAAAGGTCTTGGTGATTAGTATAGGGAGACATTGAAATACAAATAAGAACCTCGGGAGGACCATCATCTTAATTGCTTGCACCCTGCCCGCCAGCGATAAAGGCTGCATGTTCCACCTCTTGAAGTCCTCCTCCATTTGTTCTACCAACCGTGTCAGATTAAGTCTGTGCAAGGTTCCCCAGCTCCTAGCGATCTGAATCCCCAGGTATCGGAAGTTTCTTTCCACTTTCCTTAGAGGCAAGCCTTCTATCTCTCTACTCTGGTCCCCTGGATGTATCACAAATAATTCACTCTTCCCCATGTTTAGCCTATACCCTGAGAAATCCCCGAACCCCCTCAAAATTTGCATAACCTCTATCATCCCCCCCGCTGGGTCTGACACGTATAACAATAGGTCATCCGCGTATAACGAGACTCGGTGTTCTTCTCCCCCTCTAATCACCCCTCTCCATTTCCTGGAGTCTCTCAACGCCATGGCCAGAGGTTCAATTGCCAACGCGAACAACAGTGGAGACAGCGGGCATCCCTGTCTTGTTCCCCTATATAGTCGGAAATACTCCGATCTATGTCGACCTGTAACTACGCTTGCCGTTGGAGCCCCATAAAGAAGTCTAACCCAGCTAATAAACCCGTTCCCAAACCCAAACCTCCTTAACACTTCCCATAAATACTCCCACTCCACCCTATCAAATGCCTTCTCTGCGTCCATTGCCGCCACTATCTCTGCCTCCCCCTCCACTGGGGGCATCATTATCACCCCTAATAGTCGTCGCACGTTAACATTCAGTTGTCTCCCTTTTACGAACCCTGTCTGGTCTTCGTGCACCACCCCCGGGACACAGTCCTCTATCCTCGATGCCAGTACCTTTGCCAACAATTTGGCGTCCACGTTCAATAATGAAATGGGTCTATAGGACCCGTACTGCAACGGATCTTTATCCCTCTTCAAAATTAACGATATCGTCGCCTCCGACATCGTCGGGGGTAGATCCCCCCCTTTCCTGGCCTCATTGAACGTCCTCACCATCAACGGGGCCAACAAGTCCACATATTTTCTGTAATATTCCACCGGGAACCCGTCTGGTCCCGGGGCCTTCCCTGCTTGCATGCTTCCCAGTCCCTTAATAACCTCGTCCACCCCAATCGGTGCCCCCAGGCCTACCACCCCCCGCTCCTCCACTTTCGGGAACCTCAATTGGTCCAGGAACTGCCGCATCCCCTCCTCTCCCTCTGGGGGTTGAGATCTATACAGTTCCTCATAGAAGGTCTTGAACACCTCATTTATCTTTCCTGCCCTTCGCACCGTGTCTCCCCTTTCGTCTCTAATTCCTCCTATCTCCCTCGCTGCTGCCCTCTTTTGCAATTGATGAGCCAACAGGCGACTAGCCTTTTCCCCATATTCATACCTCCTCCCCTGTGCCTTCCTCCACAGTACCTCCGCCTTTCTGGTGGTCAGAAGGTCAAATTCCGTCTGAAGTCGTCTCCTCTCCCTGTACAATTCCTCCTCCGGGGTCTCTGCAAATTCCCTATCCACCCTTAAAATCTCCCCCAGTAATCTTTCCCTTTCCTTGGCCTCTGTTTTCCTTTTGTTGGCCCCAATGGAGATCAGCTCTCCTCTGACCACCGCTTTTAGTGCTTCCCATACCACTCCCACAGGAACATCGCCGTCGTCATTGACCTCCAGGTATCTCTCAATACACCCCCGCACTCTTGCACACACTCCCTCATCCGCCATCAGTCCCACATCTAATCGCCAGAGTGTTCTCTGCTCCCTTTCCTCTCCTAATTCCAAGTCCACCCAATGTGGGGCATGATCCGAAACCGCTATGGCTGAGTACTCAGCTTCTTCCACCCTAGAGATCAACGACCTTCCCAAAACAAAAAAATCTATCCGGGAGTACACTTTATGGACATGGGAGAAGAAGGAAAACTCCCTAGCCCTAGGTCTAAGAAATCGCCATGGATCCACTCCCCCCATTTGGTCCATAAACCCCTTAAGTACCTTGGCCGCTGCCGGCCTTCTTCCGGTCCTTGATCTGGATCTATCTAGCCCCGGGTCCAGCACCGTATTAAAGTCCCCTCCTAAAATCAAGTTTCCTACCTCCAGGTCCGGTATACGCCCCAGCATCCTTCTCATAAATCCCACATCGTCCCAGTTTGGGGCATACACATTAACCAACACGACCTCCATTCCCTCCAGCCTGCCACTCACCATTACATATATACCTCCGCTATCTGCTACGATGTTCTTTGCTTCAAATGCTACCCGTTTCCCCACCAAAATGGCCACCCCTCTATTCTTTGCGTCCAGTCCTGAGTGGAACACCTGTCCCACCCATCCTTTCCTTAACCTAACTTGGTCCGCCACCTTTAGGTGAGTCTCTTGGAGCATAACCACGTCTGCCCTTAGTCCTTTCAAATGCGCGAGCACTCGGGCCCTTTTTATCGGTCCGTTCAGGCCTCTCACGTTCCACGTGATCAGCCTCACTAGGGGGCTACCTGCCCCCCTCCCGTGTCGACTAGCCATTACCTTCTCTCGGCCAGTCCCATATCCCGCCTCCGCGCTCCCGCTCGCTCCCCCAGCGTCGCACACCATCCCCGCCCACCCACTCTTTAACCATTTCCTTTTGGATTTCCGCAGCAGCAACCCAGTTGTCCCCCCACCCCCCCCCCCCCGCTAGATCTCTTTCTAGCATGATTGCTCCCCCATATTACTTCCGTAAGTCAGCTGACTTCAACTGACCCCGGCTACTTCTGCTCACTCCTCGACCCCCCCCCCCCGTGTGGGGAACTCCCATCCGCCTTGCGCCTGTCTTCCCGCCTTATTCTTTCTGGCGCGGGAACATCCCTTTACCTGACCCGCCTCTTATGGCGCAGCTCTCTTTCCCCTCCCCCTCCCCTTCCGCATTCTCCAACTATGTCCCGTCTTTCCCCCCTCACCGGCGCCCACATTTCCCCAATGTCTCCCCCCTTCCCAATTTACTTCTCAATTAACTTCAACCATAACATTAACAATAACATTTCCTGCAGCATCAGTCCCTCAGTTCCGATCCAATTTCTCTTCTTTGATGAAGGTCCATGCTTCCTCCGCCGTCTCGAAATAATGGTGTCTCTCCTGATACGTGACCCATAGTCTTGCCGGCTGCAGGTACTGCAATACCCGTTAATACCACAGCCCTAAGGTTGAATGAAAAGGCTTCCGCAGTTTTGTAATATGGGTGTTTGTTTTAAGTATGTACCAGCTGCTCTGCCATGGTTGCTGAGGTCTTGTCTGAGCATGGGCTCCGTTCTGAGCTCGCTACAACTGTTACCCCTATCATTCCATCGATTTGTTTCTGGATACACATTTTTCTATGTGAAAAACTTCATTAAATTGTTGCTGTTTATTCCAAAGTAAGTTTCGTAAACAAATGTAAGATAATTAGTCTGCAACCAGTAGCCAAAAATAAAAATTGGATTTAGGAATACATTGTGGATTTGAATTTCTCTTTTTCATTATTATATTGTGGGATGTGGGCATCACTGGATAGGACAGCATCAGTTGTCCATCCCTAATTGCCCTTGGCTTGCAAGCCATTTCAGAAGGCAATTAAGTGTCAACCACACTACTATGGGCCTGGAGCCATGTATAAGACAAACCAAGTAAGGACAGTAGATTTCCTTCCCGAAATGACATTAGTCCATAGGGCACGGTAGCACAATGATTAGCACAGTTGCTTCACAGCTCCAGGGTCCCAGATTCGATTCCCGGCTTGGGTCACTGTCTGTGCGGACTCTGCACGTTCTCCCCGTGTCTGCGTGGGTTTCCTCCGGGTGCTCCGGTTTTCTCCCACAGTCCGAAGATGTGCAGGTTAGGTGGATTGGCCATGCTAAATTGCCCTTCATGTCCAAAAAGGTTGGGTGGGGTTACTGGGTTACAGGGATGGGGTGAAGATGTGGGCTTAGGTAGGGTGCTCCTTCCAAGGGCTGGTGCAGCTCGATGGGTCGAATGGCCTCCTGCACTGTAAATTCTATGATTCTATGACCCCTGCAGTGCTAATGGAATCCATTCGGCTCATCTAGTCTGCACTGACCCCCCCACCCCCTCCCTCTGCCCGTAAACCATTAACCTTGGCCAATCCGCCTAACCTGCACATTTTTTGGACTGTGAACCAGATGAGTATTTGTGTCAATGAATGTTCACCATTACTGAGACTAGCTTTAAATTCCAGATTTATTAATTCATTTAAATTCCACCAGCTGCCATGGTGGGATTTGAACACAAATTGCCAGTACATTACACAGAGAACGCTGGAAAAATCAGCAGGTCCAGCAGCATCCGTACTGAGGAAACAGAGTTGACATTTCGAATGCAGATGGCCTTCTTCATAACTAAAGAGAGGGAAGAATGTGTTGGATATTATGTTGTGTAAGAGGGGGGAGAACAGTTGGGATAGGGATTATTGGGAGTTGGGAAAGATTGCAACAATGTGGCAAAACTTCAGAACAAGTGACAAATGGCTGGGTGGAGGAAGAGGGAGCGAAGGATTTTGCATGGGAACAATACATGTTTGGGATATAATAAAAGGTTGAAGTTGGAGAAGAAAGGTCACAATCTATAGTTGTTGAACTCAATGTTGAGTCTTGAGGGCTGTCATGCGATTTTATTTATTAATGAGAAACGCCTGGCCCTCTGGAACACAGGTACTGTATCATCTCTCTGCCAACAGCTCTCCTTTGAAGGATGTGTTCAGCATTAGGGTCGATGGAATTGAGGAATGCATTGAGGATTTGGTTTAGTGGGGTTTTAAACACGACGGAGTTATCATCGGATTTCATCCTTCTTCCTTTTAATCTGTGCTGCTATTAACATCTGGGAAGAATATTCTACAAAGTTTGTATGATTTGCTAGGTTTGCTCAATTTAAATTTAATGTGTCACCAGATCACGTTTGTAATTTCAGCTCTCATATAGAAATCCTGTAATTCACACCTGAAAATTTTAATTTATTTCAAAAATTCAGAGGTTTTGAGGATTTATGAATGTAGTTTATACATGAGAAATATTTGCCATAAATCTTGTAGACTCAGTCTGGTTTGTTAAAATATCTGGACTGGTTGTTGGGCTGTTTTCATTTGTATACTGCCCTATCCATTCTAAATACTTATAAACTTTAGTGTAAACTCCATATTTGCCCTCGCGGGCGCACCCTTCTCCCCAACTTACAATTCCTGTTAAAAACCAACTGCCCTTGTACTCTGTGACATGAGGTCCTCCGCTATCGCCTTTACAGGAGTCTTTCATTTCCTTATAGTAACCTGCACAGAACATGTTTTCAGTAATGATATTATCAGTAGTCCGTCGACACTCTGATGTCTGAACCAGTGGTACTTTGAGTCTCTGCAGTTTTGGGGCAACTATCCCACCTTCCAAGCGCCTCCCCCAGCCGCTCACTATCGAGTATCGGATATGTCTCAACTCGCGCAAAGCAAAACTTCGTTTAGGTAAACAGACAGGGACTGCATAATCATCTAAAACAATAGGAACATCGAGTTTCAGCAGGGCAATGTCATTGTCAATGGTTCTCGTATTATAGTTCTCATGGAGGATCATTCTCGACACATTCCTTCTTTGTTCGGTAAATTCTTCTTGCTTTAGCTGGTGTTCACCTTCAGACAGAAATGTGAGAATTTAAAACATCTCGCAGTTTAAATTAATCGAATTATAATTTGGAGTAAAAATTGGAAATTACCAGTTTCTGCTCTTAAAAGCATCCCTTTAACCAATCACTACCAAAAACTCGCTTGCAGCATGTTCCCAAATCAAATTCATGAACCAGGTCTATCGCAATATTTCTGAGAATCGCAAACCAACCTATTTCTGAACAATCTAATCCAAGCACACAATCCTCGCCAAACCTAATCGCAAATACACAATCCCGGATAAATCTAATCCTGGATATGCAATCCCAAACTAATCTAACCCCGAATACATATCTCAAACCAATCTAATCCCGAATACGCAATCCCAAACCAATTCTATCCTACATACAGAGTCCCAAACCAATCTAACCCAAATCACACAAATCCCCATCCAATATAACCACGAATGCACAAATCCCAAACGAATCTAACCATAAATACACAATCCCCAACCAATCTATCCACAAATACACAATCCCAAACCAACTAATCCCAAATACTCCATCCCAAAGCGTAATCTAATTATTCTAAATAGACAACCCGGACCAATCTAATATGGAATACACAGTCCCAAACCAATCGAATCCTGAACACGCAATTCCAAACAATTCTAATCCCATACAAAAACTCAAAGCAACCAAATATGTAATACATTATCCCAAATCAATCTAGCCTCGAATAGACAATACCAAACCTTTCTAATACCAAATACGCAATCAAAAAGCAATTCAACCCCATATACACATTCCCACACTGATTTAATCACAAATATGCAACCCTAAACCAATCCAATCCTGAATATGCAATTCCAAACCAATCTAATCCAGAATAGACAATCCCAAACCAATATAACCTGAATACACAATCCCAAACCAATTTAACCCCAAATACATTGTCAGCACGGTAACATAGTGGTTCGTACTGTGGCTTCACAGCGCCAGGGTCCCAGGTTCGATTCCCGGCTTGGGTCACTGTGCGGAGTCTGTATGTTCGCCCCGTGTCTGTGTGGGTTTCGACCGGGTGCTCCGGTTTCCTCCCACAGTCCAGACGTGCAGGTTAGGTGGATTGACCACACTAAATTGCCCTTAGTATCCAAAAAGGTGAGGAGAAGTTATTGGGTTGGGGGATATGGTGGATAAGTGGGTCGGTGCACACTCGATGGGCTGAATGGCCTCTTTCTGCACTGTATGTTCTATGTACACAATCTCTAACCAATTAAATCTGAATACACAATCCCAAACCAATCTAATCTTAAATACACAGCACCAAACCAATCTATCCCCAATAATAATAATAATCTTTATTATTGTCACAAGTAGGCTTACATTAACACTGCAATGAAGTTACTGTGAAAATCCCCCAGTCGCCACATTCCGGCGTCTTTTCGGGTACACTGAGGGAGAATTCAGAATGTCCAATTCACTTAACGAGCATGTTTTTCGGGATTGTGAGAGGAAACCGGAGAATCCGGAGGAAACCCACGCAGACACGGGGAGAAAGTGAAGGCTCTGCATAGACAGTGACCTAAACTGGGACTCAAACCCAGCTCCCTGGCGCTGTGAAGCAACAGTGCTATCCACTGTGCAACCGTGCCATATGCAATCCCAAACAAATCTAACCCCGAATACATAATCCCAAATCAACCTAACCCCACATTCACAATCATCAACAAATCTAACCCCAAATACACAATCCCCAGCCATTTATAATCCAAATGCCCAATCCCAAACCAATCTAACCCCGAGTACACAATCCAAAACCAATCTAATCCCGAATACACAATCCCAAACCAAATGAACCCCAAATTCACAATCCCAAACAATCTAACACCAAATACACAATCCCCAACCAATATAACACCAAAAACACAATCCCCAACCAATCTAACACCAAATACACAATCCCCAACCAATCTAACACCGAATACACAATCCCCAAACAATCTAACACCAAAAACACAATCCCCAACCAATCTAACACCAAATACACAATCCCCAAACAATCTGATGCACGATCAATGACCACTAAAGCTTTAATAAGCTAGATGTTTCCCCAGCAGTTCAGGTACAGAATGAAGGCTGCTGGGGCAGCACGGGTTCTTATACCCCGCCTATCAGGGCGGAGCTATTATACATTCTAACCAATAGAAAGCATACAGTTTCCACCAATGGTGCTTTAGCCTATCAGGTACCGTAATACCTATAATACCACATTCACCCCCTGTGGTGGCCTGAAACTACAAAACATGGCAACATGGTATAATTAGTTATGGAGGTACGGTAATACCTCCGAACAGTGTTTAGTAACTATTAACAAGTCTGATAGCTATGTACATTTGATGGTTTATATTTACAGATGAAGCATCTTACATCTTCATCTTACAGATGAAGTTAAAATGAAGCAATCAGGCGATCGGGGGCCCTGGTTGTCCTCTGTGATCGTCGGAGCTTCGGTGGTGACTCCGGTGGAGGCTCGGGCGTCTGTGACTCCGGGAGCGTGGCTTCGATCTCCATGGCAGCTTCGACACCCCTGGATGGCGCTGGTGGGGAAAACGGCTGACCTGGGAAGGGAGCGCCTGCATGGGGCGTCGGTGGGTAAGGGGGCCTAGTCGGGGGCGGCGGAAGGACCGATCCTCCTGTGAGGTGCGGCGGTGGAGGAGACGGTGGGACTGGTGGCTGGAATGTGCGTGGGGCTCCGGCGGGCGCCAGGTCCCGTAGGGAGACAGTATCTTGTCGGCCGTCGGGGTAGGCATACTGGGGGTTAGCATGGAGCAGATGGACCATCTCGACCAACGGGTCCGACTTGTGCGCCCGCACGTGTTTCCGGAGCAGGATGGGTCCGGGTGCTGCCAGCCAGGTCGGGAGCGAGGTCCCAGAGGAGAACTTCCTAGGGAAGACAAGGAAATGTTCGTGAGGTGTCTGATTGGTGGTCGTACAAAGCAGTGACCGGATGGAGTGGAGGGCATCTGGGAGGACTTCTTGCCAGCGGGAGACTGGGAGGTTCCTGGACCGTAGGGCCAGTTGGACGGTCTCCCAGATCGTTCCGTTCTCCCTTTCTACCTGTCCGTTACCCCGGGGGTTGTAACTGGTCGTCCTGCTCGAGGCGATGCCCTTGCTGAGCAGGAATTGACGCAGTTCGTCGCTCATAAAGGAGGACCCCCTATCACTGTGTATGTAAGTGGGGAACCCGAACAGTGCAAAGATGATATGGAGGGCCTTGATGACGGTGGTTGCGGTCATGTCGGGGAAGGGGATGGCGAATGGGAACCGGGAGTACTCGTCAATCACGTTCAGGAAGTACGTGTTGCAGTCGGTGGAGGGGAGGGGGCCTTTGAAGTCCATGCTGCGGCGTTCAAAGGGACGGGAAGCCTTTATCAGGTGCACTTTCTCTGGTCGGTAGAAGTGCGGTTTGCACTCCGCGCAGATTTGGCAGTCCCTGGTGGCTGTCCTGACCTCCTTGATGGAGTAGGGCAGAAAATAGAAAATAGAAAATACAGCACAGAACAGGCCCTTCGGCCCACGATGTTGTGCCGAACCTTTGTCCTAGATTAATCATAGATTATCATTGAATTTACAGTGCAGAAGTAGGCCATTCGGCCCCCTGAGTCTGCACCGGCTCTTGGAAAGAGCACCCTACCCAAACTCAACACCTCCACCCAACACCATGGGCAATTTTGGACACTAAGGGCAATTTATCCTGGCCAATCCACCTACCCTGCACATCTTTGGACTGTGGGAGGAAACCGGAGCACCCGGAGGAAACCCACGCAGACACGGGGAGGACGTGCAGACTCCGCACAGACCCAAGACGGAATCGAACCTGGGACCCTGGAGCTGTGAAACAATTGTGCTATCCACAATGCTACCGTGCTGCCCTCAAGAACAAATAAATCTACACTATATCATTTTACAGTAATCCATGTACCTATCCAATAGCTGCTTGAAGGTCCCTAATGTTTCCGACTCAACTACTTCCATAGGCAGTACTTCCATGCCCCCACTACTCTCTGGGTAAAGAACCTACCTCTGATATCCCTCCTATATCTTCCCCCTTTCATCTTAAATTTATGTCCCCTTGTTCCACCCGGGGAAAATGTCTCTGACTGTCTACTCTATCTATTCCCCTGATCATCTTATAAACCTCTATCAAGTCGCCCCTCATCCTTCTCCGTTCTAATGAGAAAAGGCCAGCACCCTCAACCTTTCCTCGTAAGACCTACTCTCCATTCCAGGTAACATCCTGGTAAATCTTCTTTGTACCTTTTCCAAAGCTTCCACATCCTTCCTAAAATGAGGTGACCAGAACTGTACACAGTACTCCAAATGAGGCCTTACCAAAGTTTTGTACAGCTGCATCATCACCTCACGGCTCTTAAATTCAATCCGTCTGTTAATGAACGCGAGCACACCATAGGCCTTCTTCACAGCTCTATCCACTTGAGTGGCAACTTTCAAAGATGTATGAACATAGACCCCAAGATCTCTCTGCTCCTCCACATTGCCAAGAACTCTACCGTTAACCCTGTATTCCGCATTCATATTTGTCCTTCCAAAATGGACAACCTCACACTTTTCAGGGTTAAACTCCATCTGCCACTTCTCAGCCCAGCTCTGCATCCTATCTACACTGCAGGTTGCGGGTCTTGACAAAATGGAAAAAGCGAGTGACCCCCGGGTGGCGGAGGTCCTCGTGTAGGGCTCGGAGGCGGTCCACTTGTGTGGTGGCACATGTGCCGTGGGACAGGGCGTCAGGAGGCTCGTTTAGCTTCCCGATACAAGATCTCGTAGTTGTAGGTGGAGAGTTTGATCCTCCACCGCAAGATCTTGTTGTTTTTTATCTTGCCCCGCTGTGCATTATCGAACATGAAAGCAACCGACTGTTGGTCAGTGAGGAGAGTGAATCTCCTGCCGGCCAGGTAATGCCTCCAGTGTCGCACAGCTTCTACTATGGCCTGGGCCTCTTTTTCGACTGAGGAGTGGCGGATTTCGGAAGCATGGAGGGTACGGGAGAAGAAGGCCATGGGTCTGCCCGCTTGGCTGAGGGTGGCCGCCAGAGCTACGTCGGACGCATTGCTCTTGACCTGGAAGGGGACGGACTCGTCGATGGCGTCCTTCGTGACCTTTGCAACATCTGCTTTGATGCGGCTGAAGGCCTGGCGGGCCTCTATCGACAGGGGAAAAACTGTGGATTGGATCAGGGGACGGGCCTTGTCAGCGTAGTTGGGGACCCATAGAGCGTAGAGCGTAGTAGCTAAAAAATCCTAGGCAACATTTCAGGGCCTTGGAGCAGTGAGGGAGGGGAAACTCCATAAGGGGGCGCATGCGCTCAGGGTCGGGGCCTATAACTCCATTTCGCACTACGTGGCTGAGGATGGCTAGACGGTCCATGCTAAACACGCATTTATCTTTGTTGTATGTAAGGTTCAAGATTTTAGCGGTCTGGAGAAAGTTTCGGGGGTTGGTGTCGTGATCCTGCTGGTCATGGCCGCAGATGGTGACATTATCGAGATACGGGAATGTTGCCCGTAAACTGTACCGGTCAACCATTCGGTCCATCTTGCGCTGGAAGACCGAGACCCCGTTGGTGACACCGAAGGGAACCCTTAAGAAGTGATAGAGCCGCCCATCTGCCTCGAAGGCAGTGTATATGCGGTCACTAGTACGGATGGGGAGCTGGTGGTAGGCGGACTTGAGATCCACCGTGGAGAAAACCTTATAATGCGTGATCCTGTTTACCAGGTCGGATATGCAGGGGAGTGGGTACGCATCCAGCTGCGTAAACCTGTTGATGGTCTGACTGTAGTCGATGACCATCCTATGCTTCTCCCCGGTCTTTACCACCACTACTTGAGCTCTCCAAGGGCTGTTACTGGCTTCAATGACACCTTTCCTCAGTAGCCTTTGGACCTCTGACCTAATAAAGATCCGGCCCTGGGTACTGTAGCGTCTGCTCCTGGTGGTGACGGGTTTGCAATCCGAGGTGAGGTTCGCAAACAGGGAAGGGGGGTCGACCTTAAGGGTCGCGAGGCCGCAAACAGTAAGGGGGGATATAGGGCCGCCAAATTGGAAGGTCAGACTTTGAAGGTTACACTGGAAGTCTAAACCCAGGCGTGTAGCCACACAGAGGTGGGGAAGGACGTAGAGACGGAAATTTTTGAACTCCCTTCCCTGGACTGTGAGGTTTGCTACACAAAACCCCTTTATCTCCACTGAGTGTGAACCAGAAGCCAGGGAGATTTTTTTGATTATGGGATGGATGAGGAGAGAGCAGCGCCTTACCGTGTCAGAGTGTATGAAGCACTCCGTGCTCCCAGAGTCGATTAGGCAGGACATCTCGTGCCCGTTGATGAATACGGTCGACGTAGCGGTTGAGAGTGTTCGAGGCCAAGACTGGTCCAGAGTCACCGAGGCTAATCGCAGCAGTTCAGAGTTCTCTTCGGGCAGTGCGTGGTCAGCTGAGCTGGGGGTCCTGGGGGTTCATCCAAGATGGCGTCTCCCATTGGTCGCGGGCGTTCCTGGAGGTCACGTCCAGGGAGCCGGCAAGGGCACGTGCCTCCTTGAGACCCAGAGTGTCTTTCTCTAGCAGTCGCTTGCGAATTTGTGAGGATAGCATACCTGCCACGAAAGAGTCCCGGACCAAGAGTTCAGTGTGTTCGCTCGCCGAAACTTGCGGGCAGCTGCAGTTTCTCCCCAACACCAGGAGTGCATGGTAGAATTTTTCCAGCGATTTCCCCAGGGGTTTGTCGCCTTGTTGCAAGCAGGTGCCGGGCGTAGATTTGGTTTACCGGGCGAATACAATGTCCTTTTAGCAGCTCTCTTGCAGTCTTCCGCTTCCTCGACGAGGGTGTAAATCTCCAGGCTCCCCCTTGAGTGCAGGACGTGTAGTTTCTGCTCTCCCGTGGGTTTGTTTTCGGCCGTCCCGAGATACCCTTTAAAGCGCGCCAGCTAGTGCTTAAAGATTGCCGCTGATTTCACCGCGTGGGGGCTGAGTTGCAGACACTCCGGCTTGATTCGGAGCTCCATCCTTTCTTCTTAAAAAACTAGCTTATTAAATTGATGCACGATCAATGACCACTAAAGCGAGGTTGTCGTCCAACTGAAGGCTTTAATAAGCTAGATGTTACCCCCAGCAGCTCAGGTACAGAATGAAGGCTGATGGGGCGGCACGGGTTCTTATGCCCCGCCTATCAGGGCGGAGCTATCATACATTCGAACCAATAAAAAGCATACAGTTTCCACCAATGGTGCTTTAGCCCATCAGGTACTGTAATACCTATAATACCACACAATCTAACACCAAAAACGCAAACCCCAACCAATCTAACCATGAATATGCAATTCCAGACCAAACTCACCCCGGGTGCACACTCCTGAACCAATCTAATCCCAAATACACAATCCCAAACCAATCTAACCCTGAATCAGCAATTTCAGACCAACCTAACCCCAAGTACACAATCCCAAACAATCTACTCCTGAATATGCAATCCCAAAACAATCTTAATCCTGAATACACAATCCCAAACCAACCTAATCCAAAATACACAATTCTGGACCAATCTAACCCCAAATACACAATGATAGACCAATCTAATCCTGAATACACATTCCCAAAGCAATCTAATTATTCTGAATTCACAACCCTGGACCAATCTAATCTGTAATACACAATCCCAAATCAATCTAACACCAAATATACAATCCCAAATCAATCAAATCGTGAATACGCAATCCCAAACCTAAATACACAATTCCAAACAATTCTATTCCCAAATACACAATTCTGGACCAATCAAATATGGGATACGCAATCCCAAATCAATCTAACCCCGAATACACAACGCTAATCCTTTCTAATCTTGAATATTAAATCACATACCAATCTAACCCCACATACGGAACCCCATGCCAATTAAATGACAAATTCAAATTCACAAACCTAAACCAATCCAATCCTGAATTCACAATCACAAACCAATCAAACCCCAAATACACAATTTAACCCTGAATGCACAATTGCAAACCAATCTAACCATGAATATGCAATCCCAAACCAATCTAATACCAAGTAAACAATCCCAAACCAATCTAATCCGAATACTCAATCCCAAACCAACCTAATCCATAATACTGGACCAATCTAATCTCAAATACACAATTACAGACCAATCTAGTACTGAATACATATTCCCAAACCAATTTAATCCAGAATACACAATCTCAAACCAATTTAATACAAAATAAACAATCCCAAATCAACCTAATCCCGAACATACAATTCTGGACCAATCTAACCCCAAATACACAATTACAGATCAATCTAATCCCGAATAGGCAATCCCAAACCAATATAATCCCGAATAAAACAAAGAACAAAGAAAAGTATAGCACGGAAACAGGCCCTTCGGCCCTCCCAGTCTGTGCCGACCATGCTGCCTGTCTAAACTAAAACCTTCTACACTTCCTGGGTCCGTAGCCCTTTATTTCCATCCTATTCATGTATTTGTCAAGGTGCATCTTAAACGTCACTGTCGTCCCTGTTTCCACCACCTCCTCCGGCAGTGAGTTCCAGTCACCCACTACCCTCTGTATAAAAAACATGCCTCGTACAGCGCCTCTAAAACTTGCCCCTCGCACCTTAAACCTATGGCCCCTAGTAATTGACCTCTCTACCCTGGGGAAAAAGCTCTGACTATCCACTCTGTCTATGCCCCTCATAATTTTGTAGACCTCTATCAGGTCGCCCCTCAACCTCAGTCGTTCCAGTGAGAACAAACCAAGTTTATTCAACTGCTCCTCATAGCTAATGCCCTCCATACCAGACAACATCCTGGTAAATCTCTTCTGCACCCTCTCTAAAGCCTCCACATCCTTCTGGTAGTGTGGCGACCAGAATTGAACACTATACTCCAAGTGTGGCCTAACAAAGGTTCTATACAGCTGCAACATGACTTGCCAATTCTTGTACTCAAGGCCGTATGCCTTCTTGACTACTTTCTCCACCTGTGTTGCCCCTTTCAGTAACCTGTCGACCTGTACACCTAAATCTCTCTGACTGTCAATACTCTTGAGGGTTCTACCATTCACTGTATATTCCCTACCTGCATTAGACCTTCCAAAATGCATTACCTCACATTTGTCTGGATTAAACTCCACCTGCCATCACTCCGACCAAATCTCCAAACGATCTAAATCCTGCTGTATCCTCTGACAGTCCTCATCGCTATGTGCAATTCCACCAACCTTTTTGTCATCTGCAAACTTACTAATCAGACCAGTTGCACTTTCCTCCAAATCATTTATATACTACGAACAGCAAAGGTCCCAGCACTGGTCCCTGCGGAACACCACTGGTCACAGCCCTCCAATCAGAAAAGCACCCTTTCAATGCTACTCTCTGCCTTCTATGACCTAGCCAGTTCTGTATCCATCTTGCCAGCTCACCCCTGATCCCGTGTGACTTCACCTTTTGTACCAGTCTGCCATGAGGGACCTTGTCAAAGACCTTACTGAAGTCCATATGGACAACATCCACTGCCCTACCTGCATCAGTCATCTTTGTGACTTCTTCGAAAAACTCCTATCAAGTTAGTGAGACACGACCTCCCCTTCACAAAACCATGCTGCCTCTCACTAATACGTCCATTTGCTTCCAAATGGGAGTACATCCTGTCTCGAAGAATTCTCCCCAGTAATTTCCCTACTACTGATGTAAGGCTCACAGGCCTGTAGTTCCCTGGATTATCCTTGCTACCCTTCTTAAACAAAGGAACAACATTGGCTATTCTCCAGTCCTCCGGGACATCACCTGAAGACAGTGAAGATCCAAAAATTTCTGTCAAGGCCTCAGCAACTTCCTCTCTAGCCTCCTTCAGTCTTCTGGGTAGATCCCATCAGGCCTTGGGGACTTATCTACCTTAATATTTTTCAAGACGCCCAACACCTCGTCTTTTTGGATCTCAATGTGACCCAGGCTATCGTTATACCCTTCGCCAGACTCAACATCTACCAATTCCTTCTCTTTGGTGAATACTGATGCAAAGTATTCATTTACTACCTTGCCTATTTCCTCTGGCTCCATACATAGATTCTCTTGCCTGTCCTTCAGTGGGCCAACTCTTTCCCTGGCTACCCTCATGCTTTTTATGTACGTGTAAAAAGCCTTGGGATTTTCCTTAACCCTATTTGCCAATGACTTTTCGTGATCCCTTTTAGCCCTTGCTTAAGTAATAGGCAATCCCAAATCAATATAATCCTGAATAGGCATCCCAAACCAATCAAATTATTATGAATATACAACCCTGGACCAATCTAATCTGGAATACACAATCTCATATCAATCTAACCTGAATACACAATCCCAAACCAATCAAATCCTGAATATGCATTCACAAACCATTGCAATCATGAATACGCAATTCCAAATAATTCTAACCCCAAATACACAATCTCAGACCAATTAATTATGGAATACACAATCCCAAATCAATCGAACGCCAAATACACAATTCCAAACCTTTCTAATCCCGAATGTTACAATCCATACAATCAAATATGGAATACACAATCCAATACCAATTTAATCATGAATATGTAATCAGTACGGTAGCACAGTGTGGTAGTATGCATTAGGGGTCATGTGGGACTGTGAAGCCATGCTGTCATTGGCTGACAGATCCCGGGTCCTGGTTGGACGTTAACCTCTAGCTCCGCCCTGAAGGCGGAGTATAAGTACCTGGAGCCCTCCCCCGCAGGTAGTCTACTACTGAACTGCGGGGGAAACAGTCACGCTTAATAAAGCCTCATCGACTTCACTCTATTCGTCTCACGGAGTTTTTGTGCGCTACAATTTATTAAGCGTGCCTAAAAAGGACTATGGAGCTCAGGATCATCCCGGAATGCCTGAGGATCAGCCCCCACGCAGTGAACGCAGCAGCAGCTTTCAAGCATTGGCAGACTTGTTTCGAGGCCTACCTCAGAACGGCCACCGGCCGGGTTACAGAAGACCAAAAACTACAGGTCCTGCACTCGAGGTTAAGCACGGAGATTTTCTCTTTCATCGAAGACGCAGAGGATTTCCAGACGGCGTTCGCAGCACTGAAAAGTCTCTATGCCGCCCAGTAAACCAGATCTACGCTCGCTATCAACTCGCAACGAGACGGCAAAGTCCCGGAGAATCGATAGATGAATTCTACGCCGCGCTACTAATTTTGGGACGAGCCTGCAGCTGCCCGTCGGTGAACGCAAATGAACACACGGACATGTTAATGCGCGATGCTTTTGTGGCAGGTATGAACTCCTCCCAAATCCGCCAAAGACTTCTAGAAAAAGAGTCGCTAGGACTCTCAGAGGCACGGGCCCTAGCAGCCTCCCTAGACGTGGCCGCGCGTAATACCCGCGCCTACGGCCCCGACCGCGCGGCAGCCCATTGGGCTCCATACATACCCATCGTGACAAACCCACCCCCCCCGGACACCCCACAGGCTTGCGCGGTTCAAACGCCAAGTCGCACCGGGGGCGCCCGCTGCTATTTCTGTGGCCAGGCGAAACACCCCCGGCCCGTTCAGCGATCTGCAAGAGCTGCGGAAAAAAGGACCATTTCGCGGTTGTGTGCCGGTCCCGCGAGGTCGCCGCTGTCCCGGGAGAACAGGAAGCCCTGCACGCCGCTTACGCTCCCCAACCCCCCCAGCGCCCCATGTACGACCCGCAGGCGCAGCCACTCGGGGTCCCGACCACCGCGGTCCCGGGAGAACAGGGAGCCCTGCACGCCGCTTACGCTCCCCAACCCCCCCCCCCCCACACCCCATGTATGACCCGCCGGCGCTACCAATTTGGGTCCCGACCACCGCTGTCCCCAGAGATGAGGGAGCCCCGCGCGTTCCTAACGCTCCCCAACCCCCTCAGCGCCCCATGTGCGACCCGCAGACGCCGCCATTTTGGGTCCCGGCCACCACGAGGGGAGGAAGGGCGCCGCCATCTTGGACCACCCCAGACCTGTACGACGCATGGGGGTGGCCATTTTGTCCACACCCGCCGCCATCTTGTGACCCCTCCGCCATGTGCGATGCATGGGGGCAGCCATTTTGTTCATCCCCGACGCCATCTTGGACGGCAACAACGGACCCCAGTGTCGACGGCTCCACGGGGTTCGAAGAAGACGCTCAACTACTACAACCACGTCTCGCTTCAATAACGCTGGACCAAGCTCGGCCCCGGACACTCCAGACGACGACGACAACGGTGCTGATAAACGGGCACGAGACACCATGCCTAGTCGACTCCGGGAGCACGGAGAGCTTTATCCACCCCGACACGGTAAGACGCTGTTCCTTGACCACCCATCCCAGCGCACAAAAGATTTCCCTAGCTGCAGGATCCCACTCCGTACAGATCAAAGGTTTCTGCATAGTTACCCTAACGGTGCAGGGGAGGGAGTTCAAAAACTACAGGCTCCACGTCCTTCCCCAACTCTGCGCCCCCACATTACTGGGATTAGACTTCCAGTGCAATCTACAGAGCCTTACCTTCAAATTCGGCGGCCCAATACCCCCACTCACTATCTGCGGCCTCGCAACCCTCAAGGTGCAACCCCCGTCCTTGTTTGCGAACCTCACCCCGGATTGCAAACCCGTCGCCACTAGGAGCAGACGGTACAGCGCCCAGGACCGGACCTTCATTCGGTCCGAAGTCCAGCGGCTACTAAAGGAAGGCATAATCCAGGCAGTAATAGTCCCTGGAGAGCACAGGTGGTAGTAGTGAAGACAGGGGAGAAGCAAAGGATGGTCATAGACTATAGCCAGACCATCAACAGGTACACACAACTAGACGCGAACCCTCTCCCCCGCATATCCGACATGGTCAATCGGATTGCCCAATATAAAGTCTTCTCCACCGTGGACCTCAAGTCCGCCTACCATCAGCTCCCCATCCGCCCAAGCGACCGCAAGTACACAGCCTTCGAGGCAGACGGGCGATTATACCATTTCCTAAGGGTCCCATTTGGCGTCACAAACGGGGTCTCGGTCTTCCAACGTGAGATGGACCGAATGGTTGATCAACACGGGTTGCGGGCCAAGTTCCCGTATCTCGACAATGTAACCATCTGCGGCCACGACCAGCAGGACCACGACGCCAACCTCCAAAAATTCCTCCAGACCGCTAAAGCCTTGAACCTCACGTACAACGAGGACAAGTGCGTTTTTAGCACCAACCGGCTAGCCATCCTGGGCTACGTAGTGCGCAATGGGATAATAGGCCCCGACCTCGAACATATGCGCGCCCTCATGGAATTTCCCCTCCCGCACTGCACAAAAGCCCTGAAACGCTGCCTGGGTTTTTTTTCATACTACGCCCAGTGGGTCCCCCAGTACGCAGACAAGGCCCGCCCCCTAATACAGACCACGACCTTCCCTCTGTCGACAGAGGATTGCCAGGCCTTCAGCCGCATCAAAGCGGATATCGCAAAGGCCACGATGCGCGCCATCGACGAGTCCCTCCCCTCCCAGGTCGAGAGCGACGCCTCCGACGTAGCTCTAGCGGCCACCCTTAACCAAGCGGGCAGACCCATGGCCTTTTTCTCCCGAACCCTCCACGCTTCAGAAATCCGCCACTCCTCAGTGGAGAAGGAAGCACAAGCCATAGTGGAAGCTGTGCGACATTGGAGGCATTACCTGGCCGGCAGGAGATTCACTCTCCTCACGGACCAACGGTCGGTAGCCTTCATGTTCGATAATGCACAGCGGGGCAAAATCAAAAACGACAAGATCTTAAGGTGGAGGATCGAGCTCTCCACCTTCAACTACGAGATCTTGTATCGTCCCGGAAAGCTGAATGAGCCGTCCGATGCCCTATCCCGCGGCACATGTGCCAACGCACAAATTAACCGCCTCCAAACCCTCCACGAGGACCTCTGCCACCCGGGGATCACTCGGTTTTTCCACTTTATCAAGTCCCGCAACCTCCCATACTCCTTAGAGGACGTCCGTACAGTCACAAGGAACTGCCACATCTGCGCAGAGTGCAAACCGCATTTTTTCAGGCCGGATGGTGCGCACCTGATTAAGGCTTCCCGCCCCTTTGAACGCCTTAGTCTGGATTTTAAAGGACCCCTCCCCTCCACCGACCGCAACATATACTTCCTTAATGTGGTGGACGAGTACTCCCGCTTCCCATTCGCCATCCCCTGTTCTGACATGACCGCGGCCACAGTCATTAAAGCCCTGAACACCATATTCACACTGTTCGGTTGCCCCGCATACGTCCACAGCGACAGGGGGTCCTCTGAGTGACGAGCTGCGCCAGTTCCTGCTCAGCAACGGGATAGCATCGAGCAGGATGACCAGCTACAACCCCCGGGGGAACGGGCAAGTAGAGAGGGAGAACGGCACGGTCTGGAAGATCGTCCTACTGGCCCTACGGTCCAGGGACCTCCCAGTTTCCCGGTGGCAGGAGGTCCTTCCGGACACCCTCCACTCCATCCGGTCACTGCTGTGTACCAGCACTAATCAAACGCCTCATGAGCGCCTCCTTGTCTTCCCCAGGAAGTCCTCCTCTGGAACGTCGCTGCCGACCTGGCTGGCGGCCCCAGGACCCATCTTGCTCCGAAAGCACGTGCGGGCGCACAAGTCGGACCCGTTGGTCGAAAGGGTTCACCTCCTTCACGCGAACCCGCAGTACGCCTACGTGGAGTACCCCAACGGCCGACAGGACACGGTCTCTCTGCGAGATCTGGCGCCCGCCGGCAACACACACACCACCCCGACACCAATCACCCAACCCCCCCCCCTTCCTGCCACCGCCGCACCCCGCGACCGCCCCCTTCCCAGGAGGATCGGTCCTCCTCCCAGGCCCGACCAGGAATGAAGCCCAAGCTGAAACCGTAAGGCTCCCGGAGAAGACAACACCGGAACGAGCACCACCACCACCGGGGCCGAGGCGATCGACACGGACGACCAGACCGCCCGACCGACTCGTGGCATCGATCTAACAGTACAATATGGACTTTTAACGAGAACATTTTGTCTTTTCCTGACGATTACTGTAAATAGTTTGAAACAAAAAAAAAAAAAACCTTGTACATACTGTTATAACATGTGAAAGTTGGAGCAGAGATTTAAAAAGAGCGGGAGCTGCGAGTCGGAGCAGAGATTTAAAAAGCGTGGGAACTGCGAGACGGAGCGGAGATTTAAAAAGCGCAGGAGCTGCGAGTCGGAGCGGAGATTTAAAAAGAGCGGGAGCTGCGAGTCAGAGTGGAGATTTAAAAAGGGTAGGAGCTGCTAGTCAGAGCAGAGATTTAAAAAGAGCGGGAGCTGCGAGTCGGAGCGTAGATTTAAAAAGAGCGGGAGCTGCGAGTCGGAGCGGAGATTTAAAAAGCGCAGGAGCTGCTAGTCGGAGCGGAGATTTAAAAAGAGCGGGAGCTGCGAGTCGGAGCGTAGATTTAAAAAGCGCAAGAGCTGCTAGTCAGAGCGGAGATTTAAAAAGAGCGGGAGCTGCGAGTCGGAGCAGAGATTTAAAAAGCGCGGGAGCTGAGAGTCAGAGGGGAGATTTAAAAAGCGCAGGAGCTGCGAGTCGGAGCAGAGATTTAAAAAGCGCAGGAGCTGCCAGTCGGAGCGGAGATTTAAAAAGAGTGGGAGCTGCGAATTGGCGCGGAGATTTAAAAAGCGCAGGAGCTGCGAGTCGGAGCGGAGATTTAAAGAGTGGGAGCTGCGAGTTGGAGCAGAGATTTAAAAAGAGCGGGAGCTGCAAGACGGAGCAGAGATTTAAAAAGAGCGGGAGCTACAAGTCGGAGCAGAGATTTAAAAAGCGCGGGAGATGCGAGTCGGAGCGTAGATTTAAAAAGCACAGGAGCTGCGAGTCGGAGCAGTGATTTAAAAAGCGCAGGAGCTGCGAGTCGGAGCAGAGATTTAAAAAGAGTGGGAGCTGCGAGTCGGAGCGGAAATTTAAAAAGAGCGGGAGCTGCAAGTCGGAGCGGAGATTTAAAAAGTGAGGGAGCTGCGAGTCGGAGCGGAGATTAAAAAGCACGGGAGCTGCGAGTCGGAACAGAGCGGGAGTTGCAAGTCGGAGCAGAGATTTAAAAAGCGCGGGAGCTGCGAGTCGGAGCGGAGATTTAAAAAGCGCAGGAGCTGCGAGTCGGAGCGGAGATTTAAAAAGAGTGGGAGCTGCGAGTCGGAGCAGAGATTTAAAAAGCACAGGAGCTGAGAGTCAGAGCGGAGATTTTAAAAGCGCAGGAGCTGCGAGTCGGAGCGGAGTCTTAAAAAGAGCGGGAGCTGCGAGTCAGAGCAGAGATTTAAAAAGAGCGGGAGCTGCAAGTCGGAGCAGAGATTTAAAAAGCGCGGGAGCTGCGAGTCGGAGCGGAGATTTAAAAAGTGCGGGAGCTGCTAGTCGGAGCAGAGATTTAAAAAGTGCGGGAGCTGCGAGTAGGAGCAGAGATTTAAAAAGAGTGGGAGCTGCGAGTCGGAGCAGAGATTTAAAAAGCGCAGGAGCTGAGAGTCAGAGCGGAGATTTAAAAAGCGCAGGAGCTGCGAGTCGGATCGGAGATTTAAAAAGCGCAGGAGCTGCGAGTCGGAGCGGAGATTTAAAAAGCGCGGGAGCTGTGAGTCGGAGCGGAGATTTAAAAAGCGCAGGAGCTGCGAGTCGGAACAGAGATTTAAAAAGAGCGGGAGTTGCAAGTCGGAGCAGAGATTTAAAAAGCGCGGGAGCTGCGAGTCAGAGCGGAGATTTAAAAAGCGCAGGAGCTGCGAGTTGGAGCGGAGATTTAAAAAGAGTGGGAGCTGCGAGTCGGAGCAGAGATTTAAAAAGCGCAGGAGCTGAGAGTCAGAGCGGAGATTTAAAAAGCGCAGGAGCTGCGAGTCGGATCGGAGAATTAAAAAGCGCAGGAGCTGCGAGTCGGAGCGGAGATTTAAAAAGCGCGGGAGCTGTGAGTCGGAGCGGAGATTTAAAAAGCGCAAGAGCTGCGAGTCGGAACAGAGATTTAAAAAGAGCGGGAGTTGCAAGTCGGAGCAGAGATTTAAAAAGCGCGGGAGCTGCGAGTCAGAGCGGAGATTTAAAAAGCGCAGGAGCTGCGAGTTGGAGCGGAGATTTAAAAAGAGTGGGAGCTGCGAGTCGGAGCAGAGATTTAAAAAGCGCAGGAGCTGAGAGTCAGAGCGGAGATTTAAAAAGCGCAGGAGCTGCGAGTCGGAGCGGAGTCTTAAAAAGAGCGGGAGCTGCGAGTCAGAGCAGAGATTTAAAAAGAGCGGGAGCTGCAAGTCGGAGCAGAGATTTAAAAAGCGCGGGAGCTGCGAGTCGGAGCGGAGATTTAAAAAGTGCGGGAGCTGCTAGTCGGAGCAGAGATTTTAAAAGTGCGGGAGCTGCGAGTAGGAGCGGAGATTTAAAAAGAGTGGGAGCTGCGAGTCGGAGCAGAGATTTAAAAAGCGCAGGAGCTGAGAGTCAGAGCGGAGATTTAAAAAGCGCAGGAGCTGCGAGTCGGATCGGAGATTTAAAAAGCGCAGGAGCTGCGAGTCGGAGCGGAGATTTAAAAAGCGCGGGAGCTGTGAGTCGGAGCGGAGATTTAAAAAGCGCAGGAGCTGCAAGTCGGAACAGAGATTTAAAAAGAGCGGGAGTTGCAAGTCGGAGCAGATATTTAAAAAGCGCGGGAGCTGCGAGTCCGAGCGGAGATTTAAAAAGCGCAGGAGCTGCGAGTTGGAGCGGAGATTTAAAAAGAGTGGGAGCTGCGAGTCGGAGCAGAGATTTAAAAAGCGCAGGAGCTGAGAGTCAGAGCCGAGATTTAAAAAGCGCAGGAGCTGCGAGTCGGAGCGGATTCTTAAAAAGAGCGGGAGCTGCGAGTCAGAGCAGAGATTTAAAAAGAGCGGGAGCTGCAAGTCGGAGCAGAGCTTTAAAAAGCGCGGGAGCTGCGAGTCGGAGCGGAGATTTAAAAAGTGCGGGAGCTGCTAGTCGGAGCAGAGATTTAAAAAGTGCGGGAGCTGCGAGTAGGAGCGGAGATTTAAAAAGAGTGGGAGCTGCGAGTCGGAGCAGAGATTTAAAAAGCGCAGGAGCTGAGAGTCAGAGCGGAGATTTAAAAAGCGCAGAGGCTGCGAGTCGGATCGGAGATTTAAAAAGCGCAGGAGCTGCGAGTCGGAGCGGAGATTTAAAAAGCGCGGGAGCTGCGAGTCGGAGCGGAGATTCAAAAAGCGCAGGAGCTGCGAGTCGGAGCGGAGATTTAAAAAGCGCGGGAGCTGCGAGTCGGTGCGGAGATTTAAAAAGATCACGGCCTAGTTTTGGGAGCCTTTCGGAGGACGAGGAGCAATGTATGTCAGGGAGAGAACCTGAGAACATCTGAGACCCTCAGAGGGTAAGTAAGTGATTTTTACTCATTTTTACTTTGTTGGGGTGGGGGGGCGGGGGGGGACTGAAGTGACATCACAGAAAAGCTGTGACCTGAGTGGCTTGTAGGGAATCTACACTAAATTAAAAAAATTAGGCATTTGTAACTAATTAAACATAATTACTTAATTATAATTTAGAGGGGTATCTAAGCCAAAGATCGGAGAGTACTATATTTAGCTTTCACATTTATAGTAGAAATCTAGTGCTAGGAAACAGATAGTTAACAGTAACTTTTTAAAAAAATATTAACTTTTAACTTTAATTTACTAATTAATTGACACAATGTCAGTTAGAGGGGTGCAGTGCTCTGACTGTGAGATGTGGCAGGTCCGGGAGGCTTCCAGCGTCCCGGATGGCTTCATCTGCAGAAGGTGCACCCAACTTGAGCTCCTCACAGACCGCATGGTTCGGTTGGAGCAGCAATTGGATGCACTTAGGAGCATGCAAGTGGTGGAAAGCGTCATAGATAGCAGTTATATAAATGTGGTCACACCCAAGGTGCAAGCAGAGAAATGGGTGACTACCAGAAAGGGCAGGCAGTCAGTGCAGGAATCCCCTGTGGTTGTCCTCCTCTCGAACAGGTATACCCCTTTAGATACTGTCGGGGGGGATAGCCTATCAGGGGAAAACAGCAGCAGCCAGAGCAGTGGCACCACGGCTGGCTCTGATGTTCAGAAGGGAGGGTCAAAGCGCAGAAGAGCAATAGTAATAGGGGACTCTATAGTCAGGGGCACAGATAGGCGCTTCTGTGGATGTGAATGAGACTCCAGGATGGTATGTTGCCTCCCTGGTGCCAGGGTCCAGGATGTCTCCGAACGGGTAGAGGGCATCCTGAAGGGGGAGGGCAAATAGGCAGAGGTCGTTGTACATATTGGTACTAACGACATAGGCAGGAAGGGGCATGAGGTCCTGCAGCAGGAGTTCAGGGAGCTAGGCAGAAAGTTAAAAGACAGGACCTCTAGGGTTGTAATCTCGGGATTACTCCCTGTGCCACGTGCCAGTGAGGCTAGAAATAGGAAGATAGAGCAGCTAAATACGTGGCTAAACAGCTGGTGTAGGAGGGAGGGTTTCCGTTATCTGGACCACTGGGAGCTCTTCCGGGGCAGGTGTGACCTATATAAGAAGGACGGGTTGCATCTAAACTGGAGAGGCATAAAGATCCTGGCCGCGAGGTTTGCTAGTGTCACACGGGAGGGTTTAAACTAGTATTGCAGGGGGGTGGGCACAGGAGCAATAGGTCAGAAGGTGAGAGCATTGAGGGAGAACTAGGGAATAGGGACAGTGTGGCTCTGATGCAGAGCAGACAGGGAGAAGTTGCTGAACACAATGGGGCTGGTGGCCTGAAGTGCATATGTTTTAATGCAAGAAGTATTACGGGTAAGGCAGATGAACTTAGAGCTTGGATTAGTACTTGGAACTATGATGTTGTTGCCATTATAGAGACCTGGTTGAGGGAAGGGCAGGATTGGCAGCTAAACGTTCCAGGATTTAGATGTTTCAGGCGGGATAGAGGGGGATGTAAAAGGGGTGGCGGAGTTGCGCTACTGGTTAGTGGATATCACAGCTGTACTACGGGAGGACACCTCAGAGGGCAGTGAGGTTATATGGGTAGAGATCAGGAATAAGAAGGGTGCAGTCACAATGTTGGAGGTTTAACTACAGGCCTCCCAACAGCCAGCGGGAGATAGAGGAGTAGATAGGTAGACAGATTTTGGAAAAGAGTAAAAACAATAGGGTTGTGGTGATGGGAGACTTCAACTTCCCCAATATTGACTGGGACTCACTTAGTGCCAGGGGCTTAGACGGGGCAGAGTTTGTAAGGAGCATCCAGGAGGGCTTCTTAAAACAATATGTAGAATGTCCAACTGAGGAAGGGGCGGTACTGGACCTGGTATTGGGGAATGAGCCTGACCAGGAGGTTGAAGTTTCAGTAGGGGAGCATTTTGGGAACAGTGACCACAATTCAGTAAGTTTTAAAGTGCTGGTGGACAAGGATAAGAGTGGTCCTAGGGTGAATGTGCTAAATTGGGGGAAGGCTAATTATAACAATATTAGGCGGGAACTGAAGAACCTAGATTGGGGGCGGATGTTTGAGGGCAAATCAACATCTGACATGTGGGAGGCTTTCAAGTGTCAGTTGAAAGGAATTCAGGACCAGCATGTTCCTGTGAGGAAGAAGGATAAATACGGCAATTTTCGGGAACCTTGGATAACGAGTGATATTGTAGGCCTCGTCAAAAAGAAAAAGGAGGCATTTGTCAGAGTTAAAAGGCTGGGAACAGACGAAGCCTGTGTGGAATATAAGGAAAGTAGGAAGGAACTTAAGCAAGGAGTCAGGAGGGCTATAAGGGGTCACGAAAAGTAATTGGCAAATAGGGTTAAGGAAAATCCCAAGGATTTTTACACGTACATAAAAAGCAAGAGGGTAGCCAGGGAAAGGGTTGGCCCATGGAAGGATCGGCAAGGGAATCTATGTGTGGAGCCATAGGAAATGGGCGAGGTACTAAATGAATACTTTGCATCAGTATTCACCAAAGAGAAGGAATTGGTCGATGTTGAGTCTGGAGAACGGTGTGTAGATAGCCTGGGTCAAATTGTGATCCAAAAAGACGAGGTGTTGGGCGTCTTAAAAAATATTACGGTGGATAAGTCCCCAGGGCCTGATGGGATCTACCCCAGAATACTGAAGGAGGCTGGAGAGGAAATTGCTGAGGCCTTGACAGAAATCCTTGGATCCTCACTGTCTTCAGGTGATGTCCCGGAGGACTGGAGAATAGCCAATGTTGTTCCTCTGTTTAAGAAGGGTAGCAAGGATAATCCAGGGAACTACAGGCCGGTGAGCCTTACTTCAGTGGTAGGGAAATTACTGGAGAGAATTCTTCGAGACAGGATCTACTCCCATTTGGAAGCAAATGGACGTATTAGTAAGAGGCAGCATGGTTTTGTGAAGGGGAGGTCGTGTCTCACTAACTTGATAGAGTTTTTCGTGGAGGTCACAAAGATGATTGATGCAGGTAGGGCAGTGGATGTTGTCTATATGGACTTCAGTAAGGCCTTTGACAAGGTCCCTCATGGTAGACTAGTACAAAAGGTGAAGTCACATGGGATCAGGGGTGAGCTGGCAAGGTGGATACAGAACTGGCTAGGTCATAGAAGGCAGAGAGTAGCAATGGAAGGATGTTTTTCTAATTGGAAGGCTGTGACCAATGGTGTTCCGCAGGGATCAGTGCTGGGACCCTTGCTGTTTGTAGTATATATAAATGATTTGGAGGAAAATGTAACTGGTCTGATTAGTAAGTTTGTACACGACACAAAGGTTAGTGGAATTGCGGATAGCGATGAGGATTGTCAGAGGATACAGCAGGATTTAGATTGTTTGGAGACTGAGGCGGAGAGATGACAGATGGAGTTTAATCCGGACAAATGTGAGGTTCTGCATTTTGGAAGGTCTAATGCAGGTAGGGAATATACAGTGAATGGTAGAACCCTCAAGAGTATTGAAAGTCAGAGAGATCTAGGAGTACAGGTCCACAGGTCACTGAAAGGGGCAACACAGGTGGAGAAGGTAGTCAAGAAGGCATATGGCATGCTTGCCTTCATTGGCCGGGGCATTGAGTATATTAATTCTAAGTCATGTTGCAGCTGTATAGAACCTTAGTTAGGCCACACTTGGAGTATAGTGTTCAATTCTGGTCACCACACTACCAGAAGGATGTGGAGGCTTGAGAGGGTGCAGAAGAGATTTACCAGAATGTTGCCTGGTATTAGCTATGAGGAGCGGTTGAATAAACTTGGTTTGTTCTCACTGGAACAAAGGAGGTTGAGGGACGACCTGATAGAGGTCTACAAAATTATGAGGGGCATAGACAGAGTAGATAGTCAGAGGCTTTTTCCAAGGGTAGGGGGGTCAATTACTAGGGGGCATACGTTTAAGGTGAGAGGGGCAAGGTTTAGAGTAGATGTATGTAGCGCACAAAGACTCCCGAGAGACGAATAGAGGTGAAGTCGATGAGGCTTTATTAAGCGTGACTTGTTCCCCGCAGTTCAGTAACAAACTGGCCTGCGGGGGAGAACTCCTGGTTCTTATACTCCGCCTTCAGGGCGGAGCTAGAGGTCAACAGCCAACCAGGACCCGGGATCTGTCAGCCAATGACATCACGGCTTCACAGTCCCACATGACCCCTAATGCATTCACCCCTTGTTAAAATGAACCCGGCGGGGTGGTGCTTCGCATGGTGGTAGAGGTTTACAAGGCTGGTCCTGGGAGGAAAAACTTTTGCATGTCATCACAGTATGTACAGGGTATTTTTTGTTTTGAACTATTTACAGTATTCGTAAGTGGGAAAAAGGTAAAAAAATTCTCGTTAAAGTCCACAACATTCTAGTGTTACACCGATGCCACAAGTCGGTCGGGCGGTCTGGTCGTCCTTGTCGATCGTCTCAGCCCTGGTGGTGGTGGTGCTTGTTCCAGTGTTGTCGCCTCCGGGAGCTTTACGGTTTCTGCTTCAGCTTCACTTCTGGTCGGACCTGGGAGGAGGACCGATCCTCCCGGGAAGGGTGCGCCAGTGGCAGGGAGGGGGTGATAGGTGTCGGGGGGGTGTGCGTGTTGCCGGCGGGCGCCAGATCTCGCAGGGAGACCGTGTCCTGTCGGCCATCGGGGTACTCCACGTAGGCGTACTGCGGGTTCGCGTGGAGGAGGTGAACCCTCTCGACCAACGGGTCCGGCTTGTGCGCCCGCACATGCTGTCAGAGCAGGGTGGGTCCTGGGGCCGCCAGCCAGGTCGGCAGCGACGTTCCAGAGGAGGACTTCCTGGGGAAGACAAGGAGGCGCTCATGAGGCGTTTGGTTAGTAGTGGTACACGGTAGCGACCGGATGGAGTGGAGGGCGTCCGGGAGGACCGCCTGCCACCGTGAAACTGCGAGATCCCTGGACCATCGGGCCAGTAGGACGGTCTTCCAGACCGTGCCGTTCTCCCTCTCTACTTGCCCGTTCCCCCGGGGGTTGTAGCTGGTCGTCCTGCTCGAGGCTATCCCCTTGCTGAGCAGGAACTGGCGCAGCTCGTCACTCATGAAGGAGGACCCCCTGTCTCTATGGACGTATGCGGGGCAACCGAACAGTGTGAATATGGTGTTAAGGGCTTTAATGACTGTGACCGCTGTCATGTCAGAGCAGGGGATGGCGAAGGGGAAACGGGAGTACTCGTCCACCACGTTCAGGAAGTATGCGTTGCGGTCGGTGGAGGGGAGGGGCCCTTTGAAATCGAGACTGAGGCGTTCAAAGGGACGGGAAGCCTTGATCAGGTGCGCTCTATCTGGCCTGAAAAAGTGCGGTTTGCACTCTGCGCAGATGTGGCAGTTCCTGGTGACTGTACGGACCTCCTCCACAGAGTAGGGGAGGTTGCGGGACTTTATAAAGTGGTAGAACCGAGTGACCCCCGGGTGGCAGAGGTCCTCGTGGAGGGCTTGGAGACGGTCTATTTGTGTGTTGGCGATAGGGCATCGGACGGCTCGTTCAGCTTTCCGGGACGGTACAAGATCTCGTAGTTGAAGGTGGAGAGCTCGATCCTCCACCTTAAGATCTTGTCATTTTTAATTTTGCCCCGCTTGTGCATTATCGAACATGAAAGCTACCGACCGTTGGTCAGTGAGGAGAGTGAATCTCCTGCCGGCCAGGTAATGCCTCCAATGACGCACAGCTTCCACTATGGCTTGGGCTTCCTTTTCCACTGATGAGTGGTGGATTTCTGAGGCGTGGAGGGTTCGGGAGAAGAAGGCCACGGGTCTGCCCGCTTGGTTAAGGGTGGCCGCTAGAGCTACATCGGAGGTGTCGCTCTCGACCTGGAAGGGGAGGGACTCGTCGATGGCGCGCATCGTGGCCTTTGCGATATCCGCTTTGATGCGGCTGAAGGCCTGGCAAGCCTCTGTCGACAGAGGGAAGGTCGTGGTCTGTATTAGGGGGCGGGCCTTGTCTGCGTACTGGGGGACCCACTGGGCGTAATATGAAAAGAACCTCAGGCAGCGTTTTAGGGCTTTTGAGCAGTGAGGGAGGGGAAATTCCATGAGGTGGCGCATACGTTCGGGGTCGGGGCCTATTATCCCATTGCGCACTACATATCCCAAAATGGCTAGCCGGTTTGTGCTAAAAACGCACTTGTCCTCGTTGTATGTGAGGTTCAAGGCTTTAGCGGTCTGGAGGAATTTTTGGAGGTTGGCGTCGTGGTCCTGCTGATCGTGGCCGCAGATGGTTACATTGTCGAGATACGGGAACTGCAACCCGTGTTGATCAACCATTCGGTCCATCTCTCGTTGGAAGACCGAGACCCCGTTTGTGACGCCAAATGGGACCCTTAGGAAGTGGTATAATCGCCCGTCTGCCTCGAAGGCTGTGTACTTGCGGTCACTTGGGCGGATGGGGACCTGATGGTAGGCGGACTTGAGGTCCACGGTGGAGAAGACCTTATATTGGGCAATCCGATTGACCATGTCGGATATGCGGGGGAGAGGGTACGCATCTAGCTGTGTGTACCTGTTGATGGTCTGGCTATAGTCTATGACCATCCTTTGCTTCTCCCCTGTCTTTACTACTACCACCTGTGCTCTCCAGGGACTATTGCTGGCCTGGATTATGCCTTCCTTCAGTAGCCGCTGGACTTCGGACCGAATGAATGTCCGGTCCTGGGCGCTGTACCGTCTGCTCCTAGTGGCGACGGGTTTGCAATCCGGGGTGAGGTTTGCAAACAAGGATGGGGGCTCAACCTTGAGGGTTGCGAGGCCGCAGATAGTGAGTGGGGGTATTGGGCCGCCGAATTTGAAAGTTAGGCTCTGCAGGTTGCACTGGAAGTCTGATCCCAGTAATGTGGGCGTGCAGAGTTGGGGAAGGACGTAGAGCTTGTAGTTTTTAAACTCCCTCCCTTGCACCGTTAGGGTCACTATGCAGTAGCCTTTGATCTGTACGGAGTGGGATCCTGCAGCTAGGGAAATGTTTTGCGCACTGGGACGGATGGTCAAAAAACAGCGTCTTACCGTGTCGGGGTGGATGAAGCTTTCTGTGCTCCCGGAGTCGACCAAGCATGGTGTCTCGTGCCCGTTGATCAGCACCGTTGTTGTCGTCGTCTGGAGCGTCCGGGGCCGTGCTTGGTCCAGCATCATTGAGGCCAGACGTGGTCGTAGTGATTCAGCGTCTTCCTCGAACCCCGTTGAAGCGTCGATGCTGGGGTCCATTGTTGCCGTCCAAGATGGCGGCGGGGGTGAACCAAATGGCCGCCCCCATGCATCGCACATGGCTGGGGGGTCACAAGATGGCGGCGGGGGTGGACAAAATGGCCACCCCCATGCGTCGCACAGGGCTGGGGGGTCCCAAGATGGCGGCGCCCCTCCTCCGCTCGTGGTGGCCGGGACCCAAAATGGCGGCGCCTGCGGGTCGCACATGGGGCGCTGGGGGGGTTGGGGAGCATTTGAAACGCGCAGGACTCCTTGTTCTCCGGGGACAGCGGTGGCCGGGACCCAAAATTGCTGCGCCTGCGGGTCGTACATAGGGCGCTGGGGGGGTTGGGGAGCGTTAGAAACGCGCAGGACTGCTTCTTCTCCTGGGACAGCGGCGACCACCCGGGACCGGCTCACAGCCGCGAAATGGCCCTTTTTCCCGCAGCTCTTGCAAATCGCTGCGCGGGCCGGGCAGCGCTGCCGGGGGTGTTTCGCCTGTCCGCAGAAATAGCAGCGGGCCCCCCCGGGACGACTTGGAGTCTGAACCGCGCAAGCCTGTGGGGTGGGGGTGGGGTTTGTCGCGACGGGGGTCCACGGAGCCCAAGGGGCTGCCGCGCGGTCGGGGCTGTACGCGCGGGCATTTCGCGCGGCTCCATCCAGGGAGGCTGCAAGGGCCCGTGCCTCTGAGAGTCCCAGCGACTCTTTTACCAAAAGTCTTTGGCGGATTTGGGGAGAGTTCATACCTGCGACAAAAGCATCGCACATCAACATGTCCATGTGTTCAATCGCGTTTACCGGCGGGCAGCTGCAGGCCCGTCCCAAAATTAGCAGTGCGACGTAGAATTCGTCTGGCGATTCTCCGGGACTTTGCCGTCTCATTGCGAGTTGGTAGCGTGCGTAGATCTGGTTCACTGGGCGAACATAGATGCTCTTTAGTGCTGCGAACGCCGTCTGGAAATCCTCTGCGTCTTCGATGAGAGGGAAAATTTCCGGGCTTACCCTCGAGTGCAGGACCTGTAGTTTCTGGTCTTCTGTGACCCGGCCGGGGGCCGTTCGGAGGTATGCTTCGAAACAAGTCTGCCAGTGTTTAAAAACTGCTGCTGAGTTCACCGCGTGGGGGCTGATCCTCAGGCATTCCGGGATGATCCTGAGCTCCATAGTCCTTTAAGCACGTTTAATAAATTGTAGCGCACAAAGACTCCCAAGAGACGAATAGAGGTGAAGACGATGAGGCTTTATTAAGCGTGACTTGTTCCCCGCAGTTCAGTAACAGACTGGCCTGCGGGGGAGAACTCCTGGTTCTTATACTCCGCCTTCAGGGCGGAGCTAGAGGTCAACAGCCAACCAGGACCCGGGATCTGTCAGCCAATGACATCACGGCTTCACAGTCCCACATGACCCCTATTGCATACTACCACAATGTACGAGGCAAGTTTTTTACACAGAGAGTAGTGGGTGCCTGGAACTCGCTATCGGAGGAGATGGTGGAAGCAGGGGCGATAGTGACATTTAACGGGCATCTTGACAAATACATGAATAGGATGGGAATAGAACATAGAACATAGAATGATACAGCGCAGTACAGGCCCTTCGGCCCACGATGTTGCACCGAAACAAAAGCCATCTAACCTACACTATGCCATTATCATCCATATGCTTATCCAATAAACTTTTAAATGCCCTCAATGTTGGCGAGTTCACTACTGTTGCAGGTAGGACATTCCACGGCTTCACCACTCTTTGCGTAAAGAACCTACCTCTGACCTCTGTCCTATATCTATTACCCCTCAGTTTAAAGCTATGTCCCCTCGTGCCAGCCATTTCCATCCGCGGGAGAAGGCTCTCACTGTCCACCCTATCTAACCCCCTGATCATTTTGTATGCCTCTATTAAGTCTCCTCTTAACCTTCTTCTCTCCAACGAATAGAGGGATACAGACCCAGGAAGTGTAGAAGATTGTAGTTTAGTCGGGCAGCATGGTCGGCACGGGCTTGGAGGGCCGAAGGGCCTGTTCCAGTGCTGTACATTTCTTTGTTCTTTGTTGTTCTTTGTTATCACTAAGGAGGAAGTGATGGGCCTAAAGGTAGACAAGTCTCCTGGCCCTGATGGAATGCACGCCAGAGTGCTAAAAGAGATGGCTAGGGAAATTGCAAATGCACTAGTGATAATTTACCAAAATTCACAAGGCGCTGGGGTGGTCCCGGCAGATTGGAAATGAGCAAACGTGACACCACTGTTTAAAAAAGGAGGTCGGCAGAAAGCGGGTAATTATAGGCCAGTGAGCTTAACTTCGGTAGTGGGGAAGATGCTGGAATGTATCATCAAGGAAGAAATAGCGAGGCATCTGGATGGAAATTGTCCCATTGGGCAGATGCAGCATGGGTTCATAAAGGGCAGGTCGTGCCTAACTAATTTAGTGGAATTTTTTGAGGACATTACCAGTGCGGTAGATAACGGGGAGCCAATGGATGTGGTACATCTGGATTTCCAGAAGGCCTTTGACAAGGTGCCACACAAAAGGTTGCATTCATGGTAAAGTAGTAGCATGGATAGAGGATTGGTTAATTAATATAAAGCAAAGAGTGGGGATTAATGGGTGTTTCTCTGGTTGGCAATCAGTAGCTAGTGGTGTCCCTCAGGGATCAGTGTTGGGCACAATTTACATAGATGATTTGGAGTTGGGGACCAAGGGTAATGTGTCCAAGTTTGCAGATGACAGTAAGATGAGTGATAAAGCAAAAAGTGCAGAGGATACTGGAAGTCTGCAGAAGGATTTGGATATGTTAAGTGAATGGGCTTGGGTCTGGCAGATGGAATACAATGTTGACAAATGTGAGGTTAGCCATTTTGGTAGGAATAACAGCAAAAGGGATTATTATTTAAATGATAAAATATTAAAACATGCTGCTGTGCAGAGGCACCTGGGTGTGCTAGTGCATGAGTCGCAAAAAGTTGGCTTACAGGTGCAACTCATGATTAAGAAAGCGAATGGAATTTTGTCCTTCATTGCTAGAGGGATGGAGTTTAAGACTAGGGAGATTATGCTGCAATTGTATAAGGTGTTAGTGAGGCCACACCTGGAGTATTGAGTTCAGTTTTGGTCTCCTTACCTGAGAAAGGATGTACTGGCACTGGAGGGTGTGCAGAGGAGATTCACTAGGTTAATCCCAGAGCTGAAGGGGTTGGATTACGAGGAGAGGTTGAGTAGACTGTGATTGTATTCGTTGGAATTTAGAAGGATGAGGGGGGATCTTATAGAAACATATAAAATTATGAAGGGGATAGTTAGGATAGATGCGGGCAGGTTGTTTCCACTGGCGGGTAAAAGCAGAACTAGGGGGCATAGCCTCAAAATAAGGGGAAGTAGATTTAGGACTGAGTTTAGGAAGAACTTCTTCACCCAAAGGGTTGTGAATCTATGGAAGTCCTTGCCCAGTGAAGCAGTTGAGGCTCCTTCATTAAATGTTTTTAAGATAAAGATAGATACGTTTTGGAGAATAAAGGGGTAAAGGGTTATGGTGTTCGGGCCGGAATGTGGAGCTGAGTCCACAAAAGATCAGCCATGATCTCATTGAATGGCGGAGCAGGCTCAAGGGGCCTGATGGCCTACTCCTGCTCCTAGTTCTTATGTTCTTATTAGTATTAGGCAGCACAGTAGCACAGTGGTTAGCACAGTTGCTTCACAGCTCCCGGGTTCCAAGTTCGATTCGGCATGGGTTTTCTCCGACGCTCCGGTTTCCTCCCACAGCCCAAAGATGTGTAGGTGTGGTGGATTGGCTAAGCTAAATTGCCCTTGGGTTAGGTGGGGTTACGGGGATAGGGTGGAGGTGTGGGTTTAAGTGGGGTGCTCTTTCCAACAGCTGGTGCAGACTCGATGCGCCGAATGGCCTCCTTCTGCACTGTAAATTCTCTGATTCTCTGATTCTAAAAAATCCCAAACAATTCTAATCCTGAATACAGAATCTCGAAATAAACTAATCCCAAAATCCAAATCCCAAACCAATCTAATCCCGAAAACACAAATCCAAAGAATCCCTACAGTGCAGAAGGAGGCCATTCATCCCATCGAGTCTACACTGACCCTTTGAAAGACCAAACTACATAGGTCCAATCCTCCGTCTTCTTCCTGCAACCCCACTTTAAGGGGAAATTTAGCATGTCCAGTCCACCTAACCTGCACATCTTTGGACTGTGGGAGGAAATCGGAGCACCCGGGGAAAACCCACTTAGAAACGGAGAGAATGTGCAAATGACGAATGTGAGATAATTAATGTGAGATATTAGTTAATGTAATGTAGAAATAAGCCACTTTGATTCTGGTTAGTTCAGAGACAAAGGATGTTAGACTGCATGGGGAAAGCAGGAAGAGGTGTGTCTACGAGAGTGATGCTGGATTGATAGGGGCCAGAGGAAGGGATTGGAAGTGAGCCAATCAGAATAGATCAAACAGGTCAGGAGGGATATAGGCTGACCTATTTGATATGGGCGTCGAGTATGTGAAACTTGATACCATTTGAATTGATTTGCAGAGATCCCTTTGTCTCTTTGTTCATTCGCTTTCTGGGATGTAGGAGACTGGATGTCTCTTATGTTTCTGTGAAATGAATCAAGCTTGCAAGCTGAATAAAATAACTAATGTTATACCTGCAAATCCATCTCGACTTTTATTGAGGCCAGACTGCCGGATAAAGAAATTTGGGATTCAACATTTGGTGCCGAAACCCGGGACCTCTCAGGGCGATCCTGGTCCAACTGCGAAATCAGAATTAGACTGATTATGAACAGGAGGATGGGGAACAAGGGCCCTCAATGTAGAACTGGAAAATGACCGCGCATTGATTGTTCCCCTCTTCTTATCGTCTGATTAGTCTGGTCACTCGCGGTTGGCACAGAAAGACCGCCTTGACGAAATCACAGGTCAGTCTGGGGATTAGCATTTTAATTGATGGGATTTCATATTGTTAATTCGGCTGGGGTAGGCTATGTTGTTGATGGGGACATTTAAAACTATAAATGGTTCAACTTCATTTGTGAGTTAATTCGGCTGGGGTAGGCTATGTTGTTGATGGGGACATTTAAAACTATAAATGGTTCAACTTCATTTGTGAGTTAATTCGGTTGGGTTAGGTTATGGGAGGTCGATGCGACATTTGAAATTGAAAATGGTTCACCTCCATGTGTGTGTGTGTTAAAAATATAGTTGATTAAGCTAAAATTGTCTCCTTGGACTGTAGTGGCGAAAAACGCAGTTCCGAGGACTAGTTGAGATTGTGGGGAATGCTGCATATTGGTTGAAGCAGAAGTCTCTCAAAGGGTTAACAGCAGCAGGCAAAATCGAAAGACAGACAGTGCTTCTCACTCTGGCTTTGAGATAACAGCAGCAGCCTGTAGTGTAATCGGATACCTTTCCTTTGAGTCAGTGAACACCAGCAAAGTTACGCTTTGAATTAATTAAAGGAAACCAGTGGGTTTCTCCACCTCTTTGATAAAAGTTATTATTTTCGAAAGCAATTGATTGAAATTGCCAGAATCTTAAGTTTTACTTACTTGAAATAATGTTTATCTCATTTTATCAGGAGATTAATAGAAACTTAAAGGAGGTCACGGACAGCATTTTTTAAAAAAAGTGTAAATCTGGAGATGATAGTTGATTTTGCCAACACTTATGTGAATGTAAAAGAAAAAAAAAACTTGTTAAAAGAAAAATTGTTAAGATAAAGAAATAATTAAGTTGTAAATGTTATACAAGTTTGTGTTAAGCAAATTGTAAATTTAGTTCTGAGTTGAGATCAGAGCTAAGCTTGCAAGTTGCAGTAATTCAATTTGAATTTTCAAACATTTTTAAGTTTAAAAAAAAAGCGCAAGTAGAGACAGGAAAGACGCGGGTCAAACAAGAGATGAGCAACGTAGTTCAATGGCTGGCCTTGAATTGACAGAAAAAGAAAAATTCAATAATTTGGAAAAGTCATTAAAAGTTCCGTCTGCACCTGTAGCAAGGTCTGCGCTCATTCCAGAACCACCAGAGTACAATAATATATACCCAGTCATTGCTCCCCAGATTCCAAATATGCCAGTAACTCAAGCCCTTTTGGGTGATAGTGTGGGTCCTGATGTACCAACTTCACGACCAGAAGAACAAAAGGAGCTCTGTCCCACAAGCCCAGTTAGCTCTAGGACAAGATCTCGGACAGCGAGAGAGGGGCTTGACCCTCACCAGAAACAATTAAGCAAATAAACAAATAAACCTAAGTCTCTCCAAACTAAGCAGAAACCACAAGGTTCGGGGAAAAAAGGAAGCTGGAACAGATTCTTTTGAAGAGAAAGAACTCCCCCTAGTGACAGGGAGAGACGTTGAAGTCTTGGAACAACCAGGGGAAATAGCTAGAGTGCCCCCTGGTGACATTCGGAGACAGTTACCGATTAGGAAGATGCGAAACCCTGACGCAGTGACTGTGGGAGCGAACCCCACGATAGACGTTTACTTCCCATGGACACCCAGTGAGATGATGGCTATTATGTCTACAATCCCAGATAGAAAAAAATCTCCTGCTGCCTTCATGGATTCCTTGAGAACTACCATCTCAATTTATCAAGCTGATTTAAGGGACCTCTGGGCCCTAGTCCAGCAGATTTTAACCCCAGCAGAGTACCGCAATTATCTTAACCACCTGAATTATGCTAGTCATGCTGCACTTCAGCAGGCCTATGCGTTAGACGACGATAGAAGGACACAGATCCTGAATGCGTTGAATAGCACATTTCAAAGGCCCATAAATCTTTCTGTTATCTTAGACCTAAAACCTAAGAAGACTGAAGAGCCAGAGGAATTTCTGGAGCGTTTTAATGAAATATACCGTGGGCAGTCAGGCGACTTGCTGTATCAAAATGGTCAGAATTCCCCTCAATATTGTGCTATGTTAATGCATTGCCTACCACCTTCTGTGGTTACTGCTGTGAAATGTAATAACATGAATTGGACAGAGAACGACCCTTCCCAGATGGCAAGGGCAGTCAGATTTTATTGGAAGGAGGGTGTAGGCCAAGAAGGAGGTTCAGTTACAAAGGTTAAGACTGAGTATGTAATGAAAAAGGATGATTGGCGATCGCAACAAGCGGCAGAAATGGTAGTTTACCAGCAGGAGCCGCAATATAGTGACTTTGGGTGGGTGGATCAGCGAAGAGGAGGATACCAAACCCAGCCAAAGGGACCCTCACCCCCTTTTTATGGCCCACCGAACGAATCAACAGCTCTACAACCGCAGCCCCCTCTGAAGGGCCATTGGTCTACTGGAAGAAGAGGACGGGGCAGAAATAGAGGGAGCAATGCATGTTTTAATTGTGGCCGTGTAGATCACTGGCAACAGGAATGCCCCTTTAAAAGACAGGCAGTAGAAGGAGATTATCCGACCCAAAGGAGAGGGTACCCACCAAGGGGAGGACAGACGAGATACACTGACTTCTCCCAGGAAAATCCTTTCCCAACACAGGATTGACTAGCTAATTTAGCCATAAGGACTCTCCAATCGGACAGGGAACCTATTATCTCTCTGCAGATAGGAGATCAACATCACTCATTTGTAATCGACACCGGGGCAGCCATGTCTTCTGTGCAATCAGCACTTAAATTACCATTATCCGACCACACGCAGCAATTGTCAGGGTTCCAAGGACAGGTGTGTGAGTATCCTATTTCTGAACCAGTGACAGTCACTTACGAGAATAAGTCTGCAGAGCATCAGTTTGTAGTGACTACTGGATTGGACTGTAACTTGTTGGCCCGAGATTTACTGTGTATCTTCCAGCTACAGCTAGAATGCGGAGATGAGGGGGTAACGGTTACATCATGGAGGATGAGACAACAGTGCTATATTTCTATCACCCCCCCCAGTGGTGGACGTTAGACGTTGAACAGTCACTGCATCACGTTACCCTGGCCTATGACAGAACTGGACGAAACAGGGAGTTGGAGGACAAATACCGGCCATTACTTGAGACCGAATGGCCAGTCAAGGTTACAGCCACAGTCACGGGAAAATAAGGTACAGCCGATTTTGTTACAATATCACCACATTTATGGCCACAGTCAGCTTCGGTAAGCCCTCATATTACACGTCAGGTCCATGACCAGTACCATGCCAGGGATATGGGGCGAATGGTCAGGAGGGCAGTGGATCATTCGGATCCAACAGAGTACGCACTTCAAGTCATGCCGGACGGCACTACCATAAAATATTTTGAGGTCCCTGAAACGATTAACACTCGACTGCAGCATCACAGGGGACATGATGTGTTGGAATATGTCAATCCACAGGTCTGGGCGGAATACCCATCACAAGTGGGAAAGACAAATGTTACACCTATTAAGGTGATGATTAAGGATCATGTAAAGCTACCTTCCATTCGACAATACCCCCTGAAATCTCAAGCTGCTCCATCAATAGATAAATTAATTCAAGAGCTGTTGAAACAGGGTATTTTGGTCCCTTGCCAATCAGAATGTAACACCCCCATACTTGCTGTGCCTAAACCAGCCAAACCAGACCAGTACCGATTAGTACAGGATTTACGTTCAATCAATGCCATCGCATAGCCGTTACATGCTCTCACCCTCCAACAGGATATTACGGTGTATAGCTCCCACTCGGTCATCACACTACTGAGGCAACTGCAGACTCAGCATCATACCGCAGCTCGTCAGAATAGGTATGAGATATACCTTTTGAACAATCCACGTCTGACATTTAACCACTGTACCACTATCAATCCAGCCTGTTTTCTTAGTGGTCCCCCTGTCCATGAAGACGCACCTGGCCACGACTGTTTAGCCTTGATTCAGGAAACTACCACAATAAGGGGCGATTTGAGTGACATTTCGTCAGAACAACCTGACATGATTATGTGTGGTCAAATATCCCACCGGGGTTTAGTTAATGACCTACTGCAGGCCCTCCTTATGCCCGCGCAGATTTCCGTTATTAAATGCGCTGCCCACACGAATGGTACAACCCCAGTTGACGTTGGTAATGAACGAGCAGATTCTGCAGCGCGAACAGCCGCGCAAATTCAGCAAGTGATGGTGCCTAAAATGTTAAGTCAGACTAAACGATCTACTATAAATATGTCTGCTGCTGACAAGTCAATGCCAACCATCCAAGACGTCATAAGATTACAGGAGGACGCTCCTGAGAGTGATAAACAAATGTGGAAACGGTTAGGTTGTACATATGATTCTGTTTCCTCTTTATGGACCACGCCTACACATCAGACTTGTATGTCTGTTGTGCTGGCTTTATGGGTCATTGAACACATGTAAATTCGATTTTGGATGTGTTAAGAGTGGTGCAATAAAGGTAAAATCAGGCTGTCAGAAGAGCGTAGGAAGAGGCTATGAGAAAGTGAAAGGGACTAGAGAGAGGATGGGGCGTATGAGAAGGGAAGTGCAGCTAGAACGTAGGTTACCGGGAGATACACTTAAGTTAGTTAAAGGCCAAACTGAGGAAAACCCGGGTAGTAAACCTTGGGAGCCCTCGGGGCAATAACCAAGGAGTTGTCTCAGCTACGGTTGTTTGCAATGCAGAACCGGTATGCTCTTGACTATCTTCTGGCCCGTGAGGGTGGGGTATGCGCCATAGTGCAGGGCAAGTGTACCATGGGAGTTCAAGACTTGACCGCTAACATCACTAAATTTATGGATCACATACGGGATCACTTGGACGGGATGCAGGATCCTGGCTTTTGGGGTAACTGGGGATTTGGAGGATGGAAGGACTGGTTGATAAATATGGCCATGTATCTAGTGGTAGCTATCGGCTGCATCTTTGTGGGCCTGGCCATCCTTAAATGTGTGATGGGTAGAATGCGGGGTGCACTGGATCACATCAAAGCCCCCAAAAATGTAACTGTTAAAATCCATGAGGGTGAAGCAGATGAGGGCGGGCTAAGCCAGGAATTGGAAATGCAGCGACGGATCTTTTTAGATGGGGAACCGTAGCTATGGATTGGATAGTCCGGTTATCATGGAATGATAAAAGGAGGGAATGACGAATGTGAGATAAAATAGTTACTTTAGAGATATTAGTTAATGTAATGTAGAAATAAGCCACTTTGATTCTGGTTAGTTCAGAGACAAAGGATGTTAGACCGCATGGGGAAAGCAGGAAGAGGTGTGTCTACGAGAGTGATGCTGGATTGATAGGGGCCAGAGGAAGGGATTGGAAGTGAGCCAATCAGAATAGATCAAACAGGTCAGGAGGGATATAGGCTGACCTATGGGCGTCGAGTATGTGAAACTTGATACCATTTGAATTGATTTGCAGAGATCCCTTTGTCTCTTTGTTCATTCGCTTTCTGGGATGTAGGAGACTGGATGTCTCTTATGTTTCTGTGAAATGAATCAAGCTTGCAAGCTGAATAAAATAACTAATGTTATACCTGCAAATCCATCTCGACTTTTATTGAGGCCAGACTGCCGGATAAAGAAATTTGGGATTCAACACAAACTGCACACAGACAGTTACCAAGGTTGGAATTTAACCCGGATCCCTGGAGCTGTGAGGCAGCAGTGCTAACCATTGTACCACCATGCTGCCCCCTAATCCAGTCAAATCAAATCCAGAATCCAGAATTCAAAAACGATCCAATCCTGAATACATAATCCTAAACTAATCTAATCCCAAAAACACAATTGCAAAATAATTTAATCCCAAAGAAACAATCCCAAGTAATCAAATCCCAAATACGCAATCCTGAATCAATCTAATCCCGAATGCACAATCCCAAACCAATCTAATCCTTAAAATACAATCCAAAATCAATCTAATCCCAAATACATAATCCCGGAACAATCTAATCCCAATCTAACCAGCATGTGGCACAGTGATTAGCATTGCTGCCTCACAGCGCCAGGGATCCATACTCAATTCCGGCTTTAGGTGACTGTGGAGCTTGCACGTTCTCCCCGTGTCTGTTTGAGTTTTCTCCGGGTGATCTGGTTTCCTCCCATAGTCCAAAGATGTTGCAGGGTAGGTAGATTGGCCATGCTAAATTGCCCTTAGTGTCCAAAGGAGAGGGCAGCACAGTAGCACAGTGGTTAGCATAGTTGCTTCACAGCGCCAGGGACCCGGGTTCGATTCTTGCTTGGGTCACTGTCTGCATATTCTCCCCGTGTCTGTGTGGTTTTCCTGTGGGTGCTCTGGTTTCCTCCCACAAGTCCTGAAAGACTTGCTGTTCGGTAATTTGGACATTCTGAATTCTCCCCCAGTGTACCCAAACAGACGCTGGAATGTGGCGACTAGGGGATTTTCACAGTAACTTCATTGTAGTGTTGATGTAATCCTACTTATGACACAAATATATTTTACTTAAAAAAATTATTAAATGTTGGGTGGGGTTGCGGGGATGGAGCAGGTAAATTGGCCTGGGTGGGGTGCTCTTTCAGAGAGTTGGTGCAGACTTAATAGGCCAAATGGCCTGATTCTGCACTGTAAGGATTCTATGATACTATGAAATAAACAATCCCAAACCAATTTAATCCTGAACACGCAAACTCAAATCAATCTAATCCCAAATACACAATCTCGGACCAATCTAATGCAGAGTACACGAGCATAATTCAATCTAATCCCGAATACACAATCCTGGACCAAAGTAATACTGAACACGCAATCACAAACTAAATTAGTCCCAAATACACAATTCCAAACCAATCTAATCCTAAATACACAATTCCAAACCAATCCTATCCCAAAAACACAATCCCAAACCAATTTAATTCCAATACGTAATCCCAAACCGATTTTGTCCCCAATACACAATTCCAAACCAATCTAATGTGAATACTTAATCCTGGGTCATCCTAATCCCGAGGATAATCGGCTTCTCCTTCCCCTTTCTCAGTTTCCCTTCCTTGTTCAGTTGGTGATTTGCCTTTTGCCCTCATTGTGTTCTCATTCACCTTTATCAGCCTCTCTATCTATGACTCAATGACTCTTACCTTTCCCCAGTTCTGCATTACTGTTCCTAGGTTCCCTTCACCTCTCCCTTTTCCTCTTTTCCCTGCCCCTTTGACTTCTTCGGTTCCTTTTTGCATTCCCCAGGGACCCAACAATTCTGAATGCAGCTCTGTGAAGTGCTTCTGTGTTTATAATCAGAATGAATTTCACTCAATATTGAATCAACTCTATTAGCTGTCGTTGAACAACTTACCGGCTACAATTTGAATATCTTCCATGTTTTTGCCATACACACAGTGAGCAGCAGTGACAACCCAGTGAGGACTGAGTAACACAGCACCACAATCCATTTCCTGCTTGTAATTCAGCAGAACCTGCAAATAAAAATATAGACCCAATGGAGTTGGATATTGTGTAAAGCTCAAAGTAATGTAAATTAGAAAACAAAGCAAGTGACAGTTAGGATCGGGTGCCGATCACAAAAGGAGAAATGGAAATCTGCTTCAATTGGTCAACATTAATCAATCACAAAAAACATACAACTCCACGAGAAGATCCAAGGAAATTCACAGTGACTCAATTAGCAGATCAAACAGCTTTAGAACTCTATATTATATCACATTGTTCCAGAAGGAAATAGACCATTCAATCCAATAATTCTATGTTTGTGTTTTTCCCAATATTTTCCCTATATCACCCAGTCTAATCCCAATCTCCCCCTCACTCCCTACACCCTTTCATATCCTACCCAGTTTAACACACTCACCCTCATTCCCTGCATCCTTTAATATCCCACATAGTCTAATCCTAATCTCCCCCTCACTCCCCACATCCTTCAATATCCTCCCCAGTTTAACAATTATGGGTGACACAATGGCACAGTGGTTAGCACTGCTGCTTCACAGTACCAGGGACCCAGGTTCAATTCCTGCCTTATAAGAACATTAAAAACATAAGAAATAGGAGCAGGAGTAGGCTATCTGGCCCTTCGAGCCTGCTCCGCCATTCATTGAGATCATGGCTGATCATCTATGGACTCAGCTCCACTTTCTGACCAACTATCTATCTTTATCTTGAAAACATTTAATGGAGGAGCCTCAACTGCTTCACTGGGCAGGGAGTTCCATAGATTCACAACCCTTTGGGTGAAGACGTTCCTCCTAAACTCAGTCCTAAATCTACTTCCCCTTATTTTGAGGCTATGACCCCGAGTCACCCCCTATTCACCCGCCAGTGGAAACAACTTGCCCACATCTATCCTATCTAGTCCCTTCGTAATTTTATATGTTTCTATAAGATCCCACTCCTCTACCTTTGGGAAAAGATGTAGACTATCTACCTGATCTATGCCCCTCATTATTTTATAGACCGCTATAAAATCACCGCTAAGCCTCCTACGCTCCAGGGAAAAAGTCCCAGTCTATCCAGCCTCTCATATAGAACATAGAACATAGAATGATACAGCGCAGTACAGGCCCTTCGGCTCACGATGTTGCACCGAAACAAAAGCCATCTAACCTACACTATGCCATTATCATCCATATGTTTATCCAATAAACTTTTAAATGCCCTCAATGTTGGCGAGATCACTACTGTAGCAGGTAGGGCATTCCAGGGCCGCACTACTCATTGCGTAAAGAACCTACCTCTGACCTCTGTCCTATATCTATTACCCCTCAGTTTAAAGCTATGTCCCCTCGTGCCAGCCATTTCCATCCGCGGGAGAAGGCGCTCACTGTCCACCCTATCCACCCTGATCATTTTGTATGCCTCTATTAAGTCTCCTCTCAACCTTCTCTCCAACGAAAACAACCTCAAGTCCATCAGCCTTTCCTCATAAGATTTTCCCTCCATACCAGGCAACATCCTGGTAAATCTCCTCTGCACCCGCTCCAAAGCCTCCACGTCCTTCCTCTAATGCGGTGACCAGAACTGTACGCAATACTCCAAATGCGGCCGTACCAGAGTTCTGTACAGCTGCAACATGACCTCCTGACTCCGGAACTCAATCCCTCTACCAATAAAGGCCAACACGCCATAGGCCTTCTTCACAACCCTATCAACCTGGGTGGCAACTTTCATGGATCTATGTACATGGACACCTAGATCCCTCTGCTCATCCACACTTCCAAGAACTTTACCATTAGCCAAATATTCCGCATTGCTGTTATTCCTTCCAAAGTGAATCACCTCACACTTCTCTACATTAAACTCCATTTGCCACCTCTCAGCCCAGCTCTGCAGCTTATCTATATCCCTCTGTAACCTGCTACATCCTTCCACACTATCGACAACACCACCGACTTTAGTATCGTCTGCAAATTTACTCACCCACCCTTCTGCGCCTTCCTCTAGGTCATTGATAAAAATGACAAACAGCAACGGCCCCAGAACAGATCCTTGTGGTACTCCACTTGTAACTGAACTCCATTCTGAACATTTCCCATCAACCACCACCCTCTGTCTTCTTTCAGCTAGCCAATTTCTGATCCACATCTCTAAATCACCCTCAATCCCCAGCCTCCGTATTTTCTGCAATAGCCTACCGTGGGGAACCTTATCAAACGCTTTGCTGAAATCCATATACACCACATCAACTGCTCTACCCTCGTCTACCTGTTCAGTCACCTTCTCAAAGAACTCAATAAGGTTTGTGAGGCATGACCTACCCTTCACAAAGCCATGCTGACTATCCCTGATCATATTATTCCTATCTAGATGATTATAAATCTTGTCTCTTATAATCCCCTCCAAGACTTTACCCACTACAGACGTGAGGCTCACCGGTCTATAGTTGCCGGGGTTGTCTCTGCTCCCCTTTTTGAACAAAGGGACCACATTTGCTATCCTCCAGTCCTCTGGCACTATTCCTGTAGCCAATGATGACATAAAAATCAAAGCCAAAGGTCCAGCAATCTCTTCCCTGGCCTCCCAGAGAATCCTAGGATAAATCCCATCAGGACCCGGGGACTTATCTATTTTCAGCCTGTCCAGAATTGCCAACACCTCTTCCCTACGTACCTCAATGCCATCTATTCTATTAGCCTGGGTCTCAGCATTCTCCTCCACAACATTATCTTTTTCCTGAGTGAATACTGACGAAATATATTCATTTAGTATCTCGCCTATATCTTCTGACTCCACACACAACTTCCCATCCCTGTCCTTGACTGGTCCTACTCTTTCCCTAGTCATTCGCTTATTCCTGACATACCTATAGAAAGCTTTTGGGTTTTCCTTGATCCTATCTGCCAAATACTTCTCATGGCCCCTCCTTGCTCGTCTTAGCTCTCTCTTTAGATCCTTCCTCGCTACCTTGTAATTATCCATCGCCCCAACTGAAACTTCACACCTCATCTTCACATAGGCGTCCGTCTTCCTCTTAACAAGAGATTCCACTTCTTTGGTAAACCACGGTTCCCTCGCTCGACGCCTTCCTCCCTGCCTGACAGGTACATACTTATCAAGAACACGCAGTAGCTGATCCTTGAACAAGCTCCACTTATCCAGTGTGCCCAAAACTTGCAGCCTACTTCTCCACCTTATCCCCCCCAAGTCACGTCTAATGGCATCATAATTGCCCTTCCCCAGCTATAACTCTTGCCCTGCGGTGTATACTTATCCCTTTCCATCATTAACGTAAACGTCACCGAATTGTGGTCACTGTCCCCAAAGTGCTCTCCTACCTCCAAATCCAACACCTGGCCTGGTTCATTACCCAAAACCAAATACAACGTGGCCTCGCCTCTTGTTGGCCTGTCAACATATTGTGTCAGGAAACCCAGGTACCAACCCATGCTGCCAGTTCCCCTACCTTATTTCGTATACTCCTGGCATTGAAGTAGACACACTACAAACCACCTGCCTGAACACTGGCCCCCTCCTGCGACGTCAATTCTGTGCTCCTGACCTCTATACTCTCATTCTCCCTTACCCTAAAACTACAATCCAGGTTCCCATGCCCCTGCTGCATTAGTTTAAACCCCCCCAAAGAGCACTAACAAATCTCCCCCCCAGGATATTTGTGCCCCTCAGGTTCAGATGTAGACCATCCTGTCTGTAGAGGTCCCACCTTCCCCAGAAAGAGCCCCAGTTATCTAGAAATCTGAATCCCTCCCGCCTGCACCATCCCTGTAGCCACGTGTTTAATTGCTCTCTCTCCCTATTCCTCATCTCACTATCACGTGGCACGGGCAACAACCCAGAGATAACAACTCTGTTTGTTCTAGTTCTGAGCTTCCATCCTAGCTCCCTGAAAGCCTGCCTGACATCCTTGTCCCCTTTCCTACCTATGTCGTTAGTGTCATGATATTCAAACACATACATCATGATGGACACACTAACAGGCAAATCAGAGTACACAACACCACAACCAATCACAGACAAGAACACCAACCACATAAAAAGCACGAGCACGACACCTGGGGTTCAGTTGGTCTGGGGAGAAGGGAACAAGAAAGAGCTGTTGAAACACCACAAGCAGGGAGCCCCCCACGTGCAGAGTGCAAAGACCAAACTGTAAATAGTGAGTTTAAATAAAGAAGCGTTGTACCATATACAACTGTGTTGGCTCATCTGTGTGTCAGAACACCCAACACCACATGGTACAGGAGTGGATCGATACCTGCCTACCAACCTGCCATTCTGGACATGGACCACACCGGCAAACCGCAGCCGATGCAAGTCACGGGGAACCTAGGCACCAACTGGAAGCTCTACAGGCAGCGATTTGACCTGTACATCCGTGCCACCGAAAAACAGAATGTCTCGGATGACTCGAAGATTGCAATGCTCCTCTTCTACGCAGGCCCGCACGCAACCGATGTTTTTAACTCACTGGTGTTCGAAGAAGGCGAAAACCAGGCCAAATATGACACGGTCATCCTCAAACTGGACCAGCACTTTCAAGTTGAAGTAAATGAAAGTTTTGAAAGATACATCTTTCAGCAACGCCTGCAAGGTAAGGAGGAGCTTTTTCAACCCTTTTTGACGCACCTCCGGATTCTAGCGCAGTCCTGCGGTTACGGCACCACTACAGAGTCCATGATCAGGGACCAGATTGTTTTTGGCGTTGCCTCTAGTGGCCTACGCCAGCAGCTTCTTAAAATGAAAAGCCTCACCTTAGCGTCTGCTGTGGAAGCCTGTGTCCTCCACGAAAATGCTACCTGCCGTTTTGCCCGATTTCAGGCGTCCGAGCTGGCACGGAGGGGGTCCCCAGCCATCGAATCGGCAAGCCAGGCCGCCCACGACGTCGAACGCATCCAGGCCGTCGATTACCTCCCGACCCACGGCCCGGACGACAGCGGCCGCTTCCCGCGCTTTTCGCGGTCTCCCGCGCAGGTGCGCGCCAAAAATAACGGCCACAACGAGGGACGCACTGCGCAGGCGCGCCCACCGCAAGATCGCACTGTGCATGCGCAGTGGCGCAACGAACGCCGTGACGTCATGACGTGCAGCAATTGTGGAGGTCTACGCTTAAAAGGGCAATGTCCTGCAAAAAACCGACAGTGCCACAGATGTGCCATGATGGGCCACTACGCAGCCCGCTGTCGTGCGCCTCAACCCATGGATCCGGCGCATCCTCGACAACCTCGCACACGAGTCAGGACCGTCCAGCCCACGCATCAAGACTTCCAGTTAAGTGATGCAGATGACCAGGATGCATTCCGAGTCTCCGTCATTGATGTCAACAAGGTCAATGCCATCAATCCAGCCGATGAGTGGTGTGCCACCCTGACGGTCAACCGATCGCGCGTCGCCTTCCGTCTGGACACCGGCGCATCCGCCAACCTGATTGCTTACTCTGCAGTCCAGGCCATGAAGGTCAAACCACCCATCACACCATCCCGGCTTAAGATGGTTGACTATAACGGGAACGTTATCCCGTCCATAGGATCTTGCCAGCTACAGGTGACTCACAAGAGGTACACGGCCACACTCCCCTTCGAAGTTGTTGGCCCATCAAAGGACTCGTTACTGGGCGCACAAGCGTGTAAGGTCCTTCACCTGGTACAGCGTATTATGTCTCTCTCTCCAGATGAGATATCCGACTTCCCGGATGCTGAGTTCCACGCAAATCTCCATTCCCTCCTCGCTCACAACCAGGAGGTTTTTGAAGGCATGGGGACATTGCCACACACGTACAAAATTCGACTCAGACCGGACGCCATCCCTGTCGTTCACGCACCTCGCAGGGTTCCTGCGCCTCTCAAAGACCGCCTCAAGGCACAACTGCAGATTCTTCAGGACCAAGGGGTCCTATCCAAGGTCACGGAGCCCACGCCATGGGTCAGCTCCATGGTCTGTGTAAAGAAGCCCTCTGGCGAGCTCCGTATATGTATAGATCCAAAAGATCTGAACAACAACATCATGCGGGAACACTATCCCATCCCGAAACGAGAAGACCTCACCAGCGAGATGGCGCGAGCCAAGATATTCACTAAATTGGGTGCGTCCAAAGGATTCTGGCAGATCCAACTGGACCCGGCCAGCCGGAGACTATGCACATTCAACACCCCTTTTGGCAGATTCTGCTACAACCGGATGCCATTCGGCATCATTTCGGCATCTGAAGTATTCCACCGCATTATGGAGCAGATGATGGAAGGCATCGAAGGGGTACGTGTATATGTGGACGATATCATCATTTGGTCCACCACTCCGCAGGAACACATGCATCGTCTACGACGTGTCTTTACCCGCATCCGACAAAATGGCCTGCGTCTCAACCGTGCGAAGTGTGCTTTCGGCCAGACGGAGCTGAAATTCCTCGGGGACCACATCTCAAGGTCCGGGGTCCGTCCCGATGCAGACAAGGTTAGCGCCATCACAGCCATGCCACGACCGGCTGACAAGAAGGCTGTCTTAAGATTCCTGGGCATGGTCAACTTCCTTGGGAAGTTTATTCCCAACCTGGCTTCTCATACAACAAATATGCGCCATCTTGTAAAAAAATCGACGGAATTCAACTGGCACCAATCGCATCAGCGGGAATGGGAGGAGCTCAAGCACAAACTGGTCACGGCACCAGTGCTGGCCTTCTTTGACACGACTCGCCCCACAAAGATATCAACAGACGCCAGCCAATCTGGTATTGGAGCGGTACTCCTGCAAAAAGACAGCACGTCATCATGAGCCCCGGTTGCGTATGCCTCACGAGCCATGACCCCTACCGAACAGCGCTACGCGCAAATCGAAAAAGAATGCCTGGGCTTGTTAACTGGACTGGACAAGTTCCACGACTATGTGTATGGCCTGCCACGATTCACGGTCGAAACTGACCACCGCCCCCTGGTCAACATCATTAACAAAGACCTGAACGACATGACTCCTCGCCTCCAGCGCATCTTACTTAAACTCAGGAGGTACGATTTTGAACTGATCTACACTCCGGGGAACGAACTCATCGTGGCGGACACTCTTTCCCGAGCAGTGAGCACACCACCAGATGCAGAGGGGTTCGGGCGCCAAATTGAGGCACACGTGACTCTGACAACAGCAAATCTGCCAGCTGATGATCCTAGTCTGGCCCACATACGCGCAGAGACGGCGACTGACCCCCTTCTGCAGCGAGTGATGCGCCACATGACGGAAGGGTGGCTAAAAGGGCAGTGCCCCCAGTTTTATAATGTGCGGGATGATCTCACCAATATAGACGGGGTCCTTATGAAATCGCACAGAATCGTCATTCCACACAGCGTGCGCCAGATGATTCTTCATCAACTACACGAAGGCCACTTGGGCGTCGAAAAATGCAGACGAAGGGCCCGGGAGGCGGTATATTGGCCGGGTATTAATGAAGACATAGCCAACATGGTGCTCAACTGCACAACCTGTCAGAGGTTTCAGCCGGCGCAACCTCCGGAAACACTTCTACCACACGAGATGGTGACGTCCCCCTGGGCGAAGGTGGGTGTTGACCTATTTCACGCGCTCGGCAGAGATTACATTGTTATTATAGACTACTTCTCAAACTACCCGGAAGTCATGCCTCTCCATGATCTGACGTCGTCCGCAGTCATTGGGGCCTGCAAGGAAACGTTTGCTCGCCATGGCATTCCAAGGACTGTCATGTCAGACAATGGACCTTGTTTTGCCAGCCGTGAATGGTCGTCCTTTGCCGCAGCATATGGTTTCACTCATGTGACATCCAGCCCTCTGCATCCACAATCGAACGGGAAGGCTGAAAAGGGTGTCCACATCGCAAAGCGGCTCCTGTGCAAGGCGGCTGATGCCGGATCGGACTTTAACCTTGCCTTGTTGGCCTATCGATCGGCCCCGTTATCCACGGGCCTCTCGCCAGCGCAGCTACTAATGGGTCGCTCCCTCAGGACGACGGTACCTTCCGTCCTGGCACCGACAACAGACCATGAGGCGGTTCTTCGGAACATGCAACTGCAGCGTGATCGCCAGAAAGGTCGGTACGACACACGAGCGACGGACCTGCCCCCCCTGTCCTCCGGAGACAAAGTACGCGTCCATCAACCGTATGGTGGCTGGTCAGCACCGGCCGAAGTCCTTCGACAAGTGGCTCCCCGCTCGTTCCTGGTTCGCATGCCGGATGGTTCCGTGCGTCGCCGCAATCGGTGCGCCCTTCGCCGACTTCCACGCTCACAGCCACACAGCACGCCAGATCCTCAACAGGCTTCCGAGGATGACTTTGTGGAGCTGCCGCACATCACGCCCTTTCCATCGCCACCCATGGCCATGCCTGCACAGCAGCCGGTGGTTCTTGATCCACCCTTGAGGCGGTCAACCCGAATTCGTCGCAAACCCATTAGACTGGACTTATAATACCGTTCATATGTTTAACAAGTTCCACGATTTTACATGATAACCTGTTGTTGTTTATCGTTCCAGATGTCGTCTGACTGGACAACTGTTCAAGTTTTTTTTTCTTCTTCTTCTCTCGTTCGCATTTCTGTTATGTTATGGTACAACTTGATTCATGTGACGCACCCGACATCGCCCCATGTACATAGTTCCGTCATAGGCACATGCTGCACACGACACACACACACTCTTAGATGCACTCACGTCACGATCATATTTATTACCACGTAGGCACATATCTTTGTAAAAAGGGGGGATGTCATGATATTCAAACACATACATCATGATGGACACACTAACAGGCAAATCAGAGTACACAACACCACAACCAATCACAGACAAGAACACCAACCACATAAAAAGCACGAGCACGACACCTGGGGTTCAGTTGGTCTGGGGAGAAGGGAACAAGAAAGAGCTGTTGAAACACCACAAGCAGGGAGCCCCCCACGTGCAGAGTGCAAAGACCAAACTGTAAATAGTGAGTTTAAATAAAGAAGCGTTGTACCATATACAACTGTGTTGGCTCATCTGTGTGTCAGAACACCCAACACCACAGTTAGTGCCAATATGGACCACGACTTGGGGCTGCTCCCCCTCCCCCCTAAGGACCCGGTTAACACAATCCGAGACATCACGTACCCTTGCACCTGGGAGGCAACATACCAAACGTGAGTCTCTCACGCTCCCACAAAATCTCCTATCTGTGCCCCTGACTATCGAGTCCCCAATTACTAATGCTCTGCTCCTCTCCCCCCTTCCCTTCTGAGCAACAGGGACAGACGCCGTGCCAGAGGCCCGTACCCCATGGCTTACCCCTGGTAAGTCCCCCCCCCACAAGTATCCAAAGCGGTATACTTGTTTCTCAGGGGAACGACCGCAGGGGATCCCTGCACTGACTGCTTCTTCCCAGTCCCTCTTACAGTTACCCATCTATGTCCAATCTTTGGTGTAACTAATTCCCTGAAGCTGCTATCTATGACCCCTTCTGCCTCCCGAATGATCCGAAGTTCTTCCAACTCCAGCTCCAGTTCCCTAACTCGGTCTTGGAGGAGCTGGAGATGGCAGCACTTCCTGCAGGTAAAATCAGCAGGGACACTAACTGCATCCCTCACCTCAAACATCCTGCAGGAGGAACATTGCACTCCCTTCCCTGCCATTCCTTTAACTTTCTACCAAGATCTGGCTAACAACTAAATTAAATTTTTGATAAAAAGTAATAATAATATAATAAAATATGGTACTTACCTCAGACCAATGGGTTTTATTATTAGGTTAGAGGAGGAGGGCGGGTGGGAGACACTACACGTGTAATGTCTCGGGTTTCCTCTCCACCAGAATTTATTGGTGAGGGTCTTCCCAGAAGTCCGCGGGTCGAACTTCCTGTTCCCGCCTTAAACACTAAAATTAAAAAAAAACAGCAAAGAGGGACCGAAACGGGACCAGGTAAGTGTTTACCGCTGAAATTGACTAGCCTGCTCCTGTGAAGGTCTCCCAGAAATCACTAACGCACCGCTCCCGCTGAAATCGACTGGCCTGCTCCTGCAAAGTCAAGTGTTTTTAAAGGAGAGACTTACCTCCCAGAAATCACTTGCGCACTGCTCCTGCTGAAATTGACTAGTCTGCTCCGCTCCCGCTGACATCTCCTTATAACTCAAACCATCAAGTCCTGGTAGCATCTTCGTAAACCTCTTTTGCACTCTTTCTAGTTTAACAATATCCTTCCTATTATAGGGTGGCCAGAACTGAACATAGTATTCCATGTGTGGTCTTACTAATGTCTTGTACAACTTCAACAAGACATCCCAACTCCTGTATTCAATATTCTGACCAATAAAACCTAGCATGCTGAATGTCTTCTTCACCACCCTGTCCACCTGCAACTCCCCCCTTCAAGGAGCTATGAACCTGTACTCCTCGATATCTTTGTTCTGTAACTCTCCCCAACTCCTTACCATTAACTGAATAGGTTCTGCCCTGATTTGATTTACCAAAATGCATCACCTCACATTATCCAAATTAAACTTCCTCCTCCTCTTCGCGCGGCCCCTGCTCACATGGCCGCAGGACATCTCGCAGAGCTGCGACCATCAACATGGTGGCCTGAATTGCTGGTTGAACCCCAAACGCCATTGTCTGCAGGGAGTGTTAGCATGTTGCCCAGCCAGGTTCCATGGGCTACACGGTGGCCCCGGTTGGTGCTTTGGGCTCCACCCACGAATGTCCCTCCCTCACCCCCGCACCCCTGCCCTGTTGGTATCCGGCACCTTCAGTGTCCCGGTCCTGGCACCCGTCCCTGCTGCCAGGGCTGGCACTGCCCTCACTGGAGACTGCCCTTGTGTGGCCCTGGGTGGACCATGGTGGGTGGCAGCCGGTAGGGCAGGGTGTTTGGGGGTGCTGAGGCAAGGGGTGGGGTGCTGGGGTGGGCACACCCATACAGCTGGTATCATTCTGCAGAACCAGAGGCCGAGGTGGGTGGTCAGTGGCTGCACAGAAAGAAGCCACCATTATCTCCCCTCTCAGCAGCCACCACGCCAGCTTCACGATTTTGAGATCGGGGGCTGGATTCTCCGGTCGCCGACGCAGAAATCGTGTTCGGCGACTGCCGGAGAATCCGAGTTCCCAACCAAATCGGGGAGGCGCCGCTGACTTGATGCTCCGCGCCCGACTGGCCAAGTTCCCGACGGCTTGGGTCTCTCATGGTCTTATCCGTCAGGAACTCGGCGTGGCAGCTGCAGACTCAGTCCAGCACCGCCACAGTCAGGGGAGGGCCGATCCGCAGGCAGTGGGGGACTTTATTAGTGTCTGGGGACACTGCGGGGGGGGGTGGTCTGGGGCACGCGAGCCGGCCAAAGGAGGGGAACTATTTAGCGGGCTAGGTCTGCAAGCGGCCTTCGCCATGTAGCACGGCGCGGCCGCTGTAGCCTGCAGCTGTAACACATGCGCGGCCACGGACCTGCCAATTCTCTGGGCTCCTAGTCCCCAGCAAAACCGGGAATCGGTGGCCGTTTTGCGCCACCGTTCCCACGCCGGCTTGGGGAGATAGCCCCAGAATCGGAGAATCCAGCCCCAGAAATGTTGGAGAATGCAAGATTTAGTGAGCGGGATGAATTGAGGGAGATCAATATTAGTCGCGAACTGGTGCTGGGGAAATTGATGGGATTGAAGGCAGATAAATCCCTCGGGCCTAATCATCTACATCCCAGAGTACTTAAGGAGGTGGCTATAGACATAGTGGATGCATTGGTGGTCATCTTTTGGGATTCTACAGACTCTGGAACAGTCCTTGCAGATTGGAGGGTAGCTAATGTCACTCAAATATTCAAAAAGGGAGGTAGAGAGAAAGCAGGGAATTATAGACCAGTAAGCCTAACATCGGTAGTGGGCAAAATTCTCAAATCCATTATCAAGGACTTTATAGCGGAGCATTTAGAAAGCAGTGGCAGAATCAGTCAGAGTCAGCATGGATTTATGAAGGGGAAATCATGCTTGACAAATCTATTGGAATTTTTCAAGGATGTAACTAGTGGATGTAACTAGTAGAGTTGACAAGGGGGAGCCAGTGGACGTGGTATATTTGGACTTTCAGAAGCATTTGACAAAGTCTCGCTAAATTAAGATTGCAAAATTAAAGCGCATGGGATTGGGGGAAGTGTACTGAGGTGGATAGAAAACTAGTTGGCAGCGAGGAAACAAAGAGTAGGGATTAACGGATCCTTTTCAAATTGACAGGCAGTGGGGTGCTGGGACGTCAGCTCTTCACAATATATATTAATGATTTGGATGAGGGAACAAAATGTAACATCTCAAAGTTTGCAGATGATACCAAGTTGGGTGGGAGGGTGAACTGTGACGAAGATGCAGAGATCGTGCAGCATGATCTGGACAGGTTGGGCGAGTGGGCAAATCAATGGCAGATGCTGTATAATTTGGATAAGTGTGAGGTTATTCACTTTGGAAGCAAAAACAAGAAGGCAGATTACTACCTGAATGGTTGTAATTTGGGAGAGGGGAGTGTGCAGCGGGACCTGGGTGTCCTTGTGCACCAGTCGCTGAAGGTAAGCATGCAGGTGCAGCAGGTGGTAATGGTATGTTGGCCTTCATTACGAGAGGTTTTGAGTATAGAAGCAGGGATATGTTGCTGCAATTGTACAGCTGGGTGAGGCCACACTTGGAGTAATGTGTGCAGTTATGATCTCCTTCTCTGAGGAAGGATGTTCTTGCTCTCGAGGGAGTGCAGCAAAGGTTTCCCAGACTGATTCCAGGGATGGCAGGGCTGTCATATGAGGAAAGATTGACTAGGTTGGGATTGTTCTTGTTGGAGTTCAGAAGAATGAGGGGGGATCTCATAGAGACTTATAAAATTCTAACAAGACTAGATATGGGAGATGCAGGGAGGATGTTCCTGATGGTGTGTGTGTCCAGAATCAGGGGTCACAGTCTGAGAGTTCAGGGTAGACCATTTAGGAGTTGAGGAGACATTTCTTCTCCCAAAGAGTGGTGAGCCTGTGGAATTCATTACCACAGGAAGTAGTTCAGGCTAAGACATTGAATACATTCAAGAGGCGGCTAGAAATGACACTTGAGGCGAATGGGATCAAGGGTTATGGGGAGAAAGCAGGATTAGGCTTTTGAGTTGGATGATCAGCCATGATCGTATCAAATGGCCTCCTCCTGCTTTTATCTCCTATTTTTCTATGTTTCTATGGTGCATCAGGAATCCCCGAAGGGGCAGACGGTCGGAGGGAAGACCGACCCCAGGACCTTAGCTGCCACCTAGATGGGTTTTGGGCTTCTGGAACAGATGTCCAATCGATTGTGGAGATGCAGTGCATAGCCAGGGACTGCATGAAGCGTTGTCGGCGAGCATCCAGCACCTGCAGGTGCAGTTGAAGGTGTCCAATCACGTGCAGCAGCAGGACTTGGTGCTGACCATCTGTGCTAAAGGCCAACACCGCATTGGTGGCATCCGAGGATGAGGCCTTGGGGGCGAAGTTCTTGGTCATGTGTCAAGATGTCCAAGGCCTGGGGCCATCTGTGCAGGCGATGGCTGAGGCCCAGGACAGGACTGCCCCTTCAGAGGCAGCCATGTACCAGAGCCATCTGGGCATTGCATAGGCGCTCATGAGCGTGGCCCAGTCACAGCGGGCCATGGCTGAGAGCATCAACAGCATTTCCCACGTGCTGGTTGACCCAGAGGGAGGTGGCCCAGTTCCAGAGGGAGATGGAGCAGTCACTGACTGATGTGGTACAGACCCAGAAGGTGGTGACACTGTCAATGGGTAATGTGACGCAGTCCCAGACGAAGGTGGTCCACTCCCTGTGCTCCATGACAGCAAGCATGCCGACCCTAGATGAGACGAGAGCGGGCCTCCAGGACTGGGAGCACCAGATGGTGGAGGAATCCCAAGGGTTAACTCCGCTCGCACCCTCGTCCAATGGAGTAGCCCGGGGTCCATCAGGCACTCCAAGGGAGGAGGAAGTGATGGGCCCATGCAGGTGACTACCACAGGGGAGGTGCTGGAACACTGCAGCGCCTTGGACTCCCTCCCCCCCCCGGTACATCACATGGATAGCAGGCAGAACATGGCGGCATCATGTCACCTGGTGTACCTGAGCAGCAGCCGGGCCCATCCAGGATCGTTCACCCCAGAAGACGGCCGCCAAAGGGGAACCAGCACATAGGGCGGAAACCGCAGCAGGCTGTCTTCACTCCTGATGTACGGTGTGGGGTTCTACCTAGGCGTTAGGTCAGTAAGGTCAGAAAAGTCGACTCAGTTTAGTTGGCACAGCTGCAGGGCACAATATAGTATTTGGGGCTAGGGCACAAACCTGTATATATTTATTCACATTAAACATCTGTGCAGGATGTTACAACCTGCCTCAATGCTTTGTCAGAATGGTGTGAGGGATGGGCTGGCCTGGGGTCAGGTCGGGGGGGGGGGGTGGGGGGCGGTTTGGGTGGCATTGTGGGTAGGCTTCACCTAGGGACTGCAATTCAGCCAGCGCTCATCGCTCTTGTGTCCCACACCCATCCCCAACTCCGCCACCCCAGGATTTTGTTGGAACCGTGTTGCTGGAATGACCAGCTCGCATGCAGGGATCACTCAGGTGGATGATGCAAAATGCTACCGTGGGCAGGGATCAGACGTTTTCGAAGGATGCGGAGCAACCAGAGGTCATTCCAGAAGGGGGTCTAATCATCCTCCAGCCCATGAGCCAAACCCGCTGTTACTGCCAATCCAGGGCCCGCATTCCATGGTGAGTCAGGTAGGAATGATGGAGGGAGTTGCAAGGAGAGCAGGGGGTGGCGCATGGAGGGTGTTCATCGGAGAGGATGGCCGTTGGGCGGGGCAGGGTGATATCCATGCTCCTGGCCTGTCCCCCTAGTTGGTTAACCCTGAGGCGATCATGCTCTGTCCATCCTCCCCCGCATCCTCCTCACCGGACGAGGACTGGCATTCATCCTCCTCCAGCACATCACTCCTCTGCTGCACGATGCTGTGCAGGACGCAGCAGGCCACCACTATGTGGGAGACCCTCCTAGTGCTGTACTGGAAGGGCACTCCAGAGTGGTCAAGGCACCTGAACGGCGTCATTGCAGTGGGTCCCCGGATTGGCAACATCACCACGGCCTCAGTGGATAACCCCTGTTGCCCAGGAGACAACCTCTCAGCAGCAGTGCATTTCAAGTGGTCAGGAACCATTGGGTGTGCCAGGATGAAGGCATCGTGCACACTGCCCGGGTATCGGGAACAGACGTGCATGATGCTCAGCTCATGGTCACACACCAGCTGCACGTTCATTTTTCAAAAATAAATTTAGAGCACCCAGTTCATTTTTTCCAATTATGGGGCCAATGCAACATCTTTGGGTTGTGGGGGTTAAACCCTTGCCAACACGGGGAGAATGTGCAAACTCCACACAGACAGTGACCCAGAGCCGGAATCGAACCTGAGACCTCGGCACCGTGTGGCAGCCATGCTAACCACTGCGCCACCGTGCTGACCCTAGCTGCACATTCATTGAGTGGAATCCATTTTGATTTGTGAAGATCAGCCTATATGAACATAAGAACTAGGAGCAGGAGTGGCCTCTCGAGCCTGCTCCGCCATTCAATGAGATCATGGCTGATCTTTTGTGGACTCAGCTCCACTTTCCGGCCCGAACACCATAACCCTTAATCCCTTTATTCTTCAAAAAACTATCTATCTTTATCTTAAAAACATTTAATGAAGGAGCCTCAACTGCTTCACTGGGCAAGGAATTCCATAGGTTCACAACCCTTTGGGTGAAGAACTTCTTCCTAAACTCAGTCCTAAATCCACTTCCCCTTATTTTGAGGCCATGCCCCCTAGTTCTGCTTTCACCCGCCAGTGGAAACAACCTGTCCGCATCTATCCTATCTATTCCCTTCATAATTTTATATGTTTCTATAAGATCCCCCCTCATCTTTCTAAATTCCAAAGAGTACAGTCCCAGTCTACTCAACCTCTCCTCATAATCCAACCCCTTCAGCTCTGGGATTACCCGAGTGAATCTCCTCTGCACACCCTCCAGTGCCAGTACGTCCTTTCTCAGGTAAGGAGACCAAAACGGAACACATTGCTCCAGGTGTGGCCTCACTAACACCTTATACAATTGCAGCATAACCTCCCTAGTCTTAAACTCCATCCCTCTAGCAATTAAGGACAAATTTCCATTCGCCTTCTTAGTCACCTGTTGCACCTGAAACCAACTTTTTGCGACTCATGAACTAGCACACCCAGGTCTCTCTGCACAGTGTAGCCACCTAAAATGGCTGATTCCCTATTAATTTGGCCAAAACCCGATTTAAAACGGCGAACCAAAAAGGCTGATGGGAAAAGCAGCCAACAGGACACAAACGGATAGCTGCAGACAGAATAACGTATTCGGCTCTGGGGAAGTCGGCCCAGATCGATACTCAAGACTATTAGCAGCACATCAACCCAGACATCTGCAGTTTAATCGGCTACCCCGGGAACAATTGCAACATATTAGAAATTTGAATAGAACCCAATCGGAAACAATAACAACAAAAAACCCACAAGTGTTCAAGCGGTTCTGGTTAATAATTCACAATTCGGAAGTGTGTGTTTGCATGCGTAACTAACAGGGTTGTAAGGTAAAACTGATAGATTTTTGTTGCGTCAAAACTGTCGGAAGTCGGTATTTTCGGAAATTAGCGCGAGCCGTACCCGCATGTACGACACCACCTTAGCCCCCTGTTCCAAATTTGAACGTAGTGAGCAGATAAGAGAGATGGCCATGCAGACAATGCAGGCAATGCAACGCCTCATGAACCCCGAAGAATTTGCGGTCGCACCGATCAGCAGCATTAAAGTGGGACAGTGTCCCATTTGGGAAGTGGAAATTCGCAAATTTCTGCAGGGCAAAGGATGGCCCGTGTGGAGCGGTTTCTGTAATAATGACAACTCAGGTCCCGGAAGTATAGGGCATACTTGGTGGGAGAACATAAGTGAAATTCATAAGAAAAGCTTAGCGAAAGCGCGCAAGCCGATGGCAATCGTGTCCTGCATGGCACAATTGCGAGGCACAGAGGAGGTCGTCAGGACGCTCTGAAAAGAAGTAGAAGGCATACATCGTATGAGTAAAATCGATGTATGCGAGATGGAAAAAGAGAACCTGGAATTGAAAAGGCAGTTAGAAGCCAAGGACGAAGAGGTGGCTGACGCCAAACGGGGTCACCAGTCTTGTCTGGCGCATTTAAGCAGTTTTCAATCCCAGTATGAGAAGGTTTATCAGGACACGCAGCGTGCCGTCCTGGTTAAGAAAGAGACAGAGAAGCAGGTGGAGACGCTACAGAAGCAATGTAGTGATCTCAAGGCAGCCTTGAGAGCGCTCCATGCTGCAACCACGGAACAAATTAGAGTACCTTAGACCATGCGAAGTGCCGAAAGCAAATTGCAGCCCTGCAATCAATGCTTTCTGTCCAAAAGGGATTCCAAGACACCTTTGGGGAAAGTTTAGAACAGGAAGACGGCCCTGATTGGGAAGAACTGCAAGAGACAGCGCAGAGATATGTTCAGGGAACATGTGCGCAGGGAAAGCCCCAAAGGAGGAAAGCACCTCCACCTCCCACACAGCAGGTAATACAGGCTCCCATGAACCCTGTAACAACCCAACGCACCGCCACAGCAGACGAGGCGGAGGTCTCGTGCCCATTTGTCCGCAGACAATATGGCCAAATGGACCCGCACCCTTATCTCCCATGCCACGGAAGCAGGACAGAATGTAGTAATTATGACCCCTCGGAGGAGGCTCATAATGAGAAGTGGGTGGTCAAAAGATTGTCCCGCGTTTGGGAACAAGCGGCTCACAGTAAACCCGCAGCTAGAACCCCCGAGGAAAAACAAGCCGCCGCAGATGTGCAGGCAGTAAGAACTACTCTTCACAACCCCGTCTGGGTAAACGAGGGAAAGAGCAGCCCCCCAGCAAAACCGCAAGAATGCTACAATTGCGGACAATTGGGACATTTTGCCAAAGAATCCAAGGCCACTAAAAAACCACAGAGAGCCCAACAGACAGGCACTCTCAATAAGAAAAAGGCAGAGCCCATACATAGCGTTAGCGCCCAGTCCGATCAGACAGACTTGACCGGAACGGACTGACAGTGTACAGGCTCCCCCAGCTGGGTCTGCGATACCCTTTGGGATATGTCAGGATGACCCGTGGTCGCGGCAAAGGTTAGGGGACAGCCGATCGAGCTTCTCTGGGACACAGGAGGGTCCCGCACAACCTTAAATTCCTCCACCCTTGGTAAGGACTCGTGGCCCACTACAGCCACTATCAACCTCAGCGGCTTCACAGGCCACTCACAACCCCTGTACCCATCCAAATCGGAACCATTACTACAAAACACCCCGTAGTGTTAGTCGACCTGCCCCCAACAGCGGAGCACATTTTGGGGATTGACTTCATGAATTCTCACCACCTCTCTTTCGATCCAGTCAACCAGTGTGTCTGGAAGATGGCGAAATCCGCTAGAGCCCCCGCAACGCTCAATATAGGGGATTATATGAACAAAATTAGCGCAGTAGGTGTTGGGATAAAGGAATCGCATTTGTATTGTTTGCAATCAGGGATGCACCTAATGAGTCTACCAAATTTAGTCCTTTTGAACAAATTTTTGGTCATGAGGTAAGAGGACCACTTAAATTGATTGAGGAAAAATTGGTGAGTGAGAAATCGGAAATTACACTATTGGATTACGTGTCAAATTTTAGGGAACGATTAAATCGCGCAGGTGAATTGGCTAGACAACATTTTAAAGTTGCATAAAATGTGATGACACGGGTAGTGGACAAGAAATCCAAAGTTTGTAGTTTTGCCAGTGGGGATAAAGTTTTAGTGTTGTTACCAGTGGTAGGTGAGCAAGGTTTTGTGGACCGTATCAGATTGAAAGGAAATTAAGTGAGGTGAATTATGTGGTAAAAACACCAGATAGAAGGAAGACTCACCGAGTGTGTCATGTGAATATGCTTCAAAGGTACTTTGAAAGGGAAGGAGAGAAAAAGGAGGTTTTAATGATTCTAACTCAAATCCAGATAATTGTGAATTTGACATACCTCATATTAAATTGCAAAATGAGGATGTTCTTACTAATTGGGATGAATTGTTAAGTTATGTTCCAGAGGAAAAACAAACTGAGCTGAAAGAGTTATTGATATCACATGGGCACTTTAAATTGGGAAGTACTAAAATGGATATACATGATGTAGATGTGGGAAATGCTGTTCCGATCAAACAACATCCAGATCGACTTAACCCTTTAAAATTGGCACAGGTTAACAAAGAGATTGAGAGTATGCTGAAGGTTGGCATAATTGAAGTGGGTTTCAGCCAATGGAGCTCACCCATAGGAATGGTACCTAAACCAGACGGTACCCAATGGTTGTGTGTGGACTATAGAAAGGTGAATGCAGTTACAAGAATGGACACTTATCCTATCCCATGTTTGGAGGATTGTATTGAGAAAGTGGGACAATCCGCTTTTATTTCCAAATTGGATTTACTTAAAGGTTACTGGTAAGTACCTTTCTCCGAAATGGCGAAGGAGATTTCAGCTTTTGTGACTCCAGGTAGTATACACCAATTCAAAGTTATGCCATTTGGCATGAAAAACGCCCCAGCCACATTTCAACGGTTAACTAATACAGTTGTTTCAGGATTACCCAATTGTGCGGTATATATCGATGATCTGGTAGTTTTCAGCCAGACATGGAAGGAACATTTAAAACATCTTATGGAGTTATTCGATCAATTTCAGAAGGCGGGTTTGGTGATAATCCTAGCCAGAACTGAATTCGGAAAATCCCACATCACTTTCCTTGAGGGGTTTCCAATACCCTCAAGACGAAGGGAAATGGTTCGATTTTGTGGCATGAGTGGATTTGATCGAACATTTGTGCAAGAGTTTTGTAGCGTGATTGCTCCACTGATGGACTTGCTCAAGAAACGTGACAAATTTCAATGGACAACGGAGTTTCAACATGCATTTGACTGCCTGAAAGCTGTGGTAACTGATGCTCCTGTATTGAAGAATTGGAAGGGACTCTGTGATCAGATTGAACTGAAGTATCTAACTTTAAAGAGAAATGCCGAGGCATAGAGAAATGGATGGATCATGCAGAGACTTGTTCAAAGAGACTGTAAATCGAGAAGGATTTTGGTTGGAGGAATAAGAACGAAAAAAAAAATGGACTATATTATTATACCTGTTTGCGTGTGTTGTTTTTTTTTTAACCAGTAAAGTGTTTTTACTGTGTGCATTTCTTAATTGATGGTGCAGAGGTGAAAAATTATACCATCTTGAAGTTGATGGGTTTTTTTTTTTTCTTGGGGGGAGGTGTCATGTGAGAGTACCTTTAAGAAATGGATGTTTAAGCAATGTACCTTTAAGAAATAGAACTGGTCATAATACTGAAGTGATGTCAGAGGGTGGGGGGTGGGGGGGCGAGCTGAGCTCACTTCTGCTTTTTTGAGTTTCAGTTTGAGAAGGCAGCTGGGAGTGTCTGTGTGTTTTGCTGAGAGCTGCAGGAAGAAACACAGAGTTGGTCTGTTGATTGCTGCAAATCCAAAGACTATAAATATATTGAATGTAACCTAATGTCTGTTTTTGAAGGTTTGCAGTCTTTTTGATGTTTAAAGGAACAGTTTGAAGGATTATTTAGTGTTGTAGTCTTTTGGGGTTATCTTTGAAGTGATGGGTGTTGAGATATTCAATGTTTGTTTTTAAAAGGTTAACTTGAGTTCATAGAATAAACATTGTTTTGTTTTAAAAAACATTTGTCCATTTCTGCTGTATCACACCTGGAGAGTACGCCGTGTGCTTCCCACACCACAATCTATTACAAGTTGTGGATTGGGTTGAACTCCATGAAACACTTTGGGGTTCTCTAAACCCAGACCCATAACACTCTCATAATCTATCTTAATCTTCTTCATAGCTTTTTTAATAGCTTTCTGTTGCCCCCTAAAGATTTCCCAGTTCTCTAGTCTCCCACAAATCTTTGCCACTTTGTATGCTTTTTCCTTCAATGTGATACTCCGAAAGCTAGTGATTCGAATTAACCTGTTGGACTTCAACACAATATTCCAGGATGAGTAAGGTGCGAGCAACAGGAACTGACCACCTTTCTTCTGTCCCTTGTATCATGCCATTGCACTGAAAGGGATTCACAAACAATCAATGGACCTATTTGCGAGAATTAGCATGGTTTTGTGAAGGGGTGGTCATGTCTCACCAATTTGATCAGATGGTTGAGGGAGTGATGAAGATGATTAATGAGGGTAGGGCAGTGGATGTTGTCTATATGGACTTCAGTAAGGCCTCTGACAAGTTACCTAATGCAGACTAGTATAGAAAATGAAGTCACATGGAACCAGAGGTGAGCTCACAAGATGGATACAGAACTGACTCGGTGATAGAAGAAGGTAGCAGTGGAAGAGTGCTTTTCTGAATGGAGGGCTGTGACTAATGGAGTTCCATAGGGATTGGGACAATACAGTGGTTAGCACTGCTGCCTCACAGCACCAGGGACCATGGATAAATTCCGGCCTCAGGTGACTGTGTAGATTTTGCACTATCTCCTCGTGTCTGTATGGATTTCCTCCGGGTGCTCCGGTCTCCTCCCACAGTCCAAAGATGTGCAGGTTATGTGGATTGGCCATGCTAAATTGTACCTTAGTGCTAAAAGGATAGGTGGGTTACGGGTTTGCGGGGGAGTGGACCTGGGTGGGGTGCTCTTTTGAAGGGTGTGTGCAGACCTGATGGGCCGAATGGCCTACTTCTGCACTGTAGGGATTCTATAAATCTCTGATTCTATGATCAGTGCTGGGCCCTTTGTTGGAGGAAAATGTAGCTGGTCTGATTAGTAAGTTTACGGATGACCCAAAGGTTGGTGCAATTGAAGAGGATTTTCAGAGGATACAGCAGGATATAGATCGCTCAGAAACTTGGGCAGGATAATGGGAGATGGGAATTTAATCCAGACAAATGTGAGGTAATGCAGTTGGAATTACACAGCAAATGGCAGAACATTGACAGGCAGAGGGATCTGGGTGTACAGATTACTGAAAGTGGCAATGCAGATGGATAAGGTAGTCAAGAAGGCATACGGCATGCTTGTCTTCATCAGCCAGGGCATTGAGTACAAAAATTGGCAAGCTATGTTGCAGCTGTACAGAACCTGAGTTGGGTCACATGGAATATTGCTTGGAATTCTGGTCACCATATTACCAGAAGGATATGGATGCTTTGAAGAGGGTACTTTTTAAAAATGCATTTACAGTATGTGGGCATCACTGGTTAGGCCAGCATTTATTGCCCATATCTAGTTGCCCTTCAGAAGGTGGTGGTGAGCTGCTTATTTGAACCACAGCGGTCCTTGAGTTGTAGGTACACTCACTGTGCTGTTAGGGAGGGAGTTCCAGGATTTTGCTCCAGCGACAGTGAAGGAATGGTGATATATTTCCAAGTAGGATAGTGAGTGACTTGGAGGGGAATCTCCAGGTGGTGGTGTTCCCAGGTATCTGCTGCTCTTGTCCTTCTAGATAGTAGTGGTCATGTGTTTGGAAGGTGCTGTCTAAGGAACCTTGGTGACTTACTGCAGTGCACTTTGTAGATGGTACACACGGTTGCCACTGTTTGTCGGTGGTGGAGTGTTTGAATGTTTATGGAAGGAGGAGCAATCAAGCGGGCTGCTTTGTCCTGGATGGTGTTGAGCTTCTTGAGTGTTTTTGGAGCTGCACTCATCCAGGCAAGTGGAGAGTATTCCCATTACACTCCTGACTTCTGCCTTGTAGATGGTGGGGACAGGTTTGGAAGGTCAGCAGATGAGTTACTCGCAGTAGAATTCCCAGTCTTTGACCTGCCCTGGTCGCCACAGGATTAACATGGCTAGTCCAGTTCAGTTTCTGATCAATGGCAACCCCTAAGATGTTGATTGTGGGAGATTTAGCAATAGTAATGCTATTGAATGTCAACGGGTGGGTGGTTAGATCCTCTCTTGAACGAGATGGTCATTGCCTGACACTTGTGTGGCACGAATGTAACTTGCCACTTGTCAGCCCAAGCCTGGATATTGTCCAGGTCTTGCTGCATTTGGATACGGACTATTTCATTATCTGAAGAGTCGCGAATGGTGCTGAACGTTGTGCAGTCATCAGCGAGCACCCCCACTTCTGACCTTATGATGGAAGGCAGGTCATTGATGAAGCAGCTGAAGATGGTTGGGCCTAGGACACTACACCGAGGAACTCCTACAGTGATGTCCTGGAACTGAGATGATTGACCTCCAACCACCATAACAATCTTCCTTTGTGCCAGGTATGACTCCAACCAGCGGAGAGTTTCCCCCTGATTCCCATTAACTCAAGTTTAGCTAGGACTCCTTGATGCCATACTCGGTCAAATGCTGCCTTGATGCAAGGTCAGTCGCTCCCACCTCACCTGTGGCATTTAGCTCTTTTTCAACCAAGGTTTGAATGTTTGAACCAAGGCTGTAATGAGATCAGGAGCTGAGTGACACTGACAGAACCCAAACTGAGCATCCGTGAGCAGGTTATTGCTGAGTAAGTGCCGCTTCATAGCATTGTTGATGACTCCTTACGTCACATTGCTGATCATGGAAATTAGACTGAAAATTGGTGGTAATTGGCTGGATTGGATTTGTCCTGTTTCTTCTGAACAGGACACAGCTGGGCGACTTTCCACATTGCCGGGTAGATGCCAGTGTACTGGAACAGCTTGGCTCGGGATGCGTCAAATTCCGGAGCACAATGTGATGATACGCATAAAGCAATTCTGTACATAATGTCATGCATGAACTTTGACCGCTAGGTGGCAGTGTAACCCCACCATGTGACCCTGTGGCTGGGGTAGGTTGTGCTGGGGAACAGACGTGTTTTGCAGTAGCTCTACAATAGTTAATGAGCGTTAGTAGTTTAATATTTTATTTATCATTGGCACTTCTGGCTGAAGATTATTGCGAATGCTTCAGCCTTTTCTTTTGCACACATGTGCTGGGCTCCTTCATCATTGAGGAAAGGGAGATTTGTGGAGCCTCCAGTGAATTGTTCAATTGTCCACCACCATTCACGGCTGGATATGGCAGAACTATAGAGCTTAGATGTGATGCGTTCGTCGTGGACTTGCTGAGCTTTGTCTATTATAGGCGGAACGGTGGCACAGTGGTTAGCACTGCTGCCTCACGGCACCAAGGTCCCAGGTTCGATCCCGGCCCTGGGTAACGGTCCGTGTGGAGTTTGCACATTCTCCACGTGTCTGCATGGGCCTCAACCCCACAACCCAAAAGATGTGAAAGGTAGGTGGATTGGTCACACTAAATTGCCCCATCATTGGAATAAAATAATTGGATACACTAAATTTGCAAGAAAAAAGCTCTGTGTATTACTTGCTGCTTATGCTGTTTGGCACACAAGTAGTCCTTGTAGCTTCACCAGGTCAACATCTCAATTTTTAGTATGCCTGATGTTGCTCCTGGCATGCTCTCTTGCACTCTTCATTGAACCAGGGTTGCTCCCCTGGCTTTGTAGTAATGGTGGAGTGGGCAATATGCCGGGCCATGAGAGAGCTGTCTCACAAACTAAGCAACAGCCTGACATAGTTATACTCACAGAATCATACCTTGAATCATACCGGGGTGGCACGATAGCACAGTAGTTAGCACTGTTGCTTCACAGTGCCAGGGTCCCGGATTCGATTCCCGCTTGGGTCACTGTCCCAGTGTCTGTGTGGGTTTCCTCCGGGTGCTCCGGTTTCCTCCCCCAAGTCCTGAAAGATGTGCTTGTGAGGTGAATTGGACATTCTGAATTCTCCCTCTGTGTACCCAAACATGCACCGGAGTGTGGCGACTAGGGGACTTTCACAGTAACCTCATTGCTAATGTAAGCCTACTTGTGACACTAATAAAGATTATTATTATGGGGTAAAAGTAAATTACTGGTGATGCTGGAATCTGAAACAAAACAGAAAATGCTGGAAAATCTCAACAGGTTTGGTAGCATCTGTAGGGAGAGAAAAGAGCTAACGTTTAGAGTCCAGATGAACCTTTGTCAAAGCCCTGGGTGCTCCAGTTTCCTCCCACAGTCCAAAGATATTATATGTAAAGTATGATTCTGTGAGTATCTCTATGTCAGGCTGTTGCTTAACTAGTTTGTGAGACAGCTTTATCAACTTTGGAACAAGCCCCCGGGCGTTAGTAAGGAGCACTTTGCAGGGTCGGCAGGGTTTGCCGTTGTCGTTGCCCGTGCCTGGTTCAATGCCGGGTGATCCATCCAGTATCATTCTGGGTCTGAAGTCACATGTAGGCCAGACCAGGTAAGGATGGCAGATTTCCTTCCCTAAAGGACATTTGTGAACAACTATCATAGAACATAGAACATAGAACAGTACAGCACAGAACAGGCCCTTCGGCCCTCGATGTTGTGCCGAGCATTGTCCAAATCCAAGATCAAGCTATCCCACTCCCTGTCATTCTGGTGTGCTCCATGTGCCTATCCAATAACCGCTTGAAAGTTCCTAAAGTGTCCGACACCAGGATCACAGCAGGCAGTCCATTCCACACTCTAACCACTCTCTGAGTAAAGAACCTACCTCGGACATCCCTCCTATATCTCCCACCCTGAACCTTATAGTTATGCCCCCATGTAACAGCTATATCCACCCGAGGAAATAGTCTCTGAACGTCCACTCTATCTATCCCCCTCATCATCTTATAAACCTCTACTAAATCGCCTCTCATCCTCCTCCGCTCCAAAGAGAAAAGCCCTAGCTCCCTCAACCTTTCCTCATAAGACCTATCCTGCAAACCAGGCAGCATCCTGGTAAATCTCCTTTGCACCCTTTCCAATGCTTCCACATCCTTCCTATAGTGAGGTGACCAGAACTGCACACAATACTCCAAATGTGCTCTCACCAGGGTCATGTACAGTTGCAGCATAACCCAAAACCCATAAGCTAAGCTCTTAAACTCAAGGCCCCTGTTAATAAACGCTAACACACTATAGGCCTTCTTCACGACTCTATCCACCTTCAGAGATCTGTGGACATGAACCCCAAAATCTCTCTGTTCCTCCACGTTCCTCAGAACCCTGTAATCCGCATTCAAATGTTTTCTACCAGGATGAATCAAAGAACAAAGAACAAACATAAATGTACAGCACAGGAACAGGCCCTTCGGCCCTCCAAGCCCGTGCCGACCATGCTGCCTGACTAAACTACAATCTTCTACACTTCCTCGGTCCGTATCCCTCTATTCCCATCCTATTCATGTATTTGTCAAGATGCCCCTTAAATGTCACTATCGTACCTGCTTCCACCACCTCCTCCGGCAGCGAGTTCCAGGCACCCACTACCCTCTGCGTAAAAAACTTGCCTCGTACATCTACTCTAAACCTTGCCCCTCTCACCTTAAACCTATGCCCCCTCATAATTGACCCCTCTACCCCGGGGAAAAGCCTCTGACTATCCACTCTGTTTATGCCCCTCATAATTTTGTAGACCTCTATCAGGTCGCCCCTCAACTCGCACTTATCAGGGTTAAACTCCATCTGCCATTTCTCAGCCCAGCTCTGCATCCTATCAATGTCTCTTTGCAGCCTACAACAGCCCTCCACATTATCCACTACTCCACCAATCTTGGTGTCATCAGCAAATTTACTGACCCACCCTTCAGCCCCCTCCTGCAAGTCATTGATAAAAATCACAAATAGCAGAGGACCCAGCACTGATCCCTGTGGTACACCGCTGGTAACTGGTCTCCAGTCTGAAAAATTTCCATCCACCACTTATCCAATTGGCCAAATTTCCCTCTATCCCCCACCTCCTTACTTTCTTCATAAGCCTATCATGGGGAACCTTATCAAACGCCTTACTAAAATCCATGTATACGACATCAACTGCTCTACCTTCATCTACACACTTAGTTATCTCCTCAAAGAATTCAATCAAATTTGTGAGGCAAGACTTACTCTTCACGAATCCGTGTTGACTATCTCGGACTAAGCTGCATCTTTCCAAACGGTCATAAATCCTATCCTTCAGGACCTTTTCCATTAACTTACCGACCACCGAAGTAAGACCAACCAGCCTATAATTACCAGGGTCATTCCTATTCTATTTCTTGAACAGAAGAACAACATTTGCCACTCTCCAGTCCTCTGGCACTATCCCCGTGGACAGTGAGGACCCAAAGATTAAAGCCAAAGGCTCTGCAATCTCATCCCTTGCCTCCCAAAGAATCCTTGGATATATCCCATCTGGCCCAGGGGACTTGTCGACCCTAAGGTTTTTCAAAATTGCTAATAGATCCTTCCTCAGAACATCTACCTCCTCCAGCCTACCCACCTGTCTCACACTCTCATCCTCAAAAACATGGCCCCTCTCCTTGGTGAACACTGAAGAAAAGTATTCATTCAGCGCCTCTCTTATTTCTTCTGACTCCATGCACAAGTTCCCACTACTGTCCTTGACTGGCCCTAACCTCACCCTGGTCATTCTTTTATTTCTCACGTAAGAGTAAAAAGCCTTGGGGTTTTCCTTGATCCGACCTGCCAAGGACGTCTCATGCCCCTCCTAGCTCTCCTAAACCCTTTTTTTAGCTCAGTCCTTGCAACCTTGTAACCCTCAAGCGACCCAACTGAACCTTGTTTTCTCATTCTTACATACGCTTCCTTTTTCCTCTTGACAAAACATTCAACCTCTTTTGTGAACCATGGTTCCCTCACACGGCCATTTCCTCCCTGCCTGACAGGGACGTACCTATCAAGGACACGCAGTATTTGTTCCTTGAACAAGCTCCACTTTTCATTTGTGCCTTTCCCTGACAGTTTCTGTTCCCATCTTATGCTCCCTAATTCTTGCCTAATCGCATCATAATTACCCCTCCCCCAATTATAAACCTTGCCCTGCCATATGGCCCTATCCCTCTCCATTGCAATAGTGAAAGACACCGAATTGTGGTCACTATCTCCAAAGTGCTCTCCCACAAACAAATCTAACACTTGGCCCGGTTCATTGAACAAGCTCCACATTTCAATTGTGCCCCTCCCCTGCAGTTTCCTTCCCCATCCTATGCATCCTAAGTCTTGCCTAATCGCATCATAATTGCCTTTCCCCCAGCTATAACTCTTGCCCTGCGATATATACCTTCCCTTTCCATCGCTAAAGTAAATGTAACCGAATTGTGGTCACTATCACCAAAGTGCCCACCTACCTCCAAATCTAACACCTGGCCTGGTTCATTACCCAGTACCAAATCCAATGTGGCCCCCCCCCCTCGTGTCGGCCTATCCACATGTTGTGTCAGGAAACCCTCCTGCACACACTGTACAAAAACTGCCCCATCCGAACTGTTCGACCTATAGAGGTTCCAATCAATATTTGGAAAGTTAAAGTCACCCATGACAACTACCCTGAGACCTCCACACCTATCCATAATCTGTTTTGCAATTTCTTCCTCCACATCTCTATTACTATTTGGGGGCCTAGAGAAAACTCCTAACAACGTGCCCGCTCCTTTCCTATTTCTAACTTCGGCCCATATTACTTCAGTAGGCAGATCCCCTTCGAACTGCCTTTCTGCAGCCGTTAAACTATCCTTGATTAACAATGCTACTCCTCCACCTCTTTTACCACCTTCCCTACTCTTACTGAAACATCTATACCCCGGAACTATTCCTGTCCCTGTTCTAACCATGTCTCCGTAATGGCCACAACATCGTAGTCCCAAGTACCAATCCACGCTCCAAGTTCACCTATCTTATTCCGGATGTTCCTTGCATTGAAGTAGACACACTTCAACCCACCTTTCTGTCTGCCGGTACACTCCTGCGACCTTGATACCCTCCTCAGTACCTCACTACTCTCAACACTGGCTTCTGGACTACAGCTCGTTTTCCCATCCCCCTGACAAATTAGTTTAAACCCCCCGGAGGAGCCGTAGCAAATTTCCCTCCCAGGATATTGGTGCCTCTCTGGTTCAGATTCAAACCGTCCTGTCTGTACAGGTCCCACCTTCCCCAGAATGTGCTCCAATTATCCACATACCTGAAACCCTCCCTCCTACACCATCCCTGCAGCCACGTGTTTATCTGCACTCTCTCCCTGTTCCTCACCTCGCTAGCACGTGGCACCGGCAACAAACCAGTGATGACAACATGGTTTGTCCTGGCTCTCAGCTTCCACCCTAGCTCCCTAAATTCCTGTTTTAAATCCCGGTCCCTTCTCTTACCTATGTTGTTGGTACCGATGTGTACCACGACTTGTGACTGTCCCCCTCCCCCTATAGGATTCTGAAAACATGGTCCGAGACGTCACGGACCCTGGCACCCGGGAGGCAACATGCCATCCGTGAGTCTCTTTCGCTGCCTCAGAACCGTCTATCTGTCCCTCTAACTATCAAGTCCCCAATAACTATTGCTCTCTTTCCTTCCCTTCTGAGCTACAGTGACGGATTCAGTGCTGGAGATCCGTTCACCGTGGCTTACCCCTGGTAGGTCGTTCCCCATCAACAGTATCCAATGCGGTATACTTGTTACTGAGGGGAACGACCACAGGGGATCCCTGCACTGACTGCTTCCTCCCAGCCCCTCTCACCGTCACCCATCTACCTTGATTCTTTGGAATAACTACATTGCTGAAGCTACTATCTATGACCACCTCTGCCTCCCGAATGATCTGAAGTTCATCCAGCTCCAACTCCAGTTCCCTAACGCGGTTTCTGAGGAGCTGGAGATGGGTGAAATCAGCAGGGACACTGACGGCGTCCCTCACCTCAAACATTCTGCAGGAGGAACATTGCACTGCCTTCTCTGCCATCCCCTCTAGATAAAACAAGAAAAAGAAAGAAAGAGCTTACGTGTTATTCACTCTACCCCTTAGGTTAGAGGAGGCAGAAGGGTGGGGGACACTACAAGTGCAGTGTCTAGGGTTTAGGAACCGCCCAACTTAAATACAGGTAAAAATAAAACACTGATCCAGCAACCACTGCGTCCCGCACGCGAACAGCAATCAGCTGTTATGGGCCCGCGCAAACAATTTAAATCTTTACTACTTACCCAGCAGTCACTCTGTCCTCACTCCGACCGGATTCAGCTGGAAACTCCCAACAGTAAGATTTTTTAAAATGTATCCCCTTCTCAGCAAGCATTCACTCAGCAACCACTGCACCCTGCACGAGAACACCTCAGGGAAAAGAAAAACTACTTACCAGTCACCAGCCAATCACTTACCTGCAGGCTGTGATGTCATGGTTCAACTTCTTTCTACTTCTACCTGCCCTCGAGTCACCCTATCTCTCCTATCGACAAAGGTTTCATGGTCATCATTAGACTTTTAATTCCAGATATTTCATTGAGTTAAATTCCATCACATGCCGTGGTGGGATTCGAACCCGGATCCCCAGATCATTATCCCAGGTCTCTGGATTATTAGTTTAGCAACAATACCACTATGCCACCGCCTTCCTATGGAGAGGTACAGAAGAGGTTTACCAGAATGTTGCCTGGTCAGGAGGGTATTATGAGAGGTTGGATAAACTCAGATTGTTTTTCCTGGAACGACGGAATTTTGAGGGGCGACCTGATCGAGGTCTACAAAATTATGAGTTGCATGGACAGCGTGGATAGTCAGATGCTTTTTCCCAGGGTGGAAAAATCAATTACTAGGAGACATAAATTTAAGGTACAAGGGGGAAAGTCTAGAGGAGATGTGCGAGGCAGTGAGTGACTGGAACGTATTGCCAGGGGTGGTGGTAGATGGAGATACAATAGCGATGTTTAAGAGGCATCTTGATGAATACATGAATAGGATGGGATAGGATGGTCCGCAAAATAGTCCCCCTCTTGGCTCGCGCATCCCGGACCACCCTCCAACAGTGCCCCCAGCCCCGAATAATGTCGTCGTCCCCGGTCGCCGAACACGATTTAACCGGCGCCAACCGGAGAATCCAGCCCAATGTTTCTCACAGGCAATAAGGGTTACAAAAGCATTTAGCGCACACCTCCAATCAGGATTTTCACACATCTCCCTGACATCACATGGGATTTGAGTAACTATCTTGACTGAGGTTGACATCAAGCCTGCTGGAGCCTGATTTGACTTGCTCTGCCCTCTCAGGTCGGAGAGCTGAGGCTGGTGTTCCTCCTGGGGCTATATCTCGGATACAGCACATCCTGCTGTTGGTGTACTCCTCTTACTATTGCCCAAGGGAGTAGTAGTTAAGTCTCAGGCAGTCTTCTTCTTTTGCTTCTGCGCAAACATTTCTATAGGTCTCCTGAAAGACAGCTGGGTTGCAGACAGTGGATTATGTATGTCGGTGGCATTTAAATATGGCACCCAGACCTTGAACCCCAATAGGTAAGGGTGGAGCAGATTAATCAGTTCTGAACCGATTCAAAGAGGTAGTCGCCTAGACAAAACGATGGGGCGGCATGGTGCCTCACAGCACTATGCTAAAATTGTCCCTTCGTGTCCAAAGGCTAATTGGGGTCACGGGCGGAGTGGGGCCGAGGCAGAGTGCTCTTTCGGAGGGTCGGTGCGGACTCGATGGGCCGGCTGGCCTCCTTCTGCACTGTACGGATTCTATAAATTAACTTCAGAGCACAAAAACGCCACACCGAACAGTGGGAAATACACCAGGGAACCTCTCCGCAATGACACTTCATTTCAAAACAGGAAATTTCCATCCATTAACTCTTTTTTTCTCTCCGCAGAGACTGCCGGACCTGCTTAGATTTTCCAGCACTTTCTGTTTTTATTTTGGATCTCCAGCAGCTGTAGTATTTTGTTTTTCTCAATGTGCTTCAAGTAGTACATGACCAATTGCAGCAAGACCTGGACAATATCCAGGCTTGGTCTAACAAGTAATATTTGTGCCACACAAGTGTCAGAGAATGACAATCTCCAACAAGAGAGGATCTAACCATCACCCCTTGACATTCAATGGCATTACCATTGCTGAATCCCTCATTATGCGGGGTGGGGTAGTTACCATCCTGAGCATTACCATTGACCAGAAACTGAATTGGACTAGCCAAATAAATACTGTGACCACAAGAGCAGATTAAAGGCTAGGAATTCTGCGGCGAGTAACTCACCTCCTGACTCCCCAAAACATATCCACCACTACAAGGCACAAGTCAGAAGTGTGATGGAATACTCTCCATTTGCCTGGATGAGTGCAGCTCCAACAACACTCAAAAAGCTCATCACTGCCAAGACAAATAGGTCTGTTTGATTGTTACCCCTTCCACAAACATTCACGGTAGCACAGTGGTTAGCACTGCTGCCTCACAGCGCCAGGGACCTGGGTTAAATTCCCACCTTGGGTCACTGCTTGCATGGAGTTTGCATGTTCTCCCTGTGTCTGCGTGGGTTTCCTCTGGGTTCTCCCGTTCCCTCCCATAGTCCAAAGGTGTATGGGGTAGATGGATTGGCCACGCTAAATTGTCCCTTAGTGTCCAGGGACGTGAAAGTTAGGTTCTGGGATTGCAGGGATAGGGTGGGACATGGATCGGTGCAGACTTGATGGGCCAAATGGATTCCAATGGATGGACAGTGACCTGATGGGATCGAACCCGGGTCCTCGGAGCTGTGGGAAATTCAGTGGGATGTATCCAGGATTGGATGGTATTCTTAAAAATAACGATTTCAAAATGGGAAGTGTACTGACATGGTTTGAGAATGTAAGGTCGGGCAGCACGGTGGCACAGTGGTTAGCACTGCTGCATCACGGGCCGAGGTCCCAGATTTGATTCCGGCTCTGGGTCACTGTCCGTGTGGAGTTTGCACATTCTCCCCGTGTTTACGTAGGTTTTGCCCCCACAACCCAATGATGTGCAGGGTAGGTGGATTGGTCACGCTAAATTGTCCCTTAATTAGAAAAAAATAAAATTGGGTACTCCAAATTTTTTTTTTTTTAAAAAGAGAATGTAAAGTCGGTCTAACAAAGGGTTTTTAAATTCTGAAAGAAAAGAAAAGTGCAGTCAGATTCCTGTTCTCATTGTATCAGCAACAAGGGAACATAGACTGAGCCATTAAATTGAAGGAAATTGCTTGGATGAGTGCAGCTCAGTTAATACTGCACTGGATCTTACGATCAGTAGCAAAGCCGCTGATCTTGTAAACTGTCGGCAAAGATCTAGCAATCACTACGACATGAATTTCATTTAATCCAATGATAAATTAAATCTGGTGCCATGCCATCAAGCAGGGTAAGTAGCCAGTCACACCGAAGAATTCTCACAGACAATTGAGGAAGTAAAGAAACAAAAACAGAAAATGTTAGACAAGTTCAACAGGTCTGACAGCATCTGTGGAAGTAAAGAACATTGGTTATCGTTCAATTCACAGATGTTGCTGTCAGTTTCAGTAGATGAAAGTTGCCAGTTTTATAACTATTATAACCACTGAATCCGGGCCATCATGCTTCTGAATATGGAACACATTAATAAAAGGCACAAATGAAACCAAACTAATCAAGTTAATTCTAATTTAATTGAATAAATACCTAAAATATTAACAGCTCTGGGCAAAAAGCAGTGAAATACAATAATAAAGCTAAGAGAGATAGCACCCAAAATGGACTGAGGAAGTTGATATTTGGCAGCATTAATTCTTGTATACCTGCCATGGGTATTCTCCTTTCAAAGCATCCGATCCACCAACAATTCTCCCGAGACTCTTACATTCATCAGGCTTGCTCTTCTTATTCATCAAAACTGGCACTTTCCCACATGGATAGGGCACTTTTAAAATAAAAGTTATCATTTAGTCTTGAAACGAGTTAACTTTTTATCAATGTAATTCTAAAAACTTCAGTTTAGTAGAAAAGGCCTAGGTGAATTCTCCGGTTGCCGATGCTGAAATTGCGTTCGCCGAATGGCCGGAGAATCACAGTTCCCGACCAAATTGGGGGTAGCGCCGCTTTCGCGATGTTACGCCCCCTCCAAAGAATATGCCGCGCGATGTATCGACGGCCTCAAGAGATTGCCTGAGGCCCACGCCCGATGCTCCACCCTCAACCGGCCGAGTTCCCGATGGCGTAGGTCGCGTGTGGTCTCATCCGTCAGGAACTTGGCGTGGTGGCTGGGAATCAGTCCAGCGCCGCCACAATTGGGGGAGGGCCGATCCGCGGCAGGGGGGCTTTATCAGGGGCTGGGGGCACTGGGGCGTGGTGATCCAGGGAGCGCGAACTGGCCAAAGGGGGGGCACTATTTCATGGGCTGGGTCCGCGAGCAGCCACTGCCATGTAGCATGATGCAGCCGCTGCAGGCTGCCGCCGTGCGCATGCACGGCCACGGACCCGGCAATTCTCTGAGCGATATCGGCAGCCAGATCCAGGTGCTCTATGCTGCCGGCATGCTAGCCCCCACCCAAAAACAGAGAATCGGTGGTCGTTTTGTGGCATTTATTCCATCATAAAACACCACCATTCCCACACCAGCGTGGGAACATAGATACATAGAAGATAGGAGCAGGAGGAGGCCTTTTGGCCCTTCGAGACTGCTCCGCCATTCATCACGAACACGGCTGATCATCCAATTCAATAGCCTAATCCTGCTTTCTCCCCATAGACTTCGATCCCATTCTCCCCAAGTGCTATATCCAGCTGCCTCTTGAATATATTCAAAGTTTTAGCATCAACTACTTCCTGTGGTAATTAATTCCACAGGCTCACCACTCTTTATGTGAAGAAATGTCTCCTTATAGAACATAGAACATAGAACAATACAGCGCAGTACAGGCCCTTCAGCCCACGATGTTGCACCGGCATGGGAAGTCAAAAAACAAAAGCCATCTAACCTACACTATGCCATTATCATCCATATGCTTATCCAATAAACTTTTAAATGCCCTCAATGTTGGCGAGTTCACTACTGTTGCAGGTAGGGCATTCCACAGCCTCACCACTCTTTGCGTAAAGAACCTACCTCTGACCTCTGTCCTATATCTATTACCCCTCAGTTTAAGGCTATGTCCCCTCGTGCTAGCCATTTCCATCCGCGGGAGAAGGCTCTCACTGTCCACCCTATCTAACCCCCTGATCATTTTGTATGCCTCTATTAAGTCTCCTCTTAACCTTCTTCTCTCTAACGAAAACAACCTTAAGTCCATCAGCCTTTCCTCATAAGATTTTCCCTCCATACCAGGCAACATCCTGGTAAATCTCCTCTGCACCCGCTCCAAAGCCTCCACGTCCTTCCTATAATGCGGTGATCAGAACTGTACGCAATACTCCAAATGCGGCCGTACCAGAGTTTTGTACAGCTGCAACATGACCTCATGACTCCGGAACTCAATCCCTCTACCAATAAAGGCCAACACTCCATAGGCCTTCTTCACAACCCTATCAACCTGGGTGGCAACTTTCAGGGATCTATGTACATGGACACATAGATCCCTCTGCTCATCCACACTTTCAAGAACTTTACCATTAGCCAAATATTCCGCATTCCTGTTATTCCTTCCAAAGTGAATCACCTCACACTTCTCTACATTAAACTCCATTTTCCACCTCTCAGCCCAGCTCTGCAGCTTATCTATGTCCCTCTGTAACCTGCTACATCCTTCCTCACTGTCGACAACACCACCGACTTTAGCGTCGTCTGCAAATTTACTCACCCACCCTTCTGCGCCCTCCTCTAGGTCATTGATAAAAATGACAAACAGCAACGGCCCCAGAACAGATCCTTGTGGTACGCCACTTGTAACTGAACTCCATTCTGAACATTTCCCATCAACCACCACCCTCTGTCTTCTTTCAGCTAGCCAATTTCTGATCCACATCTCTAAATCGCCCTCAATCCCCAGCCTCCGTATTTTCTGCAATAGCCTACCGTGGGGAACCTTATCAAACGCTTTGCTGAAATCCATATACACCACATCAACTGCTCTACCCTCGTCTACCTGTTCAGTCACCTTCTCAAAGAGCTCGATAAGGTTTGTGAAGCATGACCTACCCTTCACAAAGCCATGCTGACTATCCCTAATCATATTATTCCTATCCAGATGATTATAAATCTTGTCTCTTATAATCCCCTCCAAGACTTTACCCACAACAGACGTGAGGCTCACCGGTCTATAGTTGCCGGGGTTGTCTCTACCCCCCTTCTTGAACAAAGGGACCACATTTGCTATCCTCCAGTCCTCTGGCACTATTGCTGTAGCCAATGATGACATAAAAATCATAGCCAAAGGCCCAGCAATCTCTTCCCTGGCTTCCCAGAGAATCCTAGGATAAATCCCATCAGGCCCCGGGGACTTATCTATTTTCAGCCTGTCCAGAATTGCCAACACCTCTTCCCTACGTACCTCAGTGCCATCTATTCTAATAGCCTGGGTCTCAGCATTCTCCTCCACAACATTCTCTTTTTCCTGAGTGAATACTGACGAAAAATATTCATTTAGTATCTCGCCTATCTCTTCAGACTCCACACACAACTTCCCATCCCTGTCCTTGACTGGCCCTACTCTTACCCTAGTCATTCTCTGGTCCGATTATCTCTGTCCGAAATGGTTTACCCTGAATCCTCAGACTGTGACACACCCATCATTGGTAACATCTTCCCTGCATTTACCCTGTCTAGTTCTGTTGGAATTTTATAAGTCTCTATGAGATCCTCCTTCATTCTTCTGAACTCCAGCGAGAACAATCCCAACCTAGTCAATCTCTCCTCATATGACAGTCCCGCCATCCCTGGAATCAATCTGGTAAACCTTCGCTGCACTCCCTCGAGAGCAAGAACATCCTTCCTCAGAGACGGAGACCAAAACTGCACACAATACTCCAAGTATGGCCTCATCAAGGCCCCTGTACAATTGCAGAAACACATCCCTGCTTCTATGCTCAAAACCTCTCGCAATGAAGGCAAACATGCCATTAGCCTCCTTTACCGCCTGCTGCACCTGCATGCTTACCTTCAGCGGCTGGAACATAGAACATTACAGCGCAGTACAGGCCCTTCGGCCCTCGATGTTGCGCCGACCTGTGAAACCACTCTGAAGCCCATCTACACTAATCCCTTATCGTCCATATGTCTATCCAATGACCATTTGAATGCCCTTAGTGTTGGCAAGTCCACTACTGTTGCAGGCAGGGCAGTCCATGAACTTACTACTCTCTGAGTAAAGAACCTAACTCTGACATCTGTCCTATATCTATCTCCCCTCAATTTAAAGCTATGTCCCCTCGTGCTAGACATCACCATCCGAGGAAAAAGACTCTCACTGTCCACACTATCTAACCCTCTGATCATCTTGTATGACTCAATTCAGTCCTCTTAACCTCTTAACCTTCTTCTCTCTAACGAAAACAGCCTCAAGTCCCTCAGCCTTCCCTCATAAGATCTTCCCTCCATACCAGGCAGCATTCTGGTAAATCTCCTCTGCACCCTTTCCAATGCTTCCACATCCTTCCTATAATGTGGCGACCAGAATTGCACGCAATACTCCAAATGCAGCCGCACCAGAGTTTTGTACAGCTGCAACATGACCTCATGGCTCTGAAACTCAATCCCTCTACCAATAAAAGCTAACACACCTTCTTAACAACCCTCTCAACCTGGGTGGCAACTTTCAGGGATCTATGTACATGGACACCGAGATCTCTCTGCCAAATCTTACCATTAGCCCAGTACTCTGTCTTCCTGTTATTCCTTCTAAAATGAATCACCTCACCCTTTTCTTCATTAACTCCATTTGCTACCTCTCAGCCCAGCGCTGCAGCTTATCTATGTCCCTCTGTAACTTGCAACATCCTTCCGCACTGTCCACAACTCCACCGACTTTAGTGTCATCTGCAAATTTACTCACTCATCCTTCTACGCCCTCCTCCAGGTCATTTATAAAAATAACAAACAGTAGCGGCCCCAAAACAGATCCTTGTGGTACACCACTAGTAAACGGACTCCAGTCTGAACATTTCCCATCAACCACCACCCTTTGTCTTTTTCCAGCTAGCCAATTTCTGATCCAAACTGCTAAATCACCCTGAATACCATGCCTCCGTATTTTCTGCAGTAGCCTACCGTGGGGAACCTTATCAAACGCTTTACTGAAATCCATATACACCACATCAACCGCTTTACCCTCATACACCTGTTTGGTCACCTTCTCAAAGTACTCAATAAGGTTTGTGAGGCACAATCTACCCTTCACAAAACCGTGTTGACTATCTCTAATCAAATTATTCCTTTCCAGATGATCATACATCCTATCTCTTATAAACCTTTCCAAGATTTTGCCCACAACAGAAGTAAGGCTCACTGGTCTATTGTTACCGGGGTTGTCTCTACTCCCCTTCTTGAACAAGGGGACAACATTTGCTATCCTCCAGTCTTCTGGCATTATTCCCGTAGACAAAGATGACTTAAAGATCAAAGCCAAAGGCTCAGAAATCTCCTCCCTAGCTTCCCAGAGAATCCTAGGATAAATCCCTTCCGGCCCAGGGGACATATCTATTTTCACACTTCCCAGAATTGCTAACACCTCCTCCTTATGAACCTCAAGCCCTTCTAGTCTAGTAGCCTGAATCTCAGTATTCTCTTCGACAACATTGTCTTTTTCCTGTGTGAATACTGACGAAAAATATTCATTTAGCACCTTTCCTATCTCCTCGTACTCCACACACAATTTCCCACTACTGTCCTTGACTGGCCCCACTCTTACCCTAGTCATTCTTTTATTCCTGACATATCTATAGAAAGCTTTAGGGTTATCCTTGATCCTACCTGCCAAAGACTTCTCGTGTCCCCTTCTGGCTCTTCTTAGCTCTCTCTTTAGGTCCTTCCTAGCTAACTTGTAACTCTCAAGCACCCTAACTGAACCTTCACGTCTCATCTTTACATAAGCCTCCTTCTTCCTCCTGACAAGTGTTTCGACTGCTTTAGTAAACCACAGTTCCCTTGCTTGACCACTTCCTCCCTGCCTGACAGGTACATACTTATCAAGGACATGCAGTCGCTGTTCCTTGAACAAGCTCCACATTTCCATTGTGCCCATCCCCTGCAGTTTTCCTCTCCATCCGATGCATCCTAAGTCCTGCCTCATCGCATCATAATTGCCTTTCCCCCAGATATAACTCTTGCCCTGCGGTATATACCTATCCCTTTCCATCACTAAAGTAAACATAATCAAATTGTGGTCACTATCACCAAAGTGCTCACCTACCTCCAAATCTAACACCTGTCATAGAATTTCATAGGATTTACAGTGCAGAACGAGGCCATTCGGCCCATCGAGTCTGCACCGGCTCTTGGAAAGAGCACCCTACCCAAGGTCAATACCTCCACCCTATCCCCATAACCCAGTAACTCCACCCAACACTAAGGGCAATTTTGGACACTAAGGGCAATTTTATCATGGCCAATCCACCTAACCTGCACATCTTTGGACTGTGGGAGGAAACCGGAGTTTCCGGAGGAAACCCACGCACACACGGGGAGGATGTGCAGACTCCGCACAGACAGTGACCCAAGCCGGAATCGAACCTGGGACCCTGGAGCTGTGAAGCAATTGTGCTATCCACAATGCTACCGTGCTGCCCACTGAGCGTCAGTGTCCAAAATATTTTGGAGGTGGATGGAAGATACATGGAGGATCCGGAGCCAGGGTTGCTGGTGAGGAGGAAGGAGTTGCAGGCCAAATTTGACCTTCTGTCAATGGGTAGGGTGGTTCGGCAGCTGAGGCAAGTGTGAGGTTCATTACCCAGTACCAAATCCAATATGGCCCCGCCTCTCGTTGTTCTATCTGCATACTGTGTCAGGAAAGCCTCCTGCACACATTGGACAAAAACGGACCCATCTAAAGTACTCCAACTATAGTGTTTCCAGTCAATACTTGGAAAGTTAAAGTCCCCCATAACAACTACCCTGTTGCTTTCGCTCCTATCCCGAATCATCTTTGCAATCCTTTCCTCTACATCTCTGGAACTTTTCGGAGGCCTATAGAAAACCCCTAACAGGGTGACCTCTCTCTTCCTGTTTCTAACCTCAGCCCATACTACCTCAGTAGATGAGTCCTCATCAAATGTCCTTTCTGCCACCGTAATACTGTCCTTGACTAACAATGCCACCCCTCCCCCTCTTTTACCACCTTCCCTGAGCTTACTGAAATATCTAAACCCCGACACCTGCAACAACCATTCCTGTCCCTGCTCTATCCATGTCTCCGAAATCTGGTGCACAAGGACACCCAGGTCCCACTGCACACGCCCCCTCCCAATTTTCGACCATTCAGATAGTAATATGCTTTCCAGTTTTTGCTTCCAAAGTGAATAACCTCACACTTATTCAAATTATACTGCATCTGCCACTCATCCAACCTGACCAGATCTTGCTGTAGGATCCCTGCATCCTTGTCACAATTCACCCTCCCACCCAATTTGGTATCATCTGTAAACTTTGAGATGTTACATTTTGTTCACTCATCCAAATCATTAATAAATATTGTGAATAGCTGGGGTCCCAGCACCGATCCCTGTGGTACCCCACTAGTTACTGCCTGCCAATTTGAAAAGGACCCATTAATCCCCACATTTTGTTTCCTCTCTGGCAACCAGTTTTCTATCCACCTCAATGCATTTCCCCCAATCCCATGCGCTTTAATTTTGCACAATAATCTCTTATGCGGGACTTTGTCAAACACCTTCTGAAAGTCCAAATATACTACATCGACTGGCTCCCCCTTGTCAACTGTATTGGTTACATCTTCAAAGAATTCCAACAGACTTGTCAGGCCTGATTTTCCCATCATAAATCCATGCTGACCCTGACTGATCCTGCAGCATAGCCTCAGAATCGGAGAATCCAGCCCTATGTCCAGAAACGATGAAGTCTGGCACAAATTTGGAGACCCATCCCAACACAATCAATGGCAATGATTTCACACAGTGCAACTGATGTGTGGAGAGGAGAGGCAGAATCCAGAATTTATATTTCTTTTATCACCTATTGAAACAGTTGAAGTATTTCACATAACCGTGGGCAGCACGGTAGCATAGTGGTTAGCATAATTGCTTCACAGCTCCAGGGTCCCAGGTTTGATTCCTGGCTTGGGTCACTGTCTGTGCGGAGTCTGCACGTTCTCCCCGTGTGTGCGTGGGTTTCCTCCGGGTGCTCCGATTTCCTCCCACAGTCCAAAGACGTGCAGGTTAGGTGGATTGGCCATGCTAAATTGCCCTTAGTGTCCAAAATTGGCCTTAGGGTTGGTTGAGTGGGGTTACTGGGTTTTGGGGATAGGGTGGTGTGGGCCTCGGTAGGGTGCTCTTTCCAAGAGCTGGTGCAGACTCGACGGGCCAAATGGCCTCCTTCTGCACTGTAAATTCTATGATAACACCCTGGTGATGTGCGTGGTGACGGGAAATGAAAACAGTGAGTTCCTCGGTTCGTGATTTATCGGATTCTTATTATCAGTGATTCTTGCTGTCAATGAATTAGGGCGGGATTCTCCATCGGCTGATGTCAGAATCGAGCAATGCGGTGAATCGGTTCTGAAATCGTGGTGGACGCCAGTTTCATGTCAAATCGCAATAGTCCGGTGCCTCGGCAGCGGCATCAGTGCATTCCAGAACGCATTTATAGTAAATATCGTTGGCATATCATTAGAGGGACTGACCCGGTATTCTCCGGGGTCTCCGCAATGCTCCACCTCCACTAGGGCAAATTCCCAAGGGCAAGGATGACTTGTGTTTTTAAAAATCGTGGAAGAGGAGCCGTGGCTGCTGAGGGAGAGAGAGGGGGTGCGGAAAGTGTCCAACATCGGCATAATTTGCTGACAGTTGTGCTGCTGACCAGGGGGCTTCTGCCAGGACCGGGGGGAGTAGTTGGGGGTGGCCAGGAGGTGGCGTGTAGCATCGGGGTGGACGGGCATGGAGTACCATTGCTGCGGCTTGCAAGGCAGCCACACGGTTGCGCACGCCACTGACTGCCCACTGTGGCTCTAAGGCCACAGTTCATATGGGTGCCCCAGGGCGCCCACCCTCTCGACCCAGCAGCAGGAAAGGCGTGCACTAGCGCAACCAGTGTTATCTTGTTGGCTGAGATGCTGTATGTGGCGCAGTGTGTATACGCGGCTGCAGCTTGTCAGCCTCCCGAGTGTCAATCACGGACCCGGCGAATCCCACACTGTTTCTCATTGGAATCGATTGTGTTCCACATGACACAGCTGGTAGCCCCTCCACTGTCGCTGAATTGGTCCAGGTGTGGAGCCAGTTTTGCTGCCATGGAAGTCCACAAACCTGTCCCGGCATCAACACTTATAGTTGCAGGTTCGATGCCCCGCTGGGTCACTGATCATAGAATTTCGGGCACATTCTCCCCGTGTGTGCGTGGGTTTCCTCCGGGTGCTCCGGTTTCCTACCACAGTCCAAAGATGTGCAGGTTTAGTGGATTGGCCATGCTAAATTGCCCTTAATGTCCAAAAAGGTGGGATGGGGTTACTGGGTTACGGGGGGTAGGATAGAGGTGTGGGCTTGGGTAGGGTGCTCTTTCTAAGGGCCGGTGCAGACTCGATGGGCGGAATGGCCTCATTCTGCACTGCACTGTAAATTCTATGATCAGGGAATCCCGCCGCCGTTTCCTGCTGTCAGTGAATTATAGGGGGCTGGACTGTCCACTTGCCGGCGATGAAATCGCGAAACGCGATTGGGCGGAGAATCGTCTCTGACGCTAACATTGGGGTCGGCGACGGTTTGATGCCTAATTGGGATGCCATTGAACCCCGAAAATGGCGGAAATGAATTGCTCGCTGCATGGGGTTAAAGTACAGTAGGCATATCATTAGCGGGCCTGACACCCTATTCTCCAGGGCCTCCAAGGTTCACCTCCTCCGATGGGCCGAGTTCCCGACGGCATGGTTCACTTGTGGTTTCAAAAATCGTGAACCTTGCGTCTTGGCTGCTGAGAGAGAGGAGGTAGGACATGGAGTGGGGTGACTGTGGGCTGCCGGCCCAGACACCGGCCGTGCTGGCTGGGTTAACGGGCCCCCTGCCAGGGCTGGGAGAGGGGAGGGGGAGCAGGGGGAGAGGCCGAGCAGACGGCGTGCCCCCCCCACTGGGGCGGTGCCTACACACCGACTGCCATTACACTGGCCACCTTGCTGCATACCCACTGACAACCCACCTTGGCCCCTGGTTCTACACAGTGACACTGGTCATATGGGTGTGCCCACCCCCGTACCCCAGCTCCCACCACAGTGTGCCCCCCACCCACAAACACCCTGCCCAAGCGGCCGTCACCCACGGTAGCCCCCAGTGAGGGCAGTGCCAACCAACGGTACCGCTGGCAGCAGGAACGGTCGCCAGGACCGGGGGCACCGATGGTGCCGGATACCGATGGGGCAGGGGTGCCGTCGTGAGGGAGGGACATGCGTGGGCAGAGCCTGCACTGCCAACTGGGGCTACCATGTAGACCACCGAACATGGTTTGGCATGGGAGTATGCGCCATGCTACCATGTTGGCCTTTCACCACATGCAGACAATGGCATTTGTTGTTCAGCCAGCAATGCTGGCCACCGTGGTGATGGTTGGAACTCTGCGGGATGCCCTGTGGCCACGTGAGTGGGAGCTGCTCGGAGAGGAGGGTGAAGTTGCAACAGCAGAGCGGCCAGCAGCGGACCAGGCTGCAGAAGGAGGGGCTGCAGAGGGACATGCTGCAGAGGAACAGGCTGCAGAGGGGCAGGTTGCAGCCGCACAGGTTGGAGGGCCGGCCGCCCAACAGGGCGAGGAGGAGGAGCTGCCAAGGAGGCACCGCATGAGGCCTCGTGTATACCGGTGCTGCCTGTCATTTGAGGACCTACTGGACCGGGCATGCCGTTGGAGAATCCGGTAGGTAGAGAGACAGTGCGATACATGTGTCATATGATGGCACACCTGGCACCACGGGGTTTTGGGGGATGATGCCCGCTCCCAGTGACCGTCAAGGTGACGGTCACCATGAACTATTACGCGACGAGGTCCTTCCAGTCGCCGAGTGGGGAGCTGTCCGGGATGTCACAGAGCTCGGTGCACAGGTGCATCGGTGCCGTCACGGAGGCCCTATATGCCCAGGCGGAGCAATGCATCCATTTCCATGTGCTCCGACCCCACCAGGATGCCCGAGCAGCAGGGTTCGCTGCCATTGCCGGGATTCTCCGTGTCCAGGGGGTGATAAAAGGGATGCACATGTCGCCCTAGGGGCACTAACGGATAACAGGACACTCTACATGAACCGAAAGGAATACCACTCAATGAACATCCAGCTGGTCTGTGACCATCAGCTGCGCATCATACACCTCTGCACCCAATAACCAGGCAGTGTGCACGACTCCTTCATCCTGGCACACTGGTGATCCCTGATATGTTCGAGGGGCACCCACCCCGGCTGATGGGTTGGCTCCTGGGCGGCAGGGGTTACCCGCTGTGGCTGTGGCTGATGACACCTATCCGGAGGCCGCAGACTGACGCGGAGACCCTCTACAGCGACGCCCATGCAACAACCAGGAGAGTGATCGAGCGGTACTTCGGCATCCTGAAGATGCGCTTCAGATACCTGGACTGCTCTGGAGAAACCCTCCAGTACGAGGCTAGGAGGGTCACCCGCATTGTGGCGGCCTGCTGCATCCTCCACAACATCGAGCAGCTGAGGGGCGATGTGCTGGAGGAGGAGGATGAGGAGGAAGGGCAGGCCTCATCTAATGAGGAGGATGTGGGGGAGGGGGACAATAAGCAGGACACGGGGCCCGGGCAGGCAGGGGAGGCCGCACGACATTATCATCAGGGCCAACGCGCACGTGTGACTCTGACCGCATCCAGATTCACTGACTAGGAGGGAGGGGGTGGAGTGGGGAGTTGGCCAGGGGCATAGACACCATATCTCAGACCCACATCCCCTCACTTCCCACACCGCTAGACCGCCCGCGTGGACACTCCTCCGTTATACATACCTACGGTGTTACGAGCCAGGGGCATTGGGTTGGCAGTGGTCCAGGAGATGGAGGATTATGACAGCCTGCTCTGCAATGAGTTCCGGTGCTCCACATCGTATGACAACGTCTGACTCATGCCACAATAGCACCTTCCACCTGGGTGATCCCTGCATGCGAGCTGGCCAGTCCATCACACGGTCCTGTCGAATTGCTGGGCTGTGGTGCTGAGGATGGTTGGGACACGGTGGGGGAGGGGAGCACTGTTCTCCCATAGGGCCTGCACTGCCCCCCTCCCCCGCCCACACCCCACACCCATCGGACAGAGCATTGAGGCAGGATTTAACGGTGTTAACATGTGTTTATTGTGAAAAGACATATACAGTCTGTGCCCTCACCCCCATAACTAAACTTGTGCCCTGCACCTGTGCCAAGGTAACTAGTGTCTAACTTTCTGGCCACACAGGCCCGAAAGCTACGCCTAGGTGGTTCCCCAGGTGGTACAGCAAGAGTGGCGGCGGCCTGCTGTGACTCCTGCCCTACCCTGTTGGCACGCGTCTCGGGGACGAACCGGCCTAGATGGGCCCTGCTACTGCTCAGGTGTCCCGGATGGAGTGGTGTCACCCTGTTCTGCATGCTGCCCATCAGATGCACCAGGGACAGGAGGTGGGAAATCCGAGGTGCTGCTCTGTTCTTTCTGGCACCTCCCCTGCGGGAGTCACTGGCACGGCACCATCACCTCCTCCTCCCTTGGGGTGCCCGATGGCCCCAGCGCTACTCCAGACCACTGGGGTACGAGTGAAGTCATCTCCTGAGGCCCCCCTCCAGTTCTGGAGGCCCAGTCTGGTCTCGACCAGGATCTGTGTGGTGAAGGTATTATGGTAACCATTCACCTCTGTACTACATGTACCATGCTGTGCCCATGTGGGCTCCACCTATGGACTATTGTACTGTACTACACCGATTATATCATGTTGGTGCCCTTGTGGGCTCAGCCCCTGGCTCCGCCCCCTTGAGGGGATGTAACTGTAAGAGGGACTGGGAAAAAGCAGTCAGTGCAGGGATCCCCTGCGGTCGTTCCCCTGAGAAACAAGTATACCGCTTTGGATACTTGTGGGGGGGGGGACTTACCAGGGGTAAGCCATGGGGTACGGGCCTCTGGCACGGAGTCTGTCCCTGTTGCTCAGAAGGGAAGGGGGAGAGGAGCAGAGCATTAGTAATTGGGGACTCTATAGTCAGGGGCACAGATAGGAGATTTTGTGGGAGCGTGAGAGACTCATGTTTGGTATGTTGCCTCCCAGGTGCAAGGGTACGTGATGTCTCGGATCGTGTTTTCCGGGTCCTTAGGGGGGAGGGGGAGCAGCCCCAAGTCGTGGTCCACATTGGCACTAACGACATAGGTAGGAAAGGGGACAAGGATGTCAGGCAGGCTTTCAGGGAGCTAGGATGGAAGCTCAGAACTAGAACAAACAGAGTTGTTATCTCTGGGTTGTTGCCCGTGCCACGTGATAGTGAGATGAGGAATAGGGAGAGAGAGCATTTAAACACGTGGCTACAGGGATGGTGCAGGCGGGAGGGATTCAGATTTCTGGATAACTGGGGCTCTTTCTGGGGAAGGTGGGACCTCTACAGACAGGATGGTCTACATCTGAACCTGAGGGGCACAAATATCCTGGGGGGGGGAGATTTGTTAGTGCTCTTTGGGGGGGTTTAAACTAATGCAGCAGGGGCATGGGAACCTGGATTGTAGTTTTAGGGTAAGGGAGAATGAGAGTATAGAGGTCAGGAGCACAGATTTGACGTCGCAGGAGGGGGCCAGTGTTCAGGTAGGTGGTTTGAAGTGTGTCTACTTCAATGCCAGGAGTATACGAAATAAGGTAGGGGAACTGGCAGCATGGGTTGGTACCTGGGACTTCGATGTTGTGGCCATTTCGGAGACATGGATAGAGCAGGGACAGGAATGGATGTTGCAGGTTCCGGGGTTTAGGTGTTTTAGTAAGCTCAGAGAAGGAGGCAAAAGAGGGGGAGGTGTGGCGCTGCTAGTCAAGAGCAGTGTTACGGTGGCGGAGAGGATGCTAGATGGGGACTCTTCTTCCGAGGTAGTATGGGCTGAAGTTAGAAACAGGAAAGGAGAGGTCACCCTGTTGGGAGTTTTTTATAGGCCTCCTAATAGTTCTAGGGATGTAGAGGAAAGGATGGCGAAGATGATTCTGGATATGAGCGAAAGTAACAGGGTAGTTATTATGGGAGACTTTAACTTTCCAAATATTGACTGGAAAAGATATAGTTCGAGTACAATAGATGGGTCGTTTTGTGTACAGTGTGTGCAGGAGGGTTTCCTGAAACAATATGTTGACAGGCCAACAAGAGGCGAGGCCACGTTGGATTTGGTTTTGGGTAATGAACCAGGCCAGGTGTTGGATTTGGAGGGAGGAGAGCACTTTGGGGACAGTGACCACAATTCGGTGACGTTTACGTTAATGATGGAAAGGGATAAGTATACACCGCAGGGCAAGAGTTATAGCTGGGGGAAGGGCAATTATGATGCCATTAGACGTGACTTGGGGGGGAAGTAGGCTGCAAGTGTTGGGCACACTGGATAAGTGGGGCTTGTTCAAGGATCAGCTACTGCGTGTTCTTGATAAGTATGTACCGGTCAGACAGGGAGGAAGGCGTCGAGCGAGGGAACCGTGGTTTACCAAGGAAGTGGAATCTCTTGTTAAGAGGAAGAAGGAGGCCTATGTGAAGATGAGGTGTGAAGTTTCGGTTGGGGCGATGGATAGTTACAAGGTAGCGAGGAAGGATCTAAAGAGAGAGCTAAGACGAGCAAGGAGGGGACATGAGAAGTATTTGGCAGGAAGGATCAAGGAAAACCCAAAAGCTTTCTATTGGTATGTCAGGAATAAGCGAATGACTAGGGAAAGAGTAGGACCAGTCAAGGACAGGGATGGGAAATTGTGTGTGGAGTCTGAAGAGATAGGCGAGATACTAAATGAATATTTTTCGTCAGTATTCACTCAGGAAAAAGATAATGTTGTGGAGGAGAATGCTGAGCCCCAGGCTAATAGAATAGATGGCATTGAGGTACGTAGGGAAGAGGTGTTGGCAATTCTGGACAGGCTGAAAATAGATAAGTCCCCGGGACCTGATGGGATTTATCCTAGGATTCTCTGGGAGGCCAGGGAAGAGATTGCTGGACCTTTGGCTTTGATTTTTATGTCATCATTGGCTACAGGAATAGTGCCAGAGGACTGGAGGACAGCAAATGTGGTCCCTTTGTTCAAAAAGGGGAGCAGAGATAACCCCGGCAACTATAGACCGGTGAGCCTCACGTCTGTAGTGGGTAAAGTCTTGGAGGGGATTATAAGAGACAAGATTTATAATCATCTAGATAGGAATAATATGATCAGGGATAGTCAGCATGGCTTTGTGAAGGGTAGGTCATGCCTCACAAACCTTATTGAGTTCTTTGAGAAGGTGACTGAACAGGTAGATGAGGGGAGAGCAGTTGATGTGGTGTATATGGATTTCAGCAAAGCGTTTGATAAGGTTCCCCACGGTAGGCTATTGCAAAAAATACGGAGGCTGGGGATTGAGGGTGATTTAGAGATGTGGATCAGAAATTGGCTAGCTGAAAGAAGACAGAGATGGAGTACAGTCACAAGTGGAGTACCACAAGGATCTGTTCTGGGGCCTTTGCTGTTTGTAATTTTTATCAATGACCTAGAGGAAGGCGCAGAAGGGTGGGTGAGTAAATTTGCAGACGATACTAAAGTCGGTGGTGTTGTCGATAGTGTGGAAGGATGTAGCAGGTTACAGAGGGATATAGATAAGCTGCAGAGCTGGGCTGAGAGGTGGCAAATGGAGTTTAATGTAGAGAAGTGTGAGGTGATTCACTTTGGAAGGAATAACAGGAATGCGGAATATTTGGCTAATGGTAAAGTTCTTGAAAGTGTGGATGAGCAGAAGGATCTAGGTGTCCATGTACATAGATCCCTGAAAGTTGCCACCCAGGTTGATAGGGTTGTGAAGAAGGCCTATGGAGTGTTGGCCTTTATTGGTAGAGGGATTGAGTTCCGGAGTCGGGAGGTCATGTTGCAGCTGTACAGAACTCTGGTACGGCCGCATTTGGAGTATTGCGTACAGTTCTGGTCACCGCATTATAGGAAGGACGTGGAGGCTTTGGAGCGGGTGCAGAGGAGATTTACCAGGATGTTGCCTGGTATGGAGAGAAAATCTTATGAGGAAAGGCTGATGGACTTGTGGTTGTTTTCGTTGGAGAGAAGAAGGTTAAGAGGAGACTTAATAGAGGCATACAAAATGATCAGGGGCTTGGATAGGGTGGACAGTGAGAGCCTTCTCCCGCGGATGGATATGGCTGGCACGAGGGGACATAACTTTAAACTGAGGGGTAATAGATATAGGACAGAGGTCAGAGGTAGGTTCTTTACGCAAAGAGTAGTGAGGCCGTGGAATGCCCTACCTGCTACAGTAGTGAACTCGCCAATATTGAGGGCATTTAAAAGTTTATTGGATAAACATATGGATGATAATGGCATAGTGTAGGTTAGATGGCTTTTGTTTCGGTGCAACATCGTGGGCCGAAGGGCCTGTACTGCGCTGTATTGTTCTATGTTCTATGTTCTATAAAGAGCAGCTGCCCTGTAGGCAGCTCTCAGTGCAGAGCAGTCGCAGGCAGGCACTGTTCTAGTTGATTAAAGCCACTGTTCACTTCAGCTCTCTGTCTCGTGTGAATTGATGGTTGCATCAATCTACATGCACAGGGAGAGGACCACCTCCGCCTGGGACTGCACCACATCACTGTGTGACTGTGCCACCACCCTGAGGGTCTGTGCCACATCAGCCAGTGAGTGGGCCGTGTCCCTCTGGGACTGGGTCACCTCCCTCTGTGTCTGCCTGGGCAATGCCGCTGATGTGCCCAGCCATGGCCTTCTGTGACTGGGCCATGCTGAGGAGCGTCGCTGCAATGTCCATGTGGCTCTGGCACATGGCTGCCTATTAGAGGACAGCCCTGTCCTGAGCCTCGGCCACTACCTGCACAGAATGCCCCAGACCTTGGGCACACTGATCCATAGCCAAAACCGTTGCCACCAATACCTCCACCGCAGACTTCATCTGTGCGGTGTCGGTCTGGGAAGCATGCATGGCCGGCACCACCCCATGCTCCTACAAGCGGTTGGACTTCTCCACCTGTACCTGCAGGTGCTGGATGCCAGCCGTCATCCCCTCTTGTGGTCCCTGGGTCTCTGAGTGCATCTGCACTGTGGCTGGGACTGGATGTTCCAGGAGCCCAGGACCCATCTGGGCAGCAGCTGGTTCCTGGGGCCGGCCTGCCCTCCGACTGCCCGGCCCCTCGGCTGCTCCTACCTCCACCTGCTGTGCCGGATGCGATGTGTGGTACGCACCAGATAGTGTCCCAGGAGCCTTTTCATTAATGTGCTCAACCAAGGTGATAGTCTCTGAGATGATGGAGGGTGTAGGAGACAGCAAGGAGGGAGTGTCATCCTCCGAGCCGAGCTCCGGGCTGATGTCTGGGCTGCTCTGCCCGTCAGTGCTCGGCTGTCTGGGGGGCACTGCATCTGGCACTGGCTGGGGACGGGGACTCCTGATGGACCCGCCCCAACTCCGGCAGCTCCTGTGAGACACAAAATGACAAAACATATGATTAGACAGCGGCCTGGGGTAGAGTGGGGGTGGACAGGGGTGAGGGGGATGTGGGGGTGAAGGGGGTGGGGGGGATGTGGGGCGAGAGGGGTGTGGGGGAGGGTTGAGGGGGGTGAGGGGAATGAGGGAGGTATGGGGCGAGGAAATGGGGGGATTAGGGGTTGGGGAGGTGAAGTGGAGGGGGGGGTGCCCACACACGTGCTTGCGCGTGACCGCACTCCACCTCGGCGATATCCCTTTCCTCTGGGCCACCGGCCACATTCAGGGCCCTCTGCTTGGTCACGGTGAAGGTCCACAGTTCTGGTTGTCCCCCACCAGTCTTCTCCCGCTCCCAGCGGTTGTACGATTGTCCTTCTCCTGGGGGGGGGGGGGGGGGGGGGGGGGCGGGAGGGGACACACATACAACAACACCATTAGACGCTCTGACCCAGGGGCTGGGTCGATGGTGGCCTCAGTGGCGAGGGCACCTGGCCATGGCGGAAGGCATGGGTTCTGGCATGTGGGGCAGGGTGGGTGTTCGGCCGGCTCCCGGGAGCGGAAGGGCCGGGTTACGGGTGTGTGGGGGGGCGGGGGGGGGGAAGGGGTTAGTGCCAGGGGCACAGAGCAACCAACTCACCCTGGCCGCCCTGAGAAGGTCGTGAAGTTTCTTCCGGCACTGCATGCCAGTCCGGGCGACATTGCCCACAGCACTGACTGCCTCTGCCACCTGCACTCAGGCACAGCAGATGGCAGCACCTGGCGGCCTTCTTCCCGGGCCGGGATACAGGGCCATCCTTCTCTCCTCCACTGTCTCCAGTAGGGTGTCTAGCTCAGCGTCCCTGAACCGTGGCGCTGCTCTCCTTGCAGCCACCTTGTCGGCTGGGACGGTGTGTGTGTGTGGGGGGGAGGGTGGACCATTTGAGTGCAGCTGCGGGGTGTGAGCCTCATGGGTGACAAATGGCCGTCTGAAACAATCCGAGTCCCGCCGGCGGCGTTCTAACATGCTCTGGGCCGGCAGGACCTCGGGGTTGAAGGGTCCGGGGGCGGCCTGGGGGGGTGGTCCAACCCGGGGAGGCCCTCTGTAGTGGCCTGGCCCGCGATCGGGGCCCACCGATTGGCGCGCCGGCTCCTGGATCCCTGCGGCATTTGGCGTCGGGGCAGGCGTGAGGATGACAGCCAGTGCGCAGGCGCTACTTGGTGCCGGCCCAACTGCGCATGCGTGGACCCCGCGGCGCCAGGTCAACGCCGGGACCGGCAGCTGCAGCGGCGTGGGCCGCTCCTGCGCCGTGCTGGCCCCCCAGGACCTGAGAATCGGGTCTCGGAACCGGCACCGGCGCTGGAGTAAAGTACTCCCGTTTTGGCGACGGCGACGGCACTCTGGCGGCGGACCAGAGAATCGCAGCCAGAGACTCCAGTTCCCTTTGGAGTTCAGAATTTAGAACATTACAAAGAACAACAAAGAACAAAGAAATGTACAGCACAGGAACAGGCCCTTCGGCCCTCCAAGCCCGTGCCGACCATGCTGCCCGACTAAACTACAATCTTCTACACTTCCTGGGTCCATATCCCTCTATTCCCATCCTATTCATGTATTTGTCAAGATGCCCCTTAAATGTCACTAGCGTCCCTGCTTCCACCACCTCCTCCGGTAGCGAGTTCCAGGCCCCCACTACCCTCTGTGTAAAAAACTTGCCTCGTACATCTACTCTAAACCTTGCCCCTCTCACCTTAAGTAATTGACCCCTCTACCCTGGGGAAAAGCCTCTGACTATCCACTCTGTCTATGCCCCTCATAATTTTGTAGACCTCTATCAGGTCTCCCCGCAACCTCCTTCGTTCCAGTGAGAACAAACCGAGTTTATTCAACCGCTCCTAATGCCCTCCATACCAGGCAACATTCTGGTAAATCTCTTCTGCACCCTCTCTAAAGCCTCCACATCCTTCTGGTAGTGTGGCAACCAGAATTGAGCACTATACTCCAAGTGTGGCCTAACTAAGGTTCTATACAGCTGCAACATGACTTGCCAATTCTTATACTCAATGCCCCGGCCAATGAAGGCAAGCATGCCTTCTTGACTACCTTCTCCACCTGTGTTGCCCCTTTCAATGACCTGTGGACCTGTACTCCTAGATCTCTTTGACTTTCAATACTCTTGAGGGTTCTACCATTCACTGTATATTCCCTACCTGCATTAGACCTTCCAAAATGCATTACCTCACATTTGTCCGGATTAAACTCCATCTGCCATCTCTCCGCCCAAGTCTCCAAACAATCTAAATCCTGCTGTATCCTCTGACAGTCCTCATCGCTATCCGCAATTCCACCAAACTTTGTGTCGTCTGCAAACTTACTAATCAGACCAGTTACATTTTCCTCCAAATCATTTATATATACTACAAAGAGCAAAGGTCCCAGCACTGATCCCTGTGGAACACCACTGGTCACAGCCCTCCAATTAGAAAAGCATCCTTCCATTGCTACTCTCTGCCTTCTATGACCTAGCCAGTTCTGTATCCACCTTGCCAGCTCACCCCTGATCCCGTGTGACTTCACCTTTTGTACTAGTCTACCATGAGGGACCTTGTCAAAGGCCTTACTGAAGTCCATATAGACAACATTCACTGCCCTACCTGCATCAATCATCTTAGTGACGTCCTCGAAAAACTCTATCAAGTTAGTGAGACACGACCTCCCCTTCACAAAACCATGCTGCCTCTCACTAATACGTCCATTTGCTTCCAAATGGGAGTAGATCCTGTCTCGAAGAATTCTCTCCAGTAATTTCCCTACCACTGAAGTAAGGCTCACCGGCCTGTACTTCCCTGGATTATCCTTACTACCCATCTTAAACAGAGGAACAACATTGGCTATTCTCCAGTCCTCCGGGACATCCCCTGAAGACAGTGAGGATCCAAAGATTTCTGTCAAGGCCTCAGCAATTTCCTCTCCAGCCTCCTTCAGTATTCTGGGGTAGATCCCATCAGGCCCTGGGGACTTATCTACCTTAATATTTTTTAAGACACCCAACACCTCGTCTTTTTGGATCTCAATGTGACCCAGGTTATCTACACACCCTTCTCCAGACTCAACATCTACCAATTTCTTCTCTTTGGTGAATACTGATGCAAAGTATTCATTTAGTACCTCGCCCATTTCCTCTGGCTCCACACATAGATTCCCTTGCCTATCCTTCAGTGGACCAACCCTTTCCCTGGTTACCCTCTTGCTTTTTATGTACGTGTAAAAAGCCTTGGTATTTTCCTTAACCCTATTTGCCAATGACTTTTCGTGACCCCTTCTAGCCCTCCTGACTCCTTGCTTAAGTTCCTTCCGACTTTCCTTATATTCCACGCAAGCTTTGTCTGTTCCCAGCCTTTTAGCCCTGACAAATGCCTCCTTTTTCTTTTTGACGAGGCCTACAATATCTCTCGTTATCCAAGGTTCCCGAAAATTGCCGTATTTATCCTTCTTCCTCACAGGAACATGCCGGTCCTGAATTCCTTTCAACTGACACTTGAAAGCCTCTCACATGTCAGATGTTGATTTGCCCTCAAACATCCGCCCCCAATCTATGTTCTCCAGTTCCCGCCTAATATTGTTATAATTAGCCTTCCCCCAATTTAGCACATTCATCCTAGGACCACTCTTATCCTTGTCCACCAGTACTTTAAAACTTACTGAATTGTGGTCACTGATACCGAAATGCTCCCCTACTGAAACATCTACCACCTGGCCGGGCTCATTCCCCAATACCAGGTCCAGTACCGCCCCTTCCCTAGTTGGACTGTCTACATATTGTTTTAAGAAGCCCTCCTTGATGCTCCTTACAAACTCCGCCCCGTCTAAGCCCCAGGCACTAAGTGAGTCCCAGTCAATATTGGGGAACAACCCTGTTGTTTTTACTCTTTTCCAAAATCTGTCTACCTATCTGCTCCTCTATCTCCCGCTGGCTGTTGGGAGGCCTGTAGTAAACCCCCAACATTGTGACTGCACCCTTCTTATTCCTGATCTCTACCCATATAGCCTCACTGCCCTCTGAGGTGTCCTCCTGCAGTACAGCTGTGATATTATCCCGAACCAGTAGCGCAGCTGTACTGCGGGAGGACACCTCAGAGGGCATCCCCCTCTATCCCGCCTGAAACATCTAAATCCTGGAACGTTTAGCTGCCAATCCTGCCCTTCCAGCGCAGTACAGGCCCTTCGGCCCTCGATGTTGCGTCGACCTGTGGGCAGCATGGTAGCATTGTGGTAGCACAATTGCTTCACAGCTCCAGGGTCCCAGGTTCGATTCCGGCTTGGGTCACTGTCTGTGTGGAGTCTGCACGTTCTCCCCGTGTCACCGTGGGTTTCCTCCGGGTGCTCCGGTTTCCTCCCACAGTCCAAAGATGTGCGGGTTAGGTGGATTGGCCAATGAAAATTGCCCTTAGTGTCCAAAATTGCCCTTAGTGTTGGGTGGAGTTACTGGGTTATGGGGATAGGGTGGAGGTGTTGACCTTGGGTAGGGTGCTCTTTCCAAGAGCCGGTGCAGACTCGATGGGCCGAATGGCCTCCTTCTGCACTGTAAATTCTATGATAAAATTCAATGAAACCAATCTGAAGCCCATCTACACTATTCCCTTATCATCCACATGTTTATCCAATGACCATTTGAATGCCCTTAGTGTTGGCGAGTCCACTAGTGTTGCAGGCAGGGCATTCCACGCCCTTACTACTCTCTGAGTAAAGAACATATTGTGACATCTATCCTATATCTATCTCCCCTCAATTTAAAGCTATGTCCCCTCGTGCTAGACATCACCATCCGAGGAAAAAGGCTCTCACTGTCCAATCCTCTGATCATCTTGTATGCCTCAATTAAGTCACCTCTTAACCTTCTTCTCTCTAACGAAAACAGCCTCAGGTCCCTCAGCCTTTCCTCATAAGATCTTCCCTCCATACCAGGCAACATCCTGGTAAATCTCCTCTGCACCCTTTCCAATGCTTCCACACCCTCCCCATAATGCGGCGACCAGAATTGCACGCAATACTCCAAATGCGGCCTCACCAGAGTTTTGTACAGCTGCAACATGACCTCATGGCTCCAAAACTCAATCCCTCTACCAATAAAAGTTAACAACCCTATCAACCTGGGTGGCAACTTTCAGGGATCTATGTACATGGGCACCGAGATCTCTCTGCTCATCCACACTACCAAGAATCTTACCATTAGCCCAGTACTCTGCCTTCCTGTTATTCCTTCCAAAATGAATCACCTCACACTTTTCTGCATTAAATTCCATTTGCCACCTATCAGCCCAGCGCTGCAGCTTATCTATGTCCCTCTGTAACTTGTAACATCCTTCCGCACTGTCCACAACTCCATCGACTTTAGTGTCATCTGCAAATTTACACACCCATCCTTCTACGCCCTCCTCCAGGTCATTTATAAAAATAACAACCAGCAGTGGCCCCAAAACAGAACCTTGTGGTACACCACTAGTAACTGAACTCCAGTCTGAACATTTCCCATCAACCACCACCTTCTTACAGCTAGTCTGTCTTCTTACAGCTAGCCAATTTCTAATCCAAACTGCTAAATCACCGTCAATACCATGCCTCCGTATTTTCTGCAATAGCCTACTGTGGAGAACCTTATCAAACGCTTTACTGAAATCCATATACACCATATCAACTGCTTTATCCTCGTCCACCTGTTTGGTCACCTTCTCAAAGAACTCAATAAGGTTTGTGAGGCATGTCCTACCCTTCACAAAACCGTGTTGACTATCCCTAATCAAATTATTCCTTTCTAAATGATTATAAATCCTATCTCTTATAATCCTTTCCAAGACTTTGCCCACAACAGAAGTAAGGCTCACTGGTCTATAGTTAACAGGGTTGTCTCTACTCCCCTTCTTGAACAAGGGGACATTTGCTATCCTCCAGTCTACTGGCACTATTCCTGTAGACAACGATGACATAAAGATCAAAGCCAAAGGCTCTGCAATTGCCCCCCTAGCTTCCCAGAGAGTCCTTGGATAAATCCCATCTGGCCCAGGGGACTTATCTATATTCACACTTTCCAGAATTGCTAACACCTCCTACTTATGAACCACAATCCCGTCTGGTCTAGTAGCCTGTATCTCTGTATTCTCCTCAACAACATTGTCTTTTTCCTGTGTGAATAATGACGAAAAATATTCATTTAGCGCCTCTCCACGCCCAACTTACCACTCCTGTCCTTGACTAGCCCTACTCTTACCCTTGTCATTCTTTTATTCCTGACATACCTATAGAGAGGTTTAGTGTTTTCTTTGATCCTACCTGCCAAGGACTTCTCATGTCCCCTCCTGGCTCTTCTTAGCTCTCTCTTTAGGTCCTTCCTGGCTAACGTGTAACTCTCAAGCGCCCCAACTGAACCTTCATGTCTCATCTTTACATACACCTCCTTCTTCCTCTTGACAAGTGATTCAACTACTTTAGTAAACAACGGTTCCCTCGCTCGACCACTTCCTCCCTGCCCGACAGGTACATACTTATCAAGGACACGCAGTAGCTGTTCCTTGAACAAGCTCCACATTTCAATTGTGCCCATCCCCTGCAGTTTCCTTCCCATCCTATGCATCCCAAGTCTTGCCTAATCGCATCATAATTGCCTTTCCCCCAGCTATAACTCTTGCCCTGCGTTATGTACCTTCCCTTTCCATCGCTAAAGTAAATGTAACCGAATTGTGGTCACTATCACCAAAGTGCCCACCTACCTCCAAATCTAACACCTGACCTGGTTCATTACCCAGTACCAAATCCAATGTGGCCTCGCCTCTTGTTGGCCTATCTACATACTGTGTCAGGAAACCCTCCTGCACACATTGGACAAAAACTGACCCATCTAAAGTACTCAAAGTGTAGCGTTTCCAGTCAATATTTGGAAAGTGAAAGTCCCCCATAACAACTACCCTGTTACTTTTGCTCCTATCCAGGATCATCTTTGCAATCCTTTCCTCTACACCTCTGGAACTTTTTGGAGGCCTATAGAAAACTCCCAACAGGGTGACCTCTCCTTTCCTGTTTCTAACCTCAGCCCATACTACCTCAGTAGATGAGTCCTCATCAAACGTCCTTTCATCAAATGTCCTTGACTAACAATGCCACCCCTCCCCCTCTTTTACCACCTTCCCTGAGCTTACTGAAATATCTAAACCCCGGCACCTGCAACAACCATTCCTGTCCCTGCTCTATCCATGTCTCCGAAATGGCCATAACATCAAAATCCCAGGTACCAACCCATGCTTCAAGTTCACCCACCATATTCCGGATGCTCCTGGCGTTGAAGTAGACACACTTTAAACCGCCTTCCTGCCTGCCGGTACACACCTGCGACTCTGAAACCTTACTCATGACCTCCCTACTCTCAACCTCCTGCACACTGGAGCTACAATTCAGGTTCCCATCCCCCTGCTGAATTAGTTTAAACCCTCCTGAAGAGCATTAGCAAATTTCCCCCCCAGGATATTGGTACCCCTCTGGTACAGGTGCAGACCATCCCATTTGTAGAGGTCCACCTACCCCAGAATGAGCCCCAATTATCCAGGCATCTGAATCCCCTCCCTCCTGCACCATCCCTGCAGCCACGTGTTCAACTGTTCTCTCTCCCTATTCCTCGTCTCGCTAGCACATGGTACGGGTAACAACCCAGAGATAATGGGCGAAATTCTCCGTTATCAGCGGAAAGGTCCGCCGATCGGCGCAAAAAAACGGCGCAAATCCCACTTGCGTCACGTCATAAAAATGGGCCGATAGTCTCCGGCCCGAAATGGGCCTAGCAGCGACGTGACGGGATCCGCGCTTGCGCAATGGTTCACGCCGTGCAGCGTCATACGCGCTGCACGGCTTGACGGCTCATAAGGCCGCGCAGCTCCCCCCCACCCGACCGGAACACCCGACCGCAACACCCGACTGGATGGCTAGCCGTCGCTCAGCCTCGAGGTTCGAGTCACGCGATGTGGAGGCGCTCCTGGACGCGGTGGAGCAGAGGAGGGACGCCCTGTATCCCGGGCACGGCCGCAGAGTTGCCCCACGCCACAGCCGGCGTCTGTGGAGGGAAGTGGCAGAGGCCATCACCGCTGTGGCCCTAACACCACGGACAGGCACCCAGTGCCACAAGAAGGTGAACGACCTCGTCAGAGCAGGCAGGGTGAGCCTCCCCCATATCCCCCCCTCCCCATATCCCCCCTCCCCCATATCCCCCATATCCCCCCTCCCCCATATCCCCCATATCTCCCCCTCCCCCATATCCCCCCCTCCCCCCATATCCCCCCTCCCCCATATCCCCCCTCCCCATATCCCCCCTCCCCATACCCCCCATCCCCCATATCCCCCCTCCCCCAGATCCCCCCTCCCCCATATCCCCCCCTCCCCCATATCCCCCCCTCCCCCATATCCCCCCTTCCCCATACCCCCCTCCCCCATATCCCCCCTCCCCCATATCCCCCCCCTCCCCCATATCCCCCATATCCCCCCCTCCCCCATATCCCCCCTCCCCCATATCCCCCCTCCCCCATACCCCCCTCCCCCATATCCCCCCTCCCCCATATCCCCCATATCCCCCCTCCCCATATCCCCCATATCCCCCCTCCCCCATATCCCCCCCTCCCCATATCCCCCCTCCCCCATATCCCCCCTCCCCCATATCCCCCCTCCCCCATACCCCCCCTCCCCATACCCCCCCTCCCCCATATCCCCCCTCCCCATATCACCCATATCCCCCCCTCCCCCATATCCCCCCTCCCCCATATTCCCCCCTCCCCCATATCCCCCATATCCCCCCTCCCCCATATCCCCCCTCCCCCATATCCCCCCTCCCCCATATCCCCCCTCCCCCATATCCCCCTCCCCCATATCCCCCCTCCCCCATATCCCCCATATCCCCCTCCCCCATATCCCCCCTCCCCATATCCCCCCCTCCCCCATATCCCCAAGTGAATCCAGCCCTAACCTTAACCTCTGCAATGCACGCGCAACCGATGGCGTGCATTCATATACCTGCCTAACACTGTTGCCTTTTACCCCTGCCACCACCACCCCCCCCCCCCACAGGAGAAGCGCGCACACAACAATAGGGAGCATGTGAGGACTGGAGGAGGGCCCGCTGATGAGAGGCCACTGACCGTACACGAGGAAAGGGCCCTGGAACTGGCTGGCGGACCTGAGGACCGGGAGGTTGCTGATGCAGAGGTCGGGGCCCCACGAGCAAGTGAGCCACCAACAGCCCGTCCCCATATCCCCCCTCCCCTATATCCCCCTCCCCCGTATCACCTGATCACTGCCTGATGTCTAACCATGCATGCTTCATTGTGTATCGCAGGACCAAACGTCCAGGCACCCATCCCCGCAGATGCACACCGCCCGCAGGATGCCCCTCGGAGACCACAGGAGACGGAGAGACCCGCACCCTCCAGCATGCGACGCCCGGAGGATGCCCCTCGGAGACCACAGGAGACGGAGAGACCCGCACCCTCCAGCATGCGACGCCCGCAGGATACCCCTCGCACACCACGGGAGACGGAGAGACCTGGAGCAACAGGGAGACGACACCCCCGTCACGTGCGGGAGCGACCACCCAGCGATGAGGGGGGCAGCCACAGGCCCCCGTCACATCCGAGCCAGGACACCACTACCCAGGACACCACTACCCAGGACACCCCTACCCGGGACAGCACTACCCGGGACAGCACTACCCGGGACAGCACTACCCGGGACAGCACTACCCGGGACAGCATTACCCAGGACACCCCTACCCGGGAAGACGAAATACCGGACAGTGACTCAGAGTGGATGGGTGGAGACGAACCCCCACCCCAAAGTGCCATGGACTCAGAGTGGGACAAAGAGCACGACACAACGCCACTGCTGTCACCAACACCCTCCACCATCGCAGAAACACTCACCACGGTTGGGCACTTTAGTGATGAGGCGTCTGGTACACTCACTGGTGCGCACAATACAGCCGTCCCGGTACAGCAGGTGGAGGTAGGAGCAGCAGAGGGACCGGGCGGTCGGAGGGCAGCCCAGGCCAAGCGAACATCTGCCGCCCAGATGGATCCCGGGTTCCTGCAGTTACCACACCCACACATAGATCCGATGCAACCACCGACACGGAGACGAGCGAATAGGGTGACGGGTGGCTTGCGGCGACTGCGGTCGCAGGTGGAGGAGTCCACCCGCGTCCAGGAGCTGGGAGTGGTCCCGGTCATGCGTGCCACCCAGGCTGACACCACACGGGTGGCGTCCGCGGTGGAGGCAATGGGTGCGACGGTGTCAGACATGGGGAACGGTTTGCGAGGCCTGGGGCCTTCCGTGCAGGCGGCGTCTGTGGCCCAGGAAATGGCTGCCCTCTCACAGGAGGCCATGAGCCAGCGCCAGATGGCAGAGGCGCTCAACGCCATAGCCCAGTCTCAGCAGGCCATGGCCCAGTCTCAGCAGGCCATAGCCCAGTCTCTGCAGGCCATGGCCCAGTCTCTGCAGGCCATGGCCCAGTCTCAGCAGGCCATCGCTGAGGGCATCGGCGCCAGTGGCCATGTGCGAGCCGGCGTCGCACTGTCACTGACAGGGTTCGACAACCCCCTGGGCTCCATGGCTGCAAACCTGCAGACCCCTGTCGATACCAGCACGGGCCTCCAGGACTGGCAGCGCCAGATGTCGGGGGGGCGTCGGATGGCCAGTCCGTTCGCATCCCCCACCCATGTAGAGGCCTGGGGGCCATCGGGCACCCCGAGGGAGGAGGAGGTGGTGTGGTCCGTCCCGGCTCCCCCTGTAGGGGAGGTCCCGGTACACCGCGACACCTCGGACTCCCCCCTTTCCGTCCCAGGTGCATCGGGTGGGCAACGGGCAGGACAGGCTGGCAGCTCGCCATCCCAGTCGCCCGGGCCGCAGCCTGGCCCATCTAGGCCAGGACGCCCCAGGAAACGGCCGCCAAAGGGATCCAGTGTCAGAGGGCAGGAATCACAGGAGTCCACCTCCAGTTCTGCTGTACCGTCTGGGGAACCACGTAGACGTAGTCAAAGGGCCCGTAAGGCCAAACAATTAGACACTGAGTAAGTTGGCACGGGTGCAGGGCACAGATGAGTTTTAGGGGCTAGGGCACGTGCATGAACTCCTTTGGTTATTAAAGTCAATGTTACACCTACCGAAGCTGCCTTTGTGCTCTGTCCAAAGTGTGCGGGCGTGTCATGTACGTTGAGCGCAAGTGTGTGTGTGACGGGTGGTCTTACCTCAGCCCCAGGTGAGTCTGCCCCCTTCCCCCTGGGCCGCCATCAACATCCCCCGGGCAGAGGACGGGGCCGTGCGCTGCAGTGTCACAGCCGCATGCAGGGATGGTCCGGGTGGATGGTGGTACTGTGGCCATGGGTCAGACATAGTCCAACGATGTAGAGCCAGGTGCTCATCGGAGGCGGGTTGTCATCATCCTCCATGGCCTGCGATAGACACGCGTCCACCCGCAACTGGGTGAGCCCGGCCCGTTGTGCCGCCGGTGGATCGGCAATTGGGGGGGGGGGGGGTGGTGTGCATGCAGGTGGGGTGTGTGGGGATGGGGAGGGGGGTGAGGGTGCTGGGTGGGTGGATGGGTGGGGGGTGTGGGTGGTCGGCTGTTGTCATGGTGTGCGGTCTGTGGCCATACTACCCGATTCCCACGCACATCTAGTCAGTGAAGCGGGCGTCTATCAGTCTGTCCCGTGCCCGCTGGGCCAGCCGGTAACGGTGGACAGCCACCCGCCTGTGTCTACCCCGTCTGCCCTGACCATTGCCCCCATCCCCCTCATCTGGGGAGGACTGGGCCTCTTCCTGCTGCTCCTCCACTCCGCCCTCCTCTGCCTGCGGCACATCGCCCCTCTGCTGGGCTATGTTGTGCAGGACGCAGCACACCACAATGATGCGGCCGACCCTATCTGACCGATACTGGAGGGCGCCCCCAGAGAGGTCCAGGCACCTGAAACGCATCTTCAGCACGCCAAAGCACCTCTCGATCACTCCCCTTGTCGCTACATGGGCATCATTGTAGCGGTTCTCCGCCTCATTGCGTGGCCTCCGTATAGGCGTCATCAGCCACGATCGCAATGGGTAGCCCCTGTCGCCCAGCAACCAGCCCCTCAGCCGGGGATGGCGTCCCTCGTACATGCCGGGGATGGATGACCGCGACAACACGAATGAGTCGTGTACACTGCCTGGGTGACGGGCGCAGACGTGCAGTATCATCATGCGGTGGTCGCAGACCACCTGTACGTTCATTGAATAGGTCCCCTTCCTATTAGTGAACACGGCCCTGTTCTCTGCAGGTGGCCGCACGGCGACGTGCATCCCATCGATCGCGCCCTGGACCATGGGGAACCCGGCAACGGCAGAGAAGCCCACGGCCCGGGCATCTTGGCTGGCCCGGTCCACGGGGAAGCGGATGTAGCGGTGCGCCATGGCATAAAGGGCATCTGTCACTGCCCGGATGCACCGATGCACCGATGTCTGCGATATGCCGGACAGGTCCCCACTCGGTGCCTGGAATGACCCCGTTGCATAAAAGTTCAGGGCCACCGTAACCTTGACGGACACGGGGAGAGGGTGTCCCCCGCCAGTGCCACGCGGTGACAGGTGTGCCAGCAGGTGGCAGATGTGTGCCACGGTTTCCCGGCTCATCCGGAGTCTCCTCCTGCATTCCCGGTCCGTGAGGTCCTGGTATGACTGCCGGGGCCGGTACACACGGGGCGCCCTCGGGTGCCTCCGTTGCCGTGGGGCCGCGACGTACTCCTCCCCCTCCTCGTCCTGTCGGTCAGGTGTCCCTCCAGCCTGGGCGGCTGCCGCCTGCCCCTCTGCGGCAGCCTGCGCCGCCTCCCTGGCACGCTCCTCCTCCTCCTCCTCCTCCTCCTCCTCATCCAGGGCAACATAGACATGAGCGGCTGCCACCACGGCGGCCAACATCGCTGGATGGTCTGAAAACATGACGGCCTGGTGGGGGGGAGGGGAACGACGACATGTCATCATTGCCCATATCCCCTCCTCCCCCCAGCCAGGTGGCATGGACCGCATGGGTCCAACTGTTGGAGGCTGGCACCTGGCCAGGTGGACCAACTCATTTGCCCTCCCATCACCCACCCCGGCACGGACCCCCTCCCCAACCCCCAACCTCCACCCCAGCACGGACCCCCCCCCAACCTCCACCCCAGCACGGACCCCCCCCAACCTCCACCCCAGCACGGACCCCCTCCCCAACCTCCACCCTGGCACGGACCCTCCCCCCAACCTCCACCCCGGCACGGACCCCCTCCCCAACCTCCACCCCAGCACGGACCCCCCCCAACCCCCAACCTCCACCCCAGCACGGACCCCCCCCCAACCTCCACCCCAGCACGGACCCCCCCCCCCAACCTCCGCCCCGGCACGGACCCCCTCCCCAACCTCCACCCCAGCACGGACCCCCCCCAACCCCCAACCTCCACCCCGGCACGGACCCCCCCCCCCAACCTCCACCCCAGCACGGACCCCCCCAACCCCCAACCTCCACCCCAGCACGGACCCCCCCCCCAACCTCCACCCCGGCACGGACCCCCCCCCCAACCTCCACCCCGGCACGGACCCCCCCAACCCCCAACCTCCACCCCGGCACGGACCCCCTCCCGGCACTCCCCCGGAGCCCAGCCTACTCTAACCACCCCCCCCCCCCCCCCGCCGCACACACACACAAGCCGAGACACACCTCTCCTCACGCAATCAGTCTGCGGCCACGCCATTTCCTGCCCAGAGCCAACCCCCCAAGCCGTCACTCACCTCCTCGCTGGTCGGCGTGAGCCTGGAGCACCGGGTCACGCCGATGAAAAGGAGGTTTGATTCACGTCGACGTGAACGGTCATCACGTCGACGGGACTTCGGCCCATCCGGAAGGGAGAATATCGGCAGGCCGAAAATCGGCTGCCTTGCGCAGACCCGTGACATTCTCCGCGGCAGCGGCGCCATTAACGCCCCGCCGACTTTTCTCCCTTCGGAGACTTCGGCGGGGGCGGGGGCGGGATTCACGGCGGCCAACGGCCATTCTCCGACCCGGCGGGGGGTCGGAGAATGACGCCCAATAACTCTGTTTGTTCTAGCTCTAAGATTCCACCCTAGCTCCCTGAATACCTGCCTTACTTCCCCATCCCTTTTCCTACCTATGTCATTGGTGCCTCTGTGGACCACGACTTGGGGCAGCTCCCTTTAAGGATCCGAAAAACACGATCTGAGACATCACGGACCCTGGCACCTGGGAGGCAACACACGTTCCCACAGAATCGCCGAACTATGGAGTCCCCAATGACTAATGCTCTACTCCTCTCCCTCCTTCCCTTCTTTGTCTGTGAATTACAGCATTCCTTCTAACAGTGAATTATAAGTTTCCTGCCATCAGTAAATTATAGGATTCCTGTTACCAGTGAATTGTAGAATTCCTGTTGTCATTGAATTGTAGGATTCCTTTGATGAGCGAATTATTCCTGGGGCTGGATTCTCTGATTTGCAGACTAAATGCTGACTCTGGCGTGGGAACAGAAAAAACGGCGTAAAAGCTGCATCGATCCTTTGTCTGGTGGGGGGCTAGCAGCCTTGCAGCATAAACGCCCCGGCTTTACCTGCGGATATGGCCGGAGAATTTCCGGGTCAGTGGCCGCGCCGTGCAATATGGCGCCAGCCGCGGGCGGACCCGGCCTGCCAAAAACTGTCCCTCAGTAACCAGCCTCGCCATCCCCGGACCACCCCTCACCAGTCCCCCCAGTCCCTGATGAAGGCCCTCCAGCCAGCGGCCCCCCGATTGCGGCGGAGCTGGACTCAGCCCCAGCCGCCACGCCGGGTTAAAAAAAAGGATAAGTGTTCCACGCCGTCAGGAACTCGGTCCATTGGGGGCGGAGCATCAGGGGAGGGCCTCAGGTGACGTCCTGAGGCTGTCCATATGGCGTGTGGCATACTCTTTGAGTTCGTCATTTTTGAGGGGGCGCGATTTCGGCGCAAACGGGGATTCTCCTGCCGATCGCCAAATGCGATTTCGGATTCGCCGACCGCAGAATCCCGCCCCTGTTATCAATGAGTTGTCAGATTCCTGCTGTCACTGAATTATGGGGTCCATCCTACCTTTTGGTTATTGCGTCCCTGCTCTCTGAAAAGTACATCCTCGACCTCTGACAGTTTAGTTTTATGTAACCTGTACATTTGTTCATCAATTGTGAAGAAAATCAAGTATTAATAACCTTTAGCAATGCAGGATATTCCATCGTCGCTGAGTCTGTAGTCCTCTGTACAGCTGCATTGACGAGATGCATTCGCAACATCACTGCAGAACTGCTCACAATATCCATTCTCAAAGATACACTCAACTCTGTTGGTTTTTTCTAAATACAAGAGAAATCAGTCACATGGAGGAAATAACTATTGTTGGAAATATATGTAATGTAGCTATATATGCATGCATTATATAGATGTATATAGACACTAAACTAATATCAGCACTATGTATGATTTCCAAGTATACAAGTCCAATATGCACAAAGGGCTGGTTGGATTTTCCACCGGCAGGATTTTCCATTGCTTGAGCAGCACACCCACGTCCGTGGGTTTCCCGGTGGCATGGGGTGGCCACAATGGGAAATCTCATTGGCAGGCAGCAACGGAGAATCCTGGTGTTGGAGAGAGCGCGCTGCTGAGGAACAGACAATTGACGGATCAGAGCAGCCTTGCAGCGTAAAACCCCCGGCTTGACCTGCGGATATGGCCGAAGAATTTCCGGGTCAGTGGCCGCGCCGTGCAATATGGCGCCAGCCGCGGGCGGACCCGGCCTGCCAAAAACTGTCCCCCAGTAACCAGCCTCGCCACCCCCGGACCACCCCTCACCAGTCCCCCCAGCCCCTGATGAAGGCCCTCCAGCCAGCGGCCCCCCGGCTACGGCGGAGCTGGACTCAGCCCCAGCCGCCACGCCGGGTTCACTAAAAAAAAAAGGATAAGTGTTCCACGCCGTTGGGAACTCGGTCCATTGGGGGCGGAGCATCAGGGGAGGGCCTCAGGTGACGTCCTGAGGCTGTCCATATGGCGTGTGGCATACTCTTTGAGTTCGTCATTTTTGAGGGGGCACGATTTCGGCACAAACGGGGATTCTCCTGCCGATCGCCAAATGCGATTTCGGATTCGCCGACCGTAGAATCCCGCCCCTGTTATCAATGAGTTGTCAGATTCCTGCTGTCACTGAATTATGGGGTCCATCCTACCTTTTGGTTATTGCGTCCCTGCTCTCTGAAAAGTACATCCTTGACCTCTGACAGTTTAGTTTTATGTAACCTGTACACTTGTTCATCAATTGTGAAGAAAATGCAGTGTTAATAACCTTTACCAATGCAGGATATTCCATCGTCGCCAAGTCTGAAGTCCTCTGTACAGCTGCATTGACGAGATGCATTCGCACGTCACTGCAGAACTGCTCACAATATCCATTCTCAAAGATATCGTAATCGGTAATCGGGCAGAGAATCCCTGTCTACGACCAAATCGGGACAGTGCCTGTTATCGGATGCTGTGCTGCTCCAAAACGGCGTCATCGAGGAACACGCGGCACACCATTGGGACGGCCTCAGGGTGTTACCTGAAGGCCCTCTCCTGATGCTTCACCTCCGATGGTCCGAGTTCCTGACGGCACGGGATACGTGAGCTCTCAGTTTTCGTAAACCCAACGTGGCGGCTGTGGACTGTGTCCAGCGCCGCCACAGTTGGGGGGGAGCTGTGCTGCTGACCAGGGGGTCTTCGACGAGGGCTGGGGGGACTGGTGGGAGGTGGCCTGGGGTGGCAAGGGGGTCCCCAAGGGAGCACTATCTGGCAGGTCAGGTCCACGCGCGGCCAGCGCCATGTTGTATGGCGCGACCGCTGCAGGTCATCCGCGTGCACATGTGCGGCCACGGACCCGGCAATTCTCCAGACGTTTATATCGGGAAGGCTGTGCATTTTATGTGGCGCGGCTGCTAGCACCTCACCGGTCGTAGCATCGGTGCGGGGGCGGCACCAACTTTCTCATCGTAAAACCAGACACTTCCTCCGGACATAGTCTCAAAATTGTAGAATCTAGCCCACCATTCTGGCTCCTGGAAGCTCGAGTTTCGGAGCTGGAGCGGCGGTTGGAGACACTGTGGAGCATCCGCGAGTCCGAGAGCATCGTGGATAGCACGTATAGAGAGGTGGTCACACCGCAGGCTCAGACTCCGCAGGCAGGAAGGGAATGGGTGACCACCAGACAGAGCAAGAGAGCGAGGCAGGTAGTGCAGGAATCTCCTGTGGCCATTCCCCTGCAGAACTGTTTTGGATACTCTTGAGGGGAATGGCCTCTCAGGGGAAAACAGCAACAGCCAAACCCGTGGGACCACGGTTGGTTCTGCTGTAGAGGGGAGGGTGATAAGTAGTCATAGGGGATTCAATTGTCAGGGGAATAGACAAGCGTTTCTGTGGCCGCAAACGAGACTCCAGGATGGTGTGTTGCCTCCCTGGTGCTAGGGTCAAGGATGTCTTGGAGCGGGTACAGGACATTCTGGAGGGGGAGGGTGAACAGCCAGTGGTCGTGGTACACATCGGTACAAACGACATAGGTAAAAAAAAGGGATGAGGTCCTAAAAGCAGAATACAGGCAGCTAGGAAGGAAGTTAAGAAATCGGACCTCGAAGGTAGTGATCTCAGGATCTCTCCCGGTGCCACGTGCTAGTCAGAGTAGAAATGACAGGATATACTGGATGAATATGTGGATGAAGAAATGGTGTCAGGGGGAGGATTTCAGATTCCTGGGGCATTGGGACTGGTTCTGGGGAAGGTGGGACCAGTACAAACTGGACGGAATACACCTGGGCAGGACTGGGACTGATGACCTATTTGCTAGAGCAGTTGGGGAGGGTTTAAACTAATATGCCAGGGGGGTGGGAACCTACGCAAGAAGTCAGAGAAAAAGAGAGCAAGGACAAAAGTAAAAGGTAAAAAAGTGAATAAGAAAAGTGATAGGTGGAGAAACCAAGGACAAAATTCAAACAGGGCAGTAGAGAAAAATATTGGGAGCAAGATAAACAATGTGAAAAAGACAAACTTAAAGGCTCTGGGCCTGAATGCACGGAGCATTTGCAAAAAAGTGGATGAACTGATTGCGCAGATAGATATAAATGGGTATGATATAATTTGGATTACGGAGACATGGCTGCAGGGTGAACAGGGATGGGAACTGAATGTCCCAGGGTTTTCAGTGTTTAGGAAGGACAGGCATAAAAGAAGAGGTGGTGGCGTGGCATGGCTGGTGAAAGAGGAAATTTACACAATACTGAGAAAGGATATTAGCTCTGACAATGTGGAGTCTGTATGGGTAGAGTTAAGAAATACCAAGGGGCGAGAAACATTAGTGGGTGTCATATATAGATCCCAAACTGCAGTGGTGAGGTTGGGAATGGCATTAAACACAAAATTACAGATGCATGTAATCAGGGAATATCATCGATACATCGATACATAGAAGATAGGAGCAGGAGGAGGCCTTTTGGCCCTTTGAGCCTGCTCCGCCATTCAACACGATCATGACTGATCATCCAACTCAATAGCCTGATCCTGCTTTCTCCCCATAGCCTTTGATCCCATTCTCCCCAAGTGTTATATCCAGCCGCCTCTTGAATATATTCAAAGTTTTACCATCAACTACTTCCTGTGGTAATGAATTCCACAGGCTCACCACACTTTGTGTGAAGAAATGTCTCCTTATCTCTGTCCGAAATAGTTTACCCTGAATCCTCAGACTGTGACCCCTGGTTCTGGACACACCCATCATTGATAACATCTTCCCTGCATCTACCCTGTCTAGTCTTGTTAGAATTGTATAAGTCTCTATGAGATCACCCCTCATTCTTCTGAACTCCAGCGAGAACAATCCCAACCTAGTCAATCTCTCCTCATATGACAGTCCCGCCATCCCTGGAATCAGTCTGGTAAACCTCACTGCACTCCCTCAAGAGCAAGAACATCCTTCCTCAGAGAAGGAGACCAAAACTGCACACAATACTCCAAGTGTGGCCTCACCCAGGCCCTGTACAATTGCAGCAACACATCCCTGCTTCTATACTCAAAACCTCTCGCAATGAAGGCCAACATACCATTAGCCTCCTTTACCGCCTGCTGCACCTGCATGCTTACCTTCAGCCTATGGAGCACAAGGACACCCAGGTCCCGCTGCACACTCCCCTCTCCCAATTTACAACCATTCAGGTAGTAATCTGCCTTCCTGTTTTTGCTTCCAAAATGAATAACCTCATACTTATCCAAATTACACTGCATCTGCCATTGGTTTGCCCACTCACCCAACCTGTCCCGATCTTGCTGTAGAATCCCTGCATCCACCATTCACATCATCACAATTCACCCTCCCACCTAATTTGGTATCATCTGCAAACTTTGAGATGTTACATTTTGTTCCCTAATCCAAATCATTAATATATATTGTGAATAGCTGGGGTCCCAGCACCGATCCCTCTGGTACCCCATTGGTTACTGCCTGCCAATTTGAAAAGGACCCATTAATCTCCACTCTTTGTTTCCTCTCTGCCAACCAGTTTTCTATCCACCTCGATACATTTCCCCCAATCCCATGCGCTTTAATTTTTGCACAATAATCTCTTATGCGGGACTTTGTCAAACGCCATCTGAAAGTCCAAGTATACCACATCCCCCTTGTCGACTGTACTGGTTACTTGTTCAAAGAATTCCAACAGATTTGTCAAGCATGATTTTCCCTTCATAAATCCATGCTGACTCTGACTGATCCTGCCACTGTTTTCTAAATGTTCTGCCATAAAGTCCTTGATAATGGATTCAAGCATTTTCCCCACTACCGATGTTAGGCTTACTGGTCTATAATTCCCTGCTTTCTCTCTACCTCCCTTTTTGAATATCGGAGTGACGTGAGCTATCTTCCAATCTGCAGGGACAGTTCCAGTGTCTATAGAATCCTGGAAGATGACCACCAATGCATCCATTATTTCCAGAGCCACCTCCTTAAGCACTCTGGGATGCAGATTCTCAGGCCATGGGGGTTTATCTGTCTTCAGTCCCATCAGTTTTCCCAGCACATTTCTCTACTAATGTTGATCTCCCTCAGTTCTTCCCTCTCACAAAACCTTTCATTCTCCATCATTTCTGGGATCTGATTTGTGTCCTCATTTGTGAAGACAGAACCAAAGTATGTATTAAATTACTCAGCCATTTCTTTGTCCCTTATTATGCATTCCCCTGTTTCTATCTGTAGGGGGCCTACATTTCTCTTTACAAATCTCTTTCTCTTCACATATCTGTAGAAACTCTTAGTGTCAGGCTTTATGTTCCCTGCAAGCTTCCTTTCAGACTGTACTTTCCCCTTCTTAAACAATCCCTTTGTCTTTGCTGAATTTCAAACTGCTATAGAGATTATAAAGAGCTAGGATTCAAATGAAAAAACAGGTCCTCAAGGGTCATAATCTCCGGATTACTGCCCGAGCCACGTGCAAATTGGCATAGGGAGGCAAGAATAAGGGAAGTTAACATGTGGTTGAAAGAGTGGTGTGGGAAAGAGGGGTCCCTTTTCATGGGACACTGGCATCAGTTTTGGGACAGCGGGGACCTATACCGTTGGGATGGTCTCCACCTGAACCGAGCTGGGACCAGTGTTGTGGCGAAAAGAGTAAATAGGGTGGTCAATAGGACTTTAAACTAGAGATTGGGGGGGAAGAGAAAGTCAGGGAACCAAGAGGTGAAGTAATTAGTGGGAAGCGTAGCTGCTTAGGAATACAAAAAAGCACGAAAAGACAGAACTCAGGAGAGGTTACGATAGTCCCCATCTCACAAAATATGACACAGTGTATGGAAAGGCTCAGAAAACCAAGGTCCACCACACTAAGAAAACAAAAAGGGTCGGTCAATAGAGAATTAAAGGTGCTATATTTAAATGCGCGCAGTGTACGGAATGAGATAGATGAGCTTGTGGTTGAGATTGTGACTGGCAGGTATGATGTGGTAGGCATCACAGAGACGTGGTTGCAGGGGATTCAGGACTGGCATTTAAACATCCAGGGATTCACAACCTATCGAAAAGACAGAGAGGTGGGCAGAGGGGGCGGGGTTGCCTTGTTAATTAGGAATGAAATTAAATCAATAGCACTAAACGACATAGGGTCAGATGATGTGGAGTCTGTGTGGGTAGAGTTGAGGAACCACAAAGGCAAAAAAACCATAATGGGAGTTATGTACAGGCCTCCTAACAGTGGTCAGGACCAGGGGCACAAAATGCACCACGAAATAGAAAGGGCATGTCAGAAAGGCAAGGTCAGCACGGTAGCACAAGTGATTAGCACTGTGGCTTCACAGCGCCAGGGTCCCAGGTTCGATTCCCCGCTGGGTCACTGTCTGTGCGGAGTTTGCACGTTCTCCCCGTGTCCGCGTGGGTTTCCTCCGGGTGCTCCGGTTTCCTCCCACAGTCCAAAGACGTGCAGGTTAGGTGGATTGGCCATGCTAAATTACCCGTAGTGTCCATAAGGGTTGGGAGGGGTTATTGGGTTGCGGGGATAAGGTGGAAGTGAGGGATTAATGTGGGTCGGTGCAGACTCGATGGGCCGAATGGCCTCCTTCTGCACTGTATGTTCTATGTAATATGTATATGTCACAGTGATCATGGGGGACTTCAATATGCAGGTGGACTGGGTAAATAATGTTGCCAGTGGACCCAAAGAAAGGGAATTCATTGAATGTTTACAGGAGGGCTTTTTGGAACAGCTTGTGATGGAGCCCACGAGGGAACAGGCCATTCTGGACTTAGTGTTATGTAATGAGCCAGACTTGATAAAAGATCTTAAAGTAAGGGAACACTTAGGAGGCAGTGATCATAATATGGTAGAATTCAGTCTGCAATTTGAAAGAAAGAAGGTAGAAACAGATGTAAAGGTGTTACAGTTAAATAAAGGTAACTACAGGGGCATGAGGGAGGAACTGACAAAAATCGACTGGGAGCAGAGCCTAGTGGGAAAGACAGTAGAACAGCAATGGCAGGAGTTTCTGGGAGTAATTGAGGACACAGTACAGAGGTTCATCCCAAAGAAAAGAAAGGTTATCAGAGGGGGGATTAGGCAGCCATGGCTGACAAAGGAAGTCAGGGAATTCATCAAAGCAAAAGAGAAAGCCTATAATGTGGCAAAGAGTAGTGGGAAGTCAGAAGATTGGGAAGGCTACAAAAACAAACAGAGGATAACAAAAAGAGAAATAAGGAAAGAGAGGATCAAATATGAAGGTAGGCTAGCCAGTAACATTAGGAATAATAGTAAAAGTTACTTTACATTAAAAACAAACGGGAGGCAAAAGTAGACATTGGGCCATTCCAAAATGACGCTGGTAATCTAGTGATGGGAGACAAGGAAATAGCTGAGGAACTAAATAAGTACTTTGTGTAGAAGACATGAGTAATATCCCAACAATTCAGGAGAGTCAGGGGGCAGAGTTGAATATGGTAGCCATATAGAGAAACTAAGAGGTCTAAAAATTGATAAATCCCTGGGCCCAGATGGGCTACATCCTAGAGTTCTAAAGGAGATAGCTGAAGAAATAGTGGAGGCGTTAGTTATGATCTTTCAAAAGTTGTTGGCAAGATTCTAGAATCCATCGTTAAGGATGAGATTTCTAAATTCTTGGAAATGCAGGGTCGGATTAGGACAAGTCAGCATGGATTTAGTAAGGGGAGGTCGTGCCTGACAAATCTGTTAGAGTTCCTTGAAGAGATAACAAATAGGTTAGACCAAGGAGAGCCAATGGATGTTATCTATCTTGACTTCCAAAAGGCCTTTTATCAAAGGTGCCTCACGGGAGACTGCTGAGTAAAATAAGGGCCCATGGTATTCGAGGCAAGGTACTAACATGGATTGACGATTGGCTGTCAGGCAAAAGGCAGAGAGTTGGGATAAAAGGTTCTTTTTCGGAATGGCAACCGGTGACGAGTGGTGTCCCGCAGGGTTCAGTGTTGGGGCCACAGCTGTTCTCTTTATATATTAACGATCTAGATGACGGGACTGGGGGCATTCTGGCTAAATTTGCCGATGATACAAAGATAGGTGGAGGGGCAGGTAGTATTGAGGAGGTGGGGAGGCTGCAGAAAGATTTAGACAGTTTAGGAGAGTGGTCCAAGAAATGGCTGATGAAATTCAACGTGGGCAAGTGTGAGGTCTTGCACTTTGGAAAAAACAATAGAGGCATGGACTATTTTCTAAACGGTGACAAAATTCATAATGCTGAAGTGCAAAGGGACTTGGGAGTCCTAGTCCAGGATTCTCTAAAGGTAAACTTGCAGGTTGAGTCCGTAATTAAGAAAGCAAATGCAATGTTGTCATTTATCTCAAGAGGCTTGGAATATAAAAGCAGGGGTGTACTTCTGAAGCTTTATGAAGCACTAGTTAGACCCCATTTAGAATACTGTGAGCAATTTTGGCTCCCACACCTCAGGAAGGACATGCTGGCACTAGAACGGGTCCAGTGGAGATTCACACGGATAATCCCAGGAATGGTAGGCCTAACATACGATGAACGTCTGAAGATCCTGGGATTATATTCATTGGAGTTTAGGAGGTTGAGGGGAGATCTAATAGAAACTTACAAGATAATGAATGGCTTAGATAGGGTGAACGTAAGGAAGTTGTTTCCATTAGCAGGGGAGACTAGGACCCGGGGGCACAGCCTTAGAATAAAAGGGAGTCACTTTAGAACAGAGATGAGGAGAAATTTCTTCAGCCAGAGAGTGGTGGGTCTGTGGAATTCATTGCCACAGAGGGCGGTGGAGGCCGGGACGTTGAGTGTCTTTACGACAGAAGTTGATAAAGTCTTGATTTCTCGAGGAATTAAGGGCTATGGAGAGAGAGCGGGTAAATGGAATTGAAATCAGCCATGATTGAATGGTGGAGTGGACTCGATGGGCCGAATGGCCTTACTTCCGCTCCTATGTCTTATGGTCTTATGGTCTTATGGCTCCCAATCCTCAGGCCTATTATTTTTCTTGGCCGATCTGTATGCTTCTTCCTTGGATCGGACACTGTTTCTAATTTCCTTTGTAAGCCATGGATTGGCCCTCTACCCCCTTTGCTTTTGTGCCAGACAGGAAAGAACAGTTGCTATAGTTCCTCCATGCGTTCCTTGAATGCTTGTCATTGTCTATCCACTCTTATCCCTTTAAGGAACTCTCCCCAATCTATCAAGGCCAACGCACGCCTCATATCCTCATAGTTCCCTTTATTAAGATTCAGCACCCTAGTCTCCGAATCAATTACTTCACTCTCCATTTTGATAAAAAATTCTATCATGTTATGGTCGCTTGTCCCCAAGGGGTCTCGTACAGCCAGATTAGCAATGATTCCCTTCTCATTACACAGTACCCAGTCTAAGATGGCCTGCTCTCTAGCTGGTTCCTCCACATATTGGTCAAGAAAACCACCCCGTATACACTCCAGGAATTCCTCCTCTACGGCATTGTGGCTAATTTGATTTAGAACATAGAACATAGAACGATACAGCGCAGTACAGGCCCTTCGGCCCATGATGTTGCACCAAAACAAAAGCCATCTAACCTACACTATGCCATTATCATCCATAAGCTTATCCAATAAACTTTTAAATGTCCTCAATGTTGGCGAGTTCACTACTGTTGCAGGTAGGGCATTCCACGGCCTCACCACTCTTTGTGTAAAGAACGTACCTCTGACCTCTGTCCTATATCTATTACCCCTCAGTTTAAAGTTATGTCCCCTCGTGCCAGCCATATCCATCCGCGGGAGAAGGCTCTCACTGTCCACCCTATCCAACCCCCTGATCATTTTGTATGCCTCTATTAAGTCTCCTCTTAACCTTCTTCTCTCGAACGAAAACAACCTCAAGTCCATCAGCCTTTCCTCATAAGATTTTCCCTCCATAACCAGGCAACATCCTGGTAAATCTCCTCTGCACCCGCTCCAAAGCCTCCATGTCCTTCCTATAATGCGGTGACCAGAACTGTACGCAATACTCCAAATGCGGCCGTACCAGAGTTTTGTACAGGTGCAACATGACCTCCTGACTCCGGAACTCAATCCCTCTACCAATAAAGGCCAACACTCCATAGGCCTTCTTCACAACCCTATCAACCTGGGTGGCAACTTTCAGGGATCTATGCACATGGACTCCTAGATCCCTCTGCTCAGCCACACTTCCAAGAACTTTACCATTAGCCAAATATTCCGCATTCCTGTTATTCCTTCCAAAATAAATCACCTCACACTTCTCTACATTAAACTCCATTTGCCACCTCTCAGCCCAGCTCTGCAGCTTATCTATGTCCCTCTGTAACCTGCTACATCCTTCCACACTGTCGACAACACCACCGACTTTAGTGTCGTCTGCAAATTTACTCACCCACCCTTTTGCGCCTTCCTCTAGGTCATTGATAAAAATGACAACCAGCAACGGCCCCAGAACAGATCCTTGTGGTACGCCACTTGTAACTGAACTCCATTCTGAACATTTCCCATCAACCACCACCCTCTGTCTTCTTTCAGCTAGCCAATTTCTGATCCACACCTCTAACTCACCCTCAATCCCCAGCGTCCGTATTTTCTGCAATAGCCTACCGTGGGGAACCTTATCAAACGCTTTACTGAAATCCATATACACCACATCAACTGCTCTACCCTCGTCTACCTGTTCAGTCACCTTCTCAAAGAACTCGATAAGGTTTGTGACCTACGCTTCACAAAGCCATGCTGACTATCCCTGATCATATTATTCCTATCTAGATGATTATAAATCTTGTCTCTTATAATCCCCTCCAAGACTTTACCCACTACAGACGTGTGGCTCACCGGTCTATAGTTGCCGGGGTTGTCTCTGCTCCCCTTCTTGAACAAAGGGACCACATTTGCTATCCTCCAGTCCTCTGGCACTATTCCTGTAGCCAATGATGACATAAAAATCAAAGCCAAAGGTCCAGCAATCTCTTCCCTGGCCTCCCAGAGAATCCTAGGATAAATCCCATCAGGCCCCGGGGACCTATCTAGTTTCAGCCTGTCCAGAATTGCCAACACCTCTTCCCTACGTACCTCCATGCCATCTATTCTAATAGCCTGGGTCTCAGCATTCTCCTCCACAACATTATCTTTTTCCTGAGTGAATACTGACGAAAAATATTCATTTAGTATCTCGCCTATCTCTTCAGACTCCACACACAACTTCCCATCCCTGTCCTTGACTGGTCCTACTCTTAGCCTAGTCATTCGCTTATTCCTGACATACCTATAGAAAGGTTTTCCTTGATCCTACCTGCCAAATACTTCTCATGTCCCCTCCTTGCTCATCTTATCTCTCTCTTTAGATCCTTCCTCGCTACCTTGTAACTATCCATCGCCCCAACTGAAACTTCACACCTCATCTTCACATAGGCCTCCTTCTTCCTCTTAACAAGAGATTCCACTTCTTTGGTAAACCACGGTTCCCTCATTCTACGCCTTCCTCCCTGCCTGACCGGTACATACTTATCAAGAACACGCAGTAGCTGATCCTTGAACAAGCTCCACTTATCCAGTGTGCCCAACACTTGCAGCCTACTTCTTCCACCTATCCCCCCCAAGTCACGTCTAATGGCATCATAATTGCCCTTCCCCCAGCTATAACTCTTGCCCTGCGGTGTATACTTATCCCTTTCCATCATTAACGTAAACGTCACCGAATTGTGGTCACTGTCCCCAAAGTGCTCTCCTACCTCCAAATCCAACACCTGGCCTGGTTCAGTACCCAAAACCAAATCCAACGTGGCCTCGCCTCTTGTTGGCCTGTCAACATATTGTGTCAGGAAAGCCTCCTGCACACACTGTACAAAAAACGACCCATCTAATGTACTCAAACTATATCTTTTCCAGTCAATATTTGGAACGTTAAAGTCTCCCATAATAACTACTCTGTTACTTTCGCTCTTATCCAGGATCATCCTCGCCATCCTTTCCTCTACATCCCTAGAACTATTTGGAGGCCTATAGAAAACTCCCAACAGGGTGACCTCTCCTTTCCTGTTTCTAACCTCAGCCCATACTACCTCGGCAGAAGAGTCCCCATCTAGCATCCTCTCCGCCACCGTAATACTGCTCTTGACTAGCAGCGCCACACCTCCCCCTCTTTTGCCTCCTTCTCTGAGCTTACTAAAACACCTAAACCCCGGAACCTGCAACATCCATTCCTGTCCCTGCTCTATCCATGTCTCCGAGATGGCCACAACATCGAAGTCCCAGGGACCAACCCATGCTGCCAGTTCCCCTACCTTATTTCGTATACTCCTGGCATTGAAGTAGACACACTTCAAACCACCTACCTGAACACTGGCCCCTTCCTGCGACGTCAAATCTGTGCTCCTGACCTCTATACTCTCATTCTCCCGTACCCTAAATCTACAATCCAGGTTCCCATGCCCCTGCTGCATTAGTTTAAACCCCCCCAAAGAGCATTAACAAATCTCCCCCCCCCAGGATATTTGTGCCCCTCAGGTTCTGATGTGGACCATCCTGTCTGTAGAGGTCCCACCTTCCCCAGAAAGAGCCCCAGTTATCCAGAAATCTGAATCCCTCCTGCCTGCACCATCCCTGTAGCCACGTGTTTAATTGCTCTCTCTCCCTATTCCTCATCTCACTATCACGTGGCACGGGCAACAACCCAGAGATAACAACTCTGTTTGTTCTAGTTCTGAGCATCCATCCTAGCTCCCTGAAAGCCTGCCTGACATCCTTGTCCCCTTTCCTACCTATGTCATTAGTGCCAATGTGAACCACGACTTGGGGCTGCTCCCCCTCCCCCTTAAGGATCCGGAAAACACGATCCGAGACATCACGTACCCTTGCAACTGGGAGGCAACATACCAAACGAGAGTCTCTCACGCTCCCACAAAATCTCCTATCTGTGCCCCTGACTATCGAGTCCCCAATTACTAATGCTCTGCTCCTCTCCCCCCTTCCCTTCTGAGCAACAGGGACAGACTCCGTGCCAGAGGCCCGTACCCCATGGCTTACCCCTGGTAAGTCCCCCCCCCCCCCCACAAGTATCCAAAGCGGTATACTTGTTTCTCAGGGGAACAACCGCAGGGGATCCATGCACTGACTGCTTCTTCCCAGTCCCTCTTCCCGTTACCCATCTATCTCCAATCTTTGGTGTAACTAATTCCCTAAAGCTGCTATCTATGACCCCCTCTGCCTCCCAAATGATCCGAAGTTCTTCCAACTCCAGCTCCAGTTCCCTAACTCGGTCTTGGAGGAGCTGGAGATGGCAGCACTTCCTGCAGGTAAAATCAGCAGGGACACTAACGGCATCCCTCACCTCAAACATCCTGCAGGAGGAACATTGCACTCCCTTCCCTTGCCCAATCTATGTGAAGATTAAAATCACCCATGATCACCGATATGCCCTTGTTACATGCATCTCTAATTTCTTGTTTAATGCCATTCCCAACCTCACCAGTGCAGTTTGGGGGTCTATATATGACACCCACTCACGCTTTTTGTCTCTTGGTATTTCTCAACTCTACCCATACAGATTCCGCATTACGACGGTGTGAACGGGCCGACCTGACGACTAATTCTGGCCCGCAAAAGGGGCCAGCACAGCACTGGAGTGGTTCACGCTGCTCCAGCTACTGATCCCGGCGTGAACTGGGCACAAGGACACCCAGGTCCCACTGCACACTTCCCGCTCCCAATTTACAATCATTCAGATAGTAATCTGCCTTCCTGTTTCTGCTTCCAAAGTGAATAACCTCACACTTATCCAAATTATTCAGCATCTGCCATTGATTTGCTCACTTCCCCAACCTACATCCTCGTCAAATTCACCCTTCCACCTAACTTGGATTGGGGACTGGTTAAAGGCTGTGATGTGGAGATGCTGATATTGGACTGGGGTGGGCACAGTAAGAAGTCTTACAACACCAGGTTAAAGTCCAACAGGTTTGTTTGGAACCACTAGGTTTCGGAGCGCAGCTCCTTCCTCAGGTGAGTGAAGAGGTGGGTTACCAGGACCTTGGATTCATATAGAACATAGAAAATACAGCACAGAACAGGCCCTTCGGCCCATGATGTTGTGCCGAACCTTTGTCCTAGATTAATCATAGATTATCATTGAATTTGCAGTGCAGAAGGAGGCCATTCGGCCCTTTGAGTCTGCACCGGCTCTTGGAAAGAGCACCCTACCCAAACTCAACACCTCCACCCAACACCAAGGGCAATTTTGGACACTAAGGGCAATTTATCATGGCCAATCCACCTAACCTGCACATCTTTGGACTGTGGGAGGAAACCGGAGCACCCCGAGGAAACCCACGCACACACGGGGAGGATGTGCAGACTCCGCACAGACAGTGATCCAAGCCGGAATCGAACCTGGGACCCTGGAGCTGTGAAGCAATTGTGCTATCCACAATGCTACCGTGTTGCCCTTAAGAACAAATAAATCTACACTATATCATTTTACCGTAATCCATGTACCTATCCAACAGCTGCGTGAAGGTCCCTAATGTTTCCGACTTAACTACTTCCACAGTCAGTGCATTCCATGCCCCCACTACTCTCTGGTTAAAGAACCTACCTCTGATATCCCTCCTATATCTTCCACCTTTCACCTTAAATTTATGTCCCCTTGTAATGGTTTGTTCCACCCGGGGAAAAAGTCTCTGACTGTCTACTCTATCTATTCCCCTGATCATCTTATAAACCTCTATCAAGTCGCCCCTCATCCTTCTCCGTTCTAATATCTCACGACATTAACCCCCCACCATCTGGCCTGGGCTTGCGAAATCCTACCAACTGTCCTACTTGAGACAATTCACATCTCTTTAACCTGTGATTATCCCTCTCTCCAGTCACACTGTCTGGACTTGTAAAGACTTAATTCCTGCAAAGACCCGCATTCAAAGTATCGTTTTGCATCATTGGCTTTGTCTAGAGATGTGTTTCTGGAACCCACCTCTTCATTCACCTGAGGAAGGAGCAGTGCTCCGAAAGCTACTGATTCGAAACAAACTTGTTGGACTTTAACCTGGTTAAAGGCTGACAGAGAGCAGGAATAAATGTGTCATTTTCAGCTTGGCAGGCTGTGAGCAGTGGGTTTGGCATGGATTAGTGTTTGGGCCCTAGCTGCTCACAATCTATCTCAGTAACTTGGATGTGTGGATTAAATCTAATGTTTACAATTTTTCAGATGACACAAAGCTAGATGAAAATGTGAATTGTGAGGAGGTTGCAAAGACGCTTCAAGGGGATTTGGGGAGGAGAAGCGAGTGAGCAAAGATTGAGCAGATGGAATATAATGTTGAGAAATGCCAGAAAATCAGAAATGGAGGCCATTTTGATTCACTTTTCCTGCTGGAAACGCATCCCTGCCCGTGGTTTTCCCGGCAGCATGGGATGGCATCAGTCGGAAATCCCATCGACAAGCGACAGATAGAATCCTGCCACCAGTGAACGGCATGCCGCCGAGAAACATACGGTTCGGAGAGTGGAGAATCCAGCCCAGAGAGGATTTCCTAAATGGCGAGAGGTTGGGAAGTGGTGAACTTCAAAGGGACTTGAGTGTCCTTGTTCATGAGTCACGGAAAGCTAACATGCTGGTACAGCAAGCAACGAAGAAGGCAAATGATATGTTGCCTTTTATTACAAGAGGATTTGAGTAAAGATGTCTGTGGTGGGTAGGTTACTAGAGAGGATTCTGAGGGAAAAGAACAAAGAACAATACAGCACAGGAACAGGCCCTTCGGCCCTCCAAGCCTGTTCCGGTCATGATACCAACCTTTGCCAAAACCCTCAGCACTTTCTTGTGCCGTATCCATCTATATCCATCCTATCCATGTGTTTGTCAAGATGCCTTTTGAATGGCGTTAATGTATCTGCTTCCACAACCTCGCCTGGCAACGCGTTCCAGGCACTCACCACCCTCTGCGTAAAATACCTGCTCAGCACATCTCCTCTAAACTTTGCCCCAGGGACCGTAAACCTACGCCGCCTGGTGACTGACCGCTCCACCTTGGGAAAGATTGCCTGCCCATCCACTCTATCTTGTAGACCTCTATCAGTCACCCCTCAACCTGTGTCTTTCTATGAGCCTCTCCACATAGCCAACACCCTCCAGACCAGGCAACATCCTGGTAAACCTCCTCTGCACCCTCTCCAAAGCCTCCAAATCCTTCTGGTAGTGTGGCGACCAGAATTGTGCGCAAGATTCCAAGTGCGGCCTTACCACAAGATATACAGGCATTTGATTAGGAGTCGTCAGCACGGCTTTGTGTCTGGTAGATCATGCCTTACAAATTTGGAATATTGAGCGCAGTTTTGGTCTCCTTATCTACAGAAATATGTACTTTCCACAGACTGAGTGCAACAAAGCTTCACCAAATTTATTCCGGGTATTGGAGCGAATGTCCCAGGAGGAAAGATGAAATAGACTTTATTCTCCGGAGTTTAGAAGAATAAGAGATGATCTCATTCAATCTTAGAAAATTCTTACAGGGCTCGACAGGGCTGATGCAGGAAGGATGGTTCTCCTGGATTTAGAACCCAGGGACACAGTCTCAGAATAAGGGGAATTTAGGACCGAGATGGGGGGAATTTCTTCACTCAGGGAGTGGTGAGTCTTTGAAACTCTGCCCAAGAAAGCTGTGGATGCTCAGTATAAAAGCAAATTACTTTAGATGCTGGAATCTGAAACCAAAGAAAATGCTGGAAAATCTCAGCAGGTCTGGCAGCATCTGTAGGGACAGAAAATAGCTAAACGTTTCGAGTCCAGAAGACACTTTGTCAAAGCTTTTGCCAGACCTGCTGAGATTTTCCAGCATTTTCTCTTTGGTTATGGAAGCTCAGTCATTCAGACTGTTCAAGACTGAGATTGTGAGGTTTCTACATTTCAAAACTGTACAGGAAAATAGTGTTGAAGTAGAATTTCAGCCATGACCTCATTGAATGGTGGAACAGGCTTGAAGGGCTGAATGGTCTATTCCTACTCCTAATGTTCTAATGGACTGGATTCTCCGCCAGCGGGGTGCTCCGTTTTGCCGGCAGCCCGGGGGTTTCTCGATGGCATGGGGGCTGCCCCACAATGCAAAACCCCATTGACCAGCCAGTGTATCGGAGCATCCCGCTTGTGGGTGAAATAGAAATGTGGCGCGACAGGGCAGAGTCCGGCCCAATGTCTTTATGTTCATTGCTACCGGAAATGCCTTTTTAAAAATTTGTTCATGGGACGTGGGTGTCGCAGGCTGTGCCAGCATTTATTGCCCATCCCTAATTGCCCTTGAGGGGACAGTTAACAGTCAACCACATTGCTGTGGGTCTGGAGTCACAAGTAGGCCAGACCAGGTAAGGATGGCAGATTTTCTTCCCTAAAGGACATTAGTGAACCTGATGGGATTTTACGACAATCGACAATGGTTTCATGGTCATCATTAGACTATTAATTCCAGATTTCTTTATTGAATGCAAATTTCACCATCTGCAGTGGCGGAATTTGAACTTGGCTCAACAAAACATTACTCTGGGTCTCTGGTTTACTAGTCCAGTGACAATACCACTACGCTACCGCCTCCCCTATAGGTGAACTGTAATAGCGATTAGCTGGACCGGTGGATTTGGATCAAACTTTTAGACATCATCCAACACCGTTGCCATATATTCCACGTGAAGCCCACCTGGGGGGTGTTTGCTTGATGTCTGTGTGTTCTTGCAAGCTGAGTGGTGTGAGCTGTGAGATTCTGCCTCCTTTCCCCTCGAGCTGGGGTTTGTCAGTGTATCTGTATATGCTTTATCCCCATGTCTTCAGATGATGAGGGGCAACATACAGTGAAGAACATGAAAAGCTGGGAAGAGAATCTGTTGCCCTTGTTATGTTCAAACAGGTTATAATGGAACTAAACAAAGGCATTCCCATTGAGCAGGACATCTGGTGACAAGCCATAGGAGATAATGATGGAATTGATTGGTCAGAGGTTGTGAGGAAGCATAACACAGCAGAGTTGCTGGGATGTTATTCCTGACTTTAGTTTCAATTATTTCAGTGATGTAGCAATGATCCCTCTGTGCGTCACTCCCTCTGGCGGGGTTTTCCACTCCTCATCGGTGGGTGAGAATCCAACCTGGAGTACGTGCATCATCATCTCCCTCGCCTTTGAAAGATATCCCATACTGCATTTTGCAGCTAATTAACAGATGTCTGATGGGAAGCTGGCCAACAACAGAGAGGAATGGTGGGTAACCCTTCCAACCAGGGGTGTCTGATGACAAGAGGGGCAGGCTCTGAACTGCAGGACATTCATGTGGTGTTCCACAGGGATCAGTGCTGGGACCTTTACTGTTTGTAGTATATATAAATGATTTGGAGGAAAATGTAACTGGTTTGATTAGTAAGTTTGCAGACGACACAAAGGTTGGTGGAATTGCGGATAGCGATGAGGACTGTCAGAAGATACAGCAGGATTTAGATTGTTTGGAGACTTGGCGGGGAGATGGCAGGTGGAGTTTAATCCGGACAAATGTGAGGTAATGCATTTTAATGCACTATGGATGGGAAATATACAGTAAATGGCAGAACACTTAAGTGTAATGACAGGCAGAGGGATCTGGGTGTACAAGTCCACAGCGGCAACGCAGGTGGAGAAGGCAGTGAAGAAGGCATTCGGCATACTTGCCTTCATCGACCGGGGCATTGAGTATAAAACTTGGCATGTCATGTTGCAGCTGCATGGAACCTTAGTTAGGCCAAACTTGGAATATAGTGTTCAATTCTGGTCGCCATATGACCAGAAGGATGTGGAGGCTTTGGAGAGGGTACAGAAGTAGTTTACCAGGATGTTGCCTGGTTTGGAGGGCATCAGCTATGAGAGAAGTTGGATCAACTTGGTTTGTTCTCACTGGAATGATGAAGGTTGAGGGGCGACCTGATAGAAATCTACATGATTATGAGGGGCATGGACAGAGTGGCTAGTCAGAAGCTTTTTCCTCGGGTGGAAGAGTCAATTACTGAGGGACATAGGTTTATGGTGCGAAGGGGCAAAGTTTAGAGGAGATGTGCGAGGGAGGTTTTTTATACAGAGGGTCGTGTATGTCTGGAACTCACTGCCGGAGGAGGTGGTGGAAGGAGGGACGATGACAAATACACGAATAGGAGGGGAATGCAGGGATATGGACCCCAGAAGTGTAGAACGTTTTAGGATAGATGGGCAGCATGGTCGGTGCAGGCTTGGAGGGCTGACCTTTCTGTTCCTGTGCTGTACTTTTCTTTGTTCTCTTTTTCTTGTTGTAGCCACCCATTTAATGGCACTTGTGGCAGGGAACTCCAGCTCGTGAAATCATCAGAAATCATCATTTGGAGGCTGAAATTGTAAATTGACTGATAAATCCATTGCAAAGAGTAGAAGAGAAAAGGGGCGGGTTCTCCATTTCTGAGACTTTCTAAGTAAATCTGGCGCCATACCGGGACCAATTCCGCTACCATTAAGGGGCTAGCACTGGCCCCATGTGTAACACAGTTGATTCTAATGAGAAACGGTGCCAGATTTGCCAGTTTCGCGATTGACACTCAGGAAGCTGACAAGCTGCAGCCCCATATACACACTTCATTCCTCACCCACACCATCCCAGCCAACAAGATGGCAGCGAGAAGAGCAGCCCCAAGGTTCGCGGACGCAGAGCTCGAGGTCCTCCTGGACGCTATGGTGGAGAGGGGAATGATCCTGTACCCCAGTTCAGGAACGTCGCTGTCTGTCACTTGTGTGGTGCTAATGATACTGGCCAACTATTAAGCCAAGCTTGAATATTGTCCAAGTCCTGTTCCATTAGGACATGGACTGTTTCAGTATCTCAGGATTAGTGAATGATGCTGAACATTGTGTAGTCATCCGCAAACATCCCCACATCTGACCTTATGATGGAAGAAAGGTCATTGATGAAGCAGCTTTGTGCCAAGTCTGACTCCAATCTGTGGAGGGATTCCCTCCTGATGTCAAGGGCAGTCACCTCACTTCTGGCATTCAGCTCTTTTATTCACATGTGAAACAAGGCTGGAGTTTATAGAATGTATCCGCGATAGTTTCCTCGAACAGTATGTAATGGAACCTACGAGGGAACAAGCGGTCCTAGATCTGGTCCTGTGTAATGAGACAGGATTGATTCAGGATCTCATAGTTAGGGATCCTCTCGGAAGGAGCGATCACAAGATGGTGGAATTTAAAATACAGATGGAGGGCGAGAAGGTAAAATCAAGCACTAGTGTTTTGTGCTTAAACAAAGGAGATTACAATGGGATGAGAGAAGAACTAGCTAAGGTAGACTGGGAGCAAAGACTTTATGGTGAAACAGTTGAGGAACAGTGGAGAACCTTCCAAGTGATTTTTCACAGTGCCCAGCAAAGGTTTATACCAACAAAAAGGAAGGACGGTAAAAAGAGGGAAAATCGACCGTGGATATCTAAGGAAATAAGGGAGAGTATCAAATTGAAGGAAAAAACATACAAAGTAGCAAAGATCAGTGGGAGACTAGAGGACTGGGAAATCTTTAGGGGGCAACAGAAAGCTACTAAAAAAGCTATAAAGAAGAGTAAGATAGATTATGAGAGTAAACTTGCTCAGAATATAAAAACAGATAGTAAAAGTTTCTACAAATACATAAAACAAAAAAGAGTGGCTAAGGTAAATATTGGTCCTTTAGAGGATGTGAAGGGAGATTTAATAATGGGAGATGAGGAAATGGCTGAGGAACTGAACAGGTTTTTTGGGTCGGTCTTCACAGTGGAAGACACAAATAACATGCCAGTGACTGATGGAAATGAGGCTATGACAGGTGAGGACCTTGAGAGGATTGATATCACCAAGGAGGTAGTGATGGGCAAGCTAATGGGGCTAAAGGTAGACAAGTCTCCTGGCCCTGATGGAATGCATCCCAGAGTGCTAAAAGAGATGGCTAGGGAAATTGCAAATGCACGAGTGATAATTTACCAAAATTCACTAGACTCTGGGGTGGTCCCGGCAGATTGGAAATTAGCAAACGTGACACCACTGTTTAAAAAAGGAGGTAGGCAGAAAGTGGGTAATTATAGGCCAGTGAGCTTAACTTCGGTAGTAGGGAAGATGCTGGAATCTATCATCAAGGAAGAAATAGCGAGGCATCTGGATGGAAATTGTCCCATTGGACAGACGCAGCATGGGTTTATAAAGGGCAGGTCGTGCCTAACTAATTTAGTGGAATTTTTTGAGGACATTAACAGTGCGGTAGATAACGGGGAGCCAATGGATGTGGTATAGCTGGATTTCCAGAAAGCTTTTGACAAGGTGCCAAAAGAAACAAAAGGTTGCTGCATAAGATAAAGATGCATGGAGTTAAGGGTAAAGTAGTAGCATGGATAGAGGATTGGTTAATTAATAGAAAGCAAAGAGTGGGGATTAATGGGTGTTTCTCTGGTTGGCAATCAGTAGCTAGTGGTGTCCCTCAGGGATCAGTGTTGGGCCCACAAATGTTCACAATTTACATAGATGATTTGGAGTTGGGGACCAAGGGCAATGTGTCCAAGTTTGCAGACGATACTAAGATGAGTGGTAAAGCAAAAAGTGCAGAGGATACTGTAAGTCTGCAGAGGGATTTGGACAGGCTAAGTGAATGGGCTAGGGTCTGGCAGATGGAATACAATGTTGACAAATGTGAGGTTATCCATTTTGGTAAGAATAACGGCAAAAGGGATTATTATTTAAATGATAAAAAAATTAAAACATGCTGCTGTGCAGAGAGATCTGGGTGTGCTAGTGCATGAGTCGCAGAAAGTTGGTTTTCAGGTGCAACAGGTGATTAAGAAGGCAAATGGAATTTTGTCCTTCATTGCTAGAGGGATGGAGTTTAAGACTAGGAAGGTTATGCTGCAATTGTATAAGGTGTTAGTGAGGCCACACCTGGAGTATTGTGTTCAGTTTTGGTCTCCTTACTTGAGAAAGGACGTACTGGCACTGGAGGGTGTGCAGAGGAGATTCACTAGGTTAATCCCAGAGCTGAAGGGATTGGATTACGAGGAGAGGTTGAGTAGACTGGGACTGTACTCGTTGGAATTTAGAAGGATGAGGGGGGATCTTATAGAAACATATAAGATTATGAAGGGAATAGATAGGATAGATGCGGGCAGGTTGTTTCCACTGGTGGGTGAAAGCAGAACTAGGGGGCATGGCCTCAAAATAAGGGGAAGTAGATTTAGGACTGAGTTTAGGAGGAACTTCTTCACCCAAAGGGTTGTGAATTTATGGAATTCCTTGCCCAGTGAAGCAGTAGAGGCTCCTTCATTAAATGTTTTTAAGATAAAGATAGATAGTTTTTTGAAGAATAAAGGGATTAAGGGTTATGGTGTTCGGGCCGGAAAGTGGAGCTGAGTCCACAAAAGATCAGCCATGATCTCATTGAATGGCGGAGCAGGCTCGAGGGGCCAGATGGCCTACTCCTGCTCCTAGTTCTTATGTTCTTATGTTCTTATGTAATGAGGTCAGGAGATGAATGACCCTAGCAGAACACAAACTGAGCATCAGTGAGCAAGTTATTGTTGAGGAGGTTCCACTTGATAGCGCTGTTAATGTAGGGTCAAATGATTGGCCGGTAATAGGCTAAGTTGGATTTGTCTTGCTTTTTGTATACAGGACATGGACAATTTTCCACAATGCCGGGTAGATACAAGTGTTGTAGCTGTACTGGAATAGCTTGACTAGGGGTACAGCCAGTTCTGGAGCACAAGTCTTCAGCACTTTTGCTGGAAAATTTGCAGGGCCCAGAGCCTTTAAAGTATCGAGCACCTTTAGCCGTTTCTTAATATCACGTGGTGTGAATAGACTTGGCTGAAGACTGGCATCTGTGATGCTGGGGTCCTCTGCAGGAGGCTGAGATGGATCATCCACTCGGCACTTCTGGCTGAAGATTGTGTCTAATGCTTTGTGTTTGAGTATGAAAATTGTCAAGTCATGCTGCAGATGTACAGAACCTTAGTTAGATCACATTTGGAATGTTGTGTACAATTCTGGTCACCATATTACCAGAAGGATGTGGATGTTTTGGAGAGGGTACAGAAGAGGTTGAGCAGGATGATGCCTGGTATGGTAGGTATTAGCTATGAGGAGAGGTTGGATAAACTTGGATTGTTTTCACTGGATAGATGGAGATGGAGGTTGAGGGACAACCTGATAGAGGTTTACAAAATTATGAGTGGCATGGACAGAGGCTTTTTCACAGGGTGGAAAAGTCAATTACTAGGGTACATAGGTTTAAGGTACAAAGAGGAAAGTTTCGAGGAGATGTGCGAGGCAAGACTTTTACACAGAGGGTGGAACTCACTGCTGGAGGAGGTGGTGGAAGCTTATACAATAACGACGTTTAAGAGGCATCTTGACGAATATAAATATATTTTTAAATAAATTTAGAGTACCCAATTCATTTTTTCCAATTACGGGGCAATTTAGCGTGGCCAATCCACCTACCCTGCACATCTTTGAGTTGTGGGGCGAAACCCACGTAAACAGGGGGAGAATGTGCAAACTCCACACGGACAGTGACCCAGAACTGGGATTGAACCTGGGACCTCAGCGCCGTGAGGCAGCAGTGCTAACCACTGCGCCACCTTGTGCTGCCCACCTTGACGAATATATAAATAGGATTGAAATACGGACCCTGGGAAGTGAAGAAGGTTTCACTTTAGATATGCATCATGACGGCTTGGATGGCCAAAGGCTTGCACATTTCTTTGTTCTTTGCTTCAGCCTTGTCTTTTACACAGATGTGCTGGGTTCTTCCAACATTGAGGCTGTGATATTTGTGGAGCCTCCTCCTCCAGCGAGTTTTTGAATTGTCCACCACTATTCACAATTGCTTTTGTTTTCAAAGCAATCTGTTTTGAGTTCCTAATTTTCATTGAGCTAAATCCCTCAGATGATGAACACTGCTGGATTCATATGGCACAGATTATACTGGAGGAAGAGTATATTTGATTCAATTCAGGGTATTAGTCAAACAATAGGAAGATGCAAAGCAAAGCTCATTCTCCAATTTAGACTTTTAAGAAGATAAGCTTCAAGAACAAGATCCCCCAAAATGTATCAGCCACTTTCATGTTCACACTTACCAGTTTCACAATTCCAACCTTCAAATTCCTCTGGGCACATGCATAGATAACGTTGAAACAGGTCCTGACATGATCCTCCATTTTGGCATGGATCTGATGCACATTGATCACCATCTGTATATGATAAATGTTAAAATCAATCTTTAGTGTTAAGCCACCCTGGGCAAGTGCGTGTTCAACTCCAGCCGCACAGACCTCGGAGTTCTGACATAAGTGAATTAATCAGGAATATACATTTTCCAAAAACCCTTGACTGTTCCAATGAGTTACAGACACCAGATTTATAATTTAAACATTAACCAACAGTTTATTAATAAAAAGAGGAAAAGGTGAATATATATCAAAGAAATAACAGAACAATGGTCTATCATTCTACCTAATCCCCAAAACCCCCTCTACTCAGACATACACAAGACAGACACAAGGAAAGGGTTGGTGGGGATAAAAGAAATGGTGGTTAAAGGGTAACTTTGAGATGGGTCTCCTCTGCTTTCGTTGCAGCCTCTGCGAAACAGAGTTGCTCAAGAGGTTCAGATTGATGCAATTCTGTCTTTTGAACATCAGGTGGCGGTCACCTAAGAATTCCAGGACAATGCGATTCCAGGCTTCGGCCACTAGATACACCGAGGTTGTTCACATCAGTGCAGTTCTTGTCACCGGCCACGAGATGGTGCTGTACATAGGATGCTCTGATCAGTGCATTTCTGCCTTTCTTTCACCAGATGGAGTTTTTGACTCCCTGTGAGATCATTACAACTTGCCTGAGTAAACTCAGGTTTTTTTGATTTGATTTATTGTCACATGAAAAGGATTTTTCTGCGGCCGAGGGAATGTACACAGTACGTACATAGTAGGCAAAAGAATAATCCACAGAGAACATTGACAAATGGTACATCGACAAACAGTGATTGGTTACAGTGCGGAACAAGGGGCCAAACAAAGCAAATACATTTCCTTTGTCTGAACTCTACACCGGATCTCTAGTCGTTCTTTAAGGAATATTCTCAGTTTAAGCATCAATTTTGAGCTCTTACCAGCCTCTGACACACACAGTTCAAAGATTACTGACTTTTGGGAAAACGGCTTGCACTTTCACATTCAAGATCACTTTTTCAGTTCTAATGGCTATCTGTGCTCCCTCAAACTAGAAAGTCGTCACAGCTAAGAGCGCAGGTAGATACATGGCAGCAGAATGTCATTGCTATAACGGAAACATGACTAAAGGAGGGGGAAAATTGGCAACTCAATATTCCTGGATACAGAATTTCAGACAGGACAGAAATAAAGAAGGAGGGGGAGTAGCACTAATGGTTAAGGAATCCATTCCAGTTGTGAGTAGTGTTGTGGGCCAGGGTTTAGAAAACTCAAAAGTATATCATGGAGTTTACCTGACCCACGACTTTTAATAGATTGTGGTTATGGGGAGCACAAGGGCTTACAGGTGTGATGCAACAGAGGTCTAAAGTATTTTAAAAACAAAACCATGTTTATTTATGAATCCAGTTAACACTTCATAAACACAAAGTGAACATTTTAACAACTATCATGGCCAATAATCCCCACAGATACAATATTCTATAAGTAACCCTTTCCTAACAACATCCATAAGTCCAAAAGACACTTTTTACAGAAAGACAGCAGAATTAAATTCTCAACAGAAACAGGTATTACTTTGAAATCTTCAAATAATCTGGAGACAGTCTTTCGATTGCAGAGAGTGATCAATGCAACTTCTTGCTGTGTGAATGAAACTCAAACACGCAGACACACACCAGCTTTTTGCTCAAAGTGAACGTAAAAGCAGAGTCACAGCTCAGCTCCACCCACACACTGACATCACTGCAGCTATTTGATAAACACCCATTTCTTAAAGGGACTTTTACATGACACTGCCCCCCAAGAAAAAAAATAAACCATCAACTTCAAGATGGTTTCATTTTTTAGCTTTTCTCTTTCCTTTGAGAAATATTGACAGTGAATATACGTTTTTTTTTAACAAAACAAAACAAGCAACATTTATAATAACATAGTCCATTTTAGTTCTTCTTCCTCCAACTGGAATCCCTCTTGATTGACAGTCTCTTTGGACAACATGGTCTCTCCATTTCTCTACGCCTCTGCATTTCTCTTTAAAGTCAGATACTTTAGTTCAATCCGATCACAGAGCCCCTTGTAATTCTCCAACACAGGAGCATTGGTTAACACAGCCTTCAGGCAGTCAAATGCCTGTTGTCACTCCGCTGTCCACTTAAATTTGCTACGCTTCTTCAGCAAGTCTATCGGGCAGCACGGTAGACTTGTGGATAGCACAATTGCTTCACAGCTCCAGGGTCCCAGGTTCGATTCTGGCTTGGGTCACTGTCTGTGCGGAGTCTGCACATCCTCCCCATGTGTGCATGGGTTTCCTCCGGGTGCTCCGGTTTCCTCCCACAGTCCAAAGATGTGCAGGTTAGGTGGATTGGCCGTGATAAATTGCCCTTAGCGTCCAAAATTGCCCTTAGTGTTGGGTGGGGTTATGGGGGTAGGATGGCGGTATTGACCTTGGGTAGGGAGCTCTTTCCAAGAGCCGGTGCAGACTCAATGGGCCGAATGGCCTCCTTCTGCACTGTAAATTCTATGAAGTCCGTCAGTGGAGCAACCATTCTGCGAGAATTTGGCACAAATTTCCGGTAGAATCCACTCATACCAAGAAATTGCATTATTTCTCTTTGTGTCGAGGGTATTGGAAACTCCAATTGGGAATTTCCAATACCCTCGACACAAAGAGAAATAATGCAATTTCCATTGAATGTGACCATTCACCCTGTCCGATTGTATGGCCAAGGAAAGTGACTTGGGCTTTTCTAAATTCACTTTTGGCGAGGTTTATAACCAAACCCGCCTCCTGAAGTTGATTGAATAACTCTATCAGATCCTTCAAATGTTCTTTCCGTGTCAAGCTAAAAATCACCAGATCGTTGATGTGTACTGCACAATTGGGTAAGCCTTAAACAACTTTGCTAGTTAACCATTGAAAAGTGGCTGTGGCGTTTTTCATGTCAAATGGCATAACTTTGAATTGGTATATACCATTTGGAGTCACAAAAGCTGAAATCTCCTTCGCCCTTTCGGATAAAGGTACCTGCCAGTAACCTTTAAGTAAATCCAGTTTGGAAATAAAAGCAGATTGTCCCACCTTCTCAATGCAATCCTCCAAGCTTGGGATAGGATAAGGCTCCATTCTTGTCATTGCATTAACCTTTCTATAGTCCACACACCATTGGGTACCATCCAGTTTTGGTACCATCACTATAGATGAGCTCCATTGGCTGCAACCCACTTCAATTATGCTATTTTTAAGCATAATTTCAATGCCATTTTTAAGCATAATTTCAATCTCTTTGTTAACCTGTGCCAATTTTAAAGGGTTAAGTTCATATGGATGTTGTTTAATTGGAACAGCATTTCCCACATCTACATCATGTACAGCCATTTTAGTACTTCCCAATTTATCTCTACAAACTTGAACATGTGATCTCACTAACTCTTTCAGGTCAGTCTGCTTTTCCTCTGGAAGGTAACTCAACAATGTATCCCAATTTTTAAGAACATCCTCATTTTCCAATTTAATTTGAGGTATGTCAAATTCAAAGTCATCTGGATTTGGTTCATCACTTTGAGTTGGAATCATTAAAACCTCCTCCTTTTGCTCTTCTTCCCTTTCAAAGTACCTTTTAAGCATATTCACATGACACACGCGGTGAGTTTTCCTTCTATCCAGCATTCTTACCACACAATTCACCTCACTTAATTTCCTTTCAATCTGATAAGGTCCACAAAACCTTGCTTTTAAAGGTTCACCTACCACTGGTAGCAATTCTAAAACTTTATCTCCATTGGCAAAGCTATGAACTTTGGATTTCTTGTCCGCTACCCGTTTCATCACATTTTGTGCAACTTTTAAATGTTGTCTAGCCAATCCCCCTGCTCTATTTAATCGTTCCCAAAAATTTGACACGTAATCCAATAATGTAAGTTCCGATTTCTCACTCAACAATTTTTCCTTAATCAATTTAAGAGGTCCTCTTACCTCATGACCAAAAATTACTTCAAAAGGACTGAATTTGGTTGACTCATTAGGTACATCCCTTATTGCAAACAGTACAAATGGAATTCCTTTATCTCAATCCTCTGGATAATCTTGACAATAAGCCCTCAACATTATCTTCAATGTCTGATGCCACCTTTCTAACGGTCCTTGCGATTCTGGATGGTACACAGTTGATTTAAATTGTTTTATTTCTAAGCTATCCATAACTTCTTTGAATAACTTTGAGGTAAAATTTGATTCTTTATCCGATTGTATTTCTGTGGGAAGTCTTTATCTAGTAAAGAATTTAAGTAACTCCTCCACAATCTTTCTAGCAGTAATATTGCGTACTGGAATGACCTCTGGAAACCGAGTAGACACATACATTGTAGTCAAAAGATATTGATTCCCACGTTTCGTTTTGGGAAGCGGTCCAACGCAATCAATTAGGACCCTTGTAAAAGGTTCCTCAAATGCTGGAATGGGTATTAAGGGTGCTGGTTTTATCATTGCTTGTGATTTCCCTATCACTTGACATGTGTGACATGGATTGACAAAATTTAACTATATCTTTATGTAGTCCAGGCCAGTAAAAATGTTTTTGGATTTTAGCTTGAGTTTTCCTTACTCCCAAATGACCTCCCACCAGTACCTCATGTGCTACTCGCAACACCTCCTTTCTATACCCTCCTGGCAATACCACTTGAACTTCTGCCCATTTTTCATCCGCCTGCATATGTAAAGGTCTTCATTTTCTCATCAAGACATCACTTTTATGGTAATAACACTCTGGTATACACTCAATTCCTCTTCCGTATATGCTTTCTGATACATCTTGTTTATTTCTACATCTTTCTGTTGTAACTCCGCCAATTTTCCTGAACTAAAAATATCCGCCTCATCCTCCACCTGTTCTTGTTCTTTTCCAATCATCTGATCAAAAATTGTTTCTGATAATTGCACTTCAACTTTATCTTCACTGTTTCCCCTCTTGTCTTAACCTGTGACTTTGCGACCTTGTTACGACACAATCCGGGAAAATCCCAGAATATTATTCCTTCAATACTTCAGTTGTCTGATTTTCCACTGGCTTATCAACCACAGTAGGCATCACTCCCACCTGCGATCCAGCTACATCATTACCTAAGATAAACTGTATTCCTGGAGAAGATAGTTTCTCTGTTACTCCTACTACCACTTCACCACTCTTCACTGGGCTTTCCAACCTTACCTTACATAATGGAACACTACTCTTCTCACCCTGAATTCCACATATTACCACCTTTTTCGGCAACATTCCTCCTAAACTACATAACTTCTCATCTCTTACCATCAAAGATTGACTAACTCCCGTATCTCTTAAAATTGTGACTTCTTTACCTGCTCTTCCTGATACACATGAGTAAACTTTACCCACATCTTTAAAGACATCAGGCACCTTCTTATCAATCATCTCTTGAACAGGCTGTGCAATCTTTTGCACCTCCTTCGCTTCACTTGGGCTTTCCTTTTCCACTTTAACAAACCCCATTGTCTTATCCTGTTTTACCACATCAGCCTTCCCAGTGCTTTACTTCAACCACCAACATTGTAACTTGTGTGACAAGTGATGCATACACTTCACTAGCCTACCTCCCAGCTTTGTTTGAATCAGTAATACCCACATGTCCTGTGGCCATTTCATTTTTTTTTCACTTCGTAATTTTTAATGTTTCGTACAAAAAAACGTGTTGTTAACTTCCCAGCAATGCAACTTTTCACAAAAAGAAAATGAACTATCCGTGCCTTGAGGGGGCGGGATTTCAAAGTTTGCCTACATAAAAGGACCATTTTTTTTTATTTCGAAAAAACCCCCCAACAAAAGCAACTCTGCGATTATTGGAATGGGGGCCGTTCGGTGACCGCCCATCTCATATACATTCCTACACAATTTCCTTCAAATTGAATACAAAGAGAAAAAAGTTTTTAAAGATACAAACTAGGTGATTGGATTTCATTAGTCACAATAGAGAACTCAAGAGACTGTGTTAGTGAACTGGAGCTGGAGCTGGATGAACCTCGGTTCAACCGGGAGGCAGATGGGGTAATAGACAAGAGTTACAGGGAGGTAGCCACACCCAAAGTACAGGACAAGAGTAGCTGGGTTACAGTCAGGGGAAGGAAAGCGAACGGGCAGACAGTGCAGGGATCCTTCGTGGCCGTTCTCCTTCAAAACAATTTTGGATGCTGTTGGGGGGGGGGGTGACCTACCGGGGGAAGGCCCTAACGGCCAGGTCTCTGGCACTGAGTCTGGCTCCGTGGCTCAGAAGGGAAGGGGGGAGAATAGAAAAGCAATAGTGATAGGAGACTCAATGGTTAGGGGGAATACATAGGAGATTCTGTGGTCGCGAGCGAGACTCCCGGAAGGTATGTTGCCTCCCGGGTGCCAGGGCCAGGGATGTCTCGGATCGTGTCTTCAGGATCCTTAAGGGGGAGGGGGAGCAGCCAGAAGTCGTGGTGCACATTGGTACCAACGACGTAGGTAGGAAAAGGGGTGTGGATGTAATAAACGAGTTTAGGGAGTTAGGCTGGAAGTTAGTAGCCAGGACAGACAGAGTTGTCATCTCTGGTTTGTTGCCAGTGCCACGTGATAGCGAGGCTAGGAATAGGGAAAGAGTGCAGTTGAACACGTGGCTGCAGGAATGGTGTAGGAAGGAGGGCTTCAGGTATTTGGATAATTGGAGCGCATTCTGGGGAAGATGGGACCTGTACAAGCAGGACGGGCTGCATCTGAACCAGAGGGGCACCAATATCCTGGGAGGGAGGTTTTCTTGTACTCTTCAGGAGGGTTTAAACTAATTTGGCAGAGGAATGGGAACCGCATTTGTAGTCCAGCAACTAAGGTAGCCGATATTCAGGACGCCAAAGCGTGTAGTGAGGCAGTGGGGAAGGTAACACTGACAAAGGAGAGTTCTTGCAGGCACGGAGATGGGTTGAAGTGTGTACTTCAACGCAAGAAGCATCAAGAATAAGGTGGGTGAACGTAAGGCATGGATCGGTACTTGGGACTACGATGTGGTGGCCATCACTGAAACATGGATAGAAGAGGAGCAGAAATGGTTGTTGGAGGCTCCGGGATATAGATGTTTCAATAAGATAAGGGAGGGTGGTAAAAGAGGTGGGGGGATTGCGTTGATAATTAGAGATAGTATAACAGCTGCAGAAAGGCAATTAGAAGAGGATCTGCCTACTGAGGTAGTATGGGTTGAAGTCAGAAATAGGAAAGGAGCAGTCACCTTGTTGGGAGTCTTCTATAGGCCTCCCAATAGCAGCAGAGATATGGAGGAACAGATTGGGAAACAGATTTTGGAAAGGTGCAGAAGTCACAGGGTTGTAGTCATGGGTGACTTCAACTTCCCAAATATTGAGTGGAAACTCTTTGATGCACGATCAATTGCACAAAGACTAAAGTTGGGTACAACTGTGGCTTTATTACAGTCAGGTGCGTGGCCTCCTGCTGCAGCTGGGTGGAGGCAGCCGGCAGGAGCTACCAGCGAACCTGTAGTGCAGGTCTTACCTTACATCTCCTAATACAGTGGTTCACCACATTCAAAATGAGTCCGGCGGGGGTGACGTGAAACTATATACAATTAGTGCAATTATGTACAGTGGTAGGAAAAGAAAAGTCCATGTTGACGGCCCGGAGTCCGTCAAAGGTTCAGTCGGTCCGGTGCTTTGGCGCTTCGTTGGGAGCGGCGTAACCGTGGCGGCAAAGTCGGTGCTGGCGGTGGTGGAAGTGGCACCGATGGCAGTGGTGGTAGTGCTGATGCTGGCCAGTCATTGGGGAACTCTGGGAGCGTGCCGAAGTCCTCTTCGTCCTCTTGTGCGGAAAAGGGGAGGGGGGGTGGTCTGGTGGGGTCAATATTGGCGGCATGGTGGGAGGGGTTGTGTTGGGGTGGAACCTGACGGTGCCAGGTCCCTGAGTGAGACAGTATCTTGGCGGCCGTCGGGGAACTCAACGTAGGCGTATTGAGGGTTGGCGTGGAGCAGGTGAACCCTGTCCACCAATGGGTCCGCCTTGTGGAGTCGGACGTGCCTACGGAGAAGGACCGGTCCTGGAGCAGCGAGCCAAGTCGTGAGCGACACCCCAGATGTGGACTTCCTGGGGAAGGTAAAAACACGTTCATGGGGTGTGTCATTAGTGGCGGTGCACAATAGTGACCGGATGGAGTGCAGAGCGTCAGGGAGGACCTCCTGCCAGCGAGAAGCTGGGAGGTTCCTGGACCATATGGCCAGCTGGACGGCCCTCCAAACCGTCCCATTCTCCCGTTCTACCTGCCCCGTTTCCCCGGGGGTTGTAGCTGGTCGTCCTGCTGGAGGCTATACCCCTGCTGAGCAGGAACTGACGCAGCTCATCGCTCATGAATGAGGATCCCCTATCACTGTGGATGTAGGCGGGGAAACCGAACAGAGTGAAGATGGTGCTGAGGGCCTTGATGACGGTGGCAGACGTCATATCGGGGTATGGAATGGCAAAGGGGAATCTGGAGTACTCGTCAACCACACTGAGAATGTACGTGTTACGGTCGGTGGAGGGGAGGGGCCCTTTGAAATCCATGCTGAGGCGTTCAAAGGGGCGGGAAGCCTTCATCAGGCGCGCACGGTCTGGCCGGTTGAAGTGCGGCTTGCACTCCGCATAGACCTGGCAGTCCCTGGTGACTGTCCTTACTTCATCGACGGAGTAGGGCAGATTGCGAGCTTTGACCAGATGGTACAATCGAGTGACCCCCGGGTGACAAAGGTTGTTGTGTAGGGCCCGGAGTTGGTCCACTTGTGCGCTGGCACATGTACCTCGGGAGAGGGCGTCTGGGGGTTCGTTGAGTTTACCGGGGCGATACAAGATCTCGTAATTATAGGTGGAGACCTCGATTCTCCACCGCAAGATTTTATCATTTTTGATCTTGCCCCGCTGTGTGTTATTGAACATGAAGGCTACCGACCGTTGGTCCGTAAGGAGAGTGAATCTCTTACCGGCCAGGTAATGCCTCCAATGCCGCACAGCTTCAACGATAGCTTGGGCCTCCTTTTCGACGGATGAGTGTCGAATTTCAGAGGCATGAAGGGTGCAGGAAAAGAATGCCACAGGTCTGCCTGCCTGGTTTAGAGTGGTGGCCAGGGCGACGTCTGAAGCATCGCTTTCTACTTGGAAAGGCAGTGACTCGTCAACTGCGCGCATCCCGGCCTTGGCGATGTGTGCTCTGATCCGGGCGAAAGCGTGTTGTGCCTTGGCCGCGAGGGGGAATTGGGTGGACTGACTGAGTGGGCGGGCCTTGTCCGCAGAGGTTGAGACCCACTGAGCGTAGTAGGAAAAGAACCCCAGGCAGTGTTTGAGGGCCTTGGGACAGTGGGGGAGGGGAAGTTCCATGAGGGGATGCATGCGGTTGGGGTCGGGCCCGAGAAGTCCGTTTTGGACTATATAGCCGAGAATGGCTAACCGGGTCGTGCTGAACACACACTTCTCTTTGTTTTAGGTCAGGTTGAGAAGAGTGGCAGTGCGGAGGAATTTATCGAGGTTGGCATCGTGGTCCTGCTGGTCATGGCCGCAGATGGTGACATTATCTAAGTACGGAAAGGTGGCCCGCAAACCGTACTGGTCGACTATTCAGTCCATCTCTCTTTGGAAGACCGAGACCCCATTTGTGACACCGAAAGGGACCCTAAGGACCGTCCGCCTCGAAGGCCGTGTATGGCCGGTCCGACTTCCGGATGGGAAGCTGGTGATAGGCGGATTTCAGGTCAATTGTTGAGAAGACCCGGTACTGCGCAATCTGATTGACCATATCCGATATGCGTGGGAGGGGGTACGCGTCGAGCTGCGTGTACCGATTGATGGTCTGGCTGTAGTCCACGACCATCCTGTGTTTCTCCCCAGTTTTAACCACTACCACTTTGGCGCTCCAGGGGCTGTTGCTGGCCTCGATAATACCCTCCTTAAGCAGCCGCTGGACTTCGGACCTGATGAAGGTCTTGTCCTGGGTGCTGTGCCGTCTGCTCCTAGTGGCAACGCGCTTGCAATCCGCAGTTAGATTGGCAAAAAGGGAGGGGGGGATCGACCTTGAGGGTGGCGAGGCCGCAAACAGTAAGGGGGGGTAAGGGCCTGCCGAATTTGAGGGTAAGGCTCTGGAGGTTGCACTGGAGGTCCAGGCGCAACAGGAGTGCAGCGCAGAGATTAGGAAGGACATAGAGGTGGAAGTTACTAAATTCAATGCACTGGACCGTGAGGGTGACTGTACGAAAGCCTTGGATCAGGACGGAGTGGGATCCGGAGGCTAGGGAGATCCTTTGATTGGCAGGGTGGACCCCGAGGGAGCAGCGCCTTACCGTATCTGGGTGAACAAAGCTTTCGCTGCTCCCGGAGTCCAGCAGGCACGTGATCGCGTGGCCGTTGATTTTAACCGTCGTCGACGCGGTGGCCAGGGTGTGCGGTCGAGATTGGTCTAGCGTCATCCAAGCGAGCTGCGGGTAGCCATCGGATGCTTCGGGTGGCGAGCGTGTGCGGCTCCAATGTCGAGCTGTCTGGAGACCCTGTGGGGGACAAGATGGCGGCGCCCATGGTGCGCACATTGCAGGGTCGGGACAAGATGGGGCCCATAGATCGCAAGTGGCTGAAGGGGGACAAGATGGCGGCGCCCATTGGTCGCACATGGACCCAGGAGGAGAAGATGGCAGCTCCCATTGTGCGTCTCGCGTGTGGGAAGGGGCGATAGTAGGCGCGATCCCAGCGACTGCGCGGGCCTGGCACACAGCCGCGAAGTGGCCCTTTTTACTGCAGACTTTACAAACTGCAGTGCGGACCAGGCAGTTTTGGCGGGGGTGCTTCTGCTGACCGCAGAGGTAGCAGTGAGGACCCCCGGGGTGCGCAGATCGGCGTGCGGCGCAGGCGTATTGCGAAGGCAAGGCCCCGGCTGAGGAGGTCATCGGCGGGGTCCAGGAGGGGTAGGAAGGAGTCGGAGGGTGGGCAGTGCGGCGGGAGGGGTACGATTGTACGTTACGGGATGCAACTGTCATGGAGAGCGCCAAGGTTTTTGTCTCCGCCAGTTCGAGCATGGCCCCTTCCAGTAATCGTTCTCGGACGCGGTCCGATGCAATCCCCGTCACGAAGGTATCGCGCATCAGGAGATTTGCGTGTTCGGCGGCCGTAATGGCCTGACAGTCACAGTCCCGGGCGAGTGGAATTAGGGCCCGCCAGAAGTCTTCGATGGACTCAACGGGTAGTTGCGAGCGGGTGGCGAGTACATGCCTGGCGAAGAGCGTGTTCGACTTCTGTGTGTAATGTTCCTTAAGGAGTTCCATTGCTTTTGTATAATTCGTGGCGTCTTGGATCAATGGGAACACGCTGGAGCTCAGTCTGGAGCACAGGACGTTTATCTTCTGAGCCTCCATTGGCGCGGGGTTCGCCACGTTGATGTAGGCCTCAAAACATGCTGGCCAGTGAGCAATGTCTTTCCTGGCGTTGGGCGAGTGCAGATTCATTTGCAGGTGATCGGGCTTAATTCGGATACCATTCTGTGGAAAATCTGACTGTAATAAATTGATGCACGATCAATTGCACAAAGACTAAAGTTGGGTACAACTGTGGCTTGATTACAGTCAGATGCGTGGCCTCCTGCTGCAGCTGGCGAAATGGCAGGGCACTGGAGGTCATGCATATTTATACAGTTCTCCGTGGGCAGAGCCAGCCGGCAGGAGCTACCGGCGAACCTGTAATGCAGGTCCTACCTTACATCTCCGAATACAGTGGTTCACCACTCTCTTAAGATCAAATAGTTTGGATGGGGTGGTGTTTGTGCAGTGTGTCCAGGAAGCTTTTCTAACACAGTATGTAGATTGTCCGACCAGAGGGGAGGCCATATTGAATTTGGTACTTGGTAATGAACCAGGGCAAGTGATAGATTTGTTAGTGGGGGAGCTTTTGGAGATAGTGACCACAATTCTGTGACTTTCACTTTAGTAATGGAGAGGGATAGGTGCGTGCAACAGGGCAAGATTTACAATTGGGGGAAGGGTAAATACGATGCTGTCAAACAAGAACTGAAGTGCATAAGTTGGGAACATAGGCTGTCAGGGAAGGACACAATTGAAATGTGGAACTTGTTCAAGGAACAGATACTACGTGTCCTTGATATGAATGCCCCTGTCAGGCAGGGAAGAGATGGTCGAGTGGGGGAACCATGGTTGACAAGAGAGGTTGAATGTCTTGTTAAGAGGAAGAAGGATACTTATGTAAGGCTGAGGAAACAAGGTTCAGACAGGGCGCTGGAGGGATATAAGATAGCCAGGAGGGAACTGAAGAAAGGGATTAGGAGAGCTAAGAGAGGGCATGAACAATCTTTGGCGGTTGGATCAAGGAAAACCCCAAGGCCTTTTACACATATGTGAGAAATATGAGAATGACGAGAGCGAGGGTGGGTCTGATCAAGGACAGTAGCGGGAGATTGTGTATTGAGTCTGAAGAGATAGGAGAGGTCTTGAATGAGTACATTTCTTCAGTATTTATGAATGAGAGGGACCATATTGTTGGAGAGGACAGTGTGAAACAGACTGGTAAGCTCGAGGAGATACTTGTCAGGAAGGAAGATGTGTTGGGCATTTTGAAAAACTTGAGGATAGACCAGCCCCCAGGGCCTGACGGGATATATCCAAGGATTCTATGGGAAGCAAGAGATGAAATTGCAGAGCCGTTGGCAATGATCTTTTCGTCCTTACTGTCAACAGGGGTGGTACCAGGGGATTGGAGAGTGGCGAATGTGGTGCCCCTGTTCAAAAAAGGGAATAGGGATAACCCTGGGAATTACAGGCCAGTTAGTCTTACTTTGGTGGTAGGCAAAGTAATGGAATGGGTACTGAGGGGTAGGATTTCTGAGCATCTGGAAAGACACTGCTTGATTAAGGATAGTCAGCACAGATTTGTGAGGGGTAGGTCTTGCCTCACAAGTCTTATTGAATTCTTTGAGGATGTGACCAAGCATGTGGATGAAGGTAAAGCAGTGGATGTAGTGTACATGGATGTAAGGCATTTGATAAGGTTCCCCATGGTAGGCTTATGCAGGAAGTAAGGAATCATGGGATAGTGGGAAATTTGGCCAGTTGGATAACAAACTGGCTAACCGATAGAAGTCAGAGAGTACATAGAACATAGAACAATACAGCGCAGTACAGGCCCTTCGGCCCACGATGTTGCACCGAAACAAAAGCCATCTAACCTATGGCAAATATTCAACCTGGAGCCCAGTTACCAGTGGCGTACTGCAGGGATCAGTTCTGGGTCCTCTGCTGTTTGTGATTTTCATTAATGACTTGGATGAGGGAGTTAAAGGGTGGGTCAGTAAATTTGCAGACGATACGAAGATTGGTGGAGTTGTGGATGGTGAAGAGGGCTGTTATCGGCTGCAAAGAGGCATAGATAGGATGCAGAGCTGGGCTGAGAATTGGCAGATGGAGTTTAACACTGAAAAGAGTGAGGTTGTCCATTTTGGAAGGACAAATATGAATGCGGAATACAGGGTTAACAGTAGTGAACTTGGCAATGTGGAGGAGCAGAGAGATCTTGGGGTCTACGTTCATAGATCTTTGAAAGTTGCCACTCAAGTGGATAGAGCTGGGAAGAAGGCGTATGGTGTGCTAGCGTTCATTAGCAGAGGGATTGAATTTAAGAGGTGATGGTGCAGCTGTACAAAACCTTGGTAAGGCCACATTTGGAGTACTGTGTGCAGTTCTGGTCGCCTCATTTAAGGAAGGATGTGGAAGCTTTGGAAAAGATGCAAAGGAGAATTACCAGGATGTTGCCTGGAATGGAGAGTAGGTCTTACGAGGAAAGGTTGAGGGTGCTAGTCCTTTTCGCATTTGAACGCAGAAGGATAAGGGGAGACTTGATAGAAGTTTATAAGATGATCAGGGGAATAGATAGAGTAGACAGACAGAGACCTTTTCCCCGGTTGGAACAAACCATTACAAGAGGACATAAATTCAAGATGAATGGTGGAAGATATAGGGTGGATGTCAGAGGTAGGTTCTTTACCCTGAGAGTAGTGGGGGCATGGAATGCACTGCCTGTGGAAGTAGTTGAGTCGGAAACATTGGGGATCTTCAAGCGGCTATTGGATAGGTACATGGATTATGGTAGAATGATGGGGTATCGATTAATTTGTTCTTAATCTGGGACAAAAGTTCGGCACAACATCGTGGGCCGAAGGACCTGTTCTGTGCTGTATTTTTCTATGTTCTATGTTCTAATAGATGAGACCCTGGGCCGAAATGTAGCGGTATAGATTTGTGAAGGGGGAAGGAGGGAGGAAGGGGGTCAGAAAGTCGCCACCGCCGGGTATAAGCAGAGATGGAGCAGCAGTCGCCAGCCTCTCACTCCGGAACATGGACGGGGACAGGTTGGCCAATTATAATCTAGCTGGGAAAACACGAGGCTGGGAAATTAACGGATCTCTCCCCAAAATAAAAAAAAATTAAAGTAATGGAAAGGGAGGAGGTTGGATCTCAGAACAAGACCAAAGACTCAATGTCACTAGTTTTAGGAGCCGCGTCCTCCATAGCCGCTGCCTCCCCAGCCCCAGGAGTAGCCGTCGCCCCGAGTTTCGTACTGCCGAGAGCCATAGCCGCCGCCTCCTCGTCCACGTCCGTAGCCACCTCCGCCACCCCGGCTTCCTCTGTAGCCTCCGCCGCCCGACCTTTTCTCGCCGTGGTCTACCCGGATCTGCCGCCCATCCAGGGATTTTCCGTTCATCGTCTCCATCGCGTCATTGGGGTCCTCGGGGTTCTCGAAAGTGATGAAGCCAAAACCGCGGGACGCCATGGTGTCTTTGTCTTTAATCACTCTCACCTCAGCAATCTGCATGTATGTGGAGAAACCATCTTCCAGGGACTGCTCGTCTGTGTCGAAGTTGAGGCCGCCGACGAACAATTTTCCTTCTTCAGTCATGGTGTTGAGATATATCTGCGTGGGTCCCTGTTAGATTCAGAGCTGCTCCTTAATGGTCCACGCCCTCTACTTTCCTCCGCACCCTGTCTGCCATTTCACTTGATTAGCTACCTTCTCAAATGAAATGAAAAAGGCTTCTACCTCTTTGGCAATGCTTGGACATATTTAAATAGATCCCCACCAAGCCTTCGTCTATGAAGCGCAAGCTCATTATCCTCATCACTCTCCTCAGACCGTGCGTTTTTCTTTCCATCCGCCAATTTTAACTGACTGTCATGTTTCATGACCATTTTCTGAAATTCAAACTCTCTCTATTTTTCCCTTTCCCTGAACTGTATCTCCCTTTCTCTTTCTTTTTGTTCTGCTAGGGCTATTCTTTCTTTTTCTCTTTCTTCTCTCTCCTTTTCTTTTTCCCTGATCTGTATCTCCCTTTCTGTCTCTTTTTCTCTCATTTTGTATTCAAGCTGTTTTAATTCTTTTTCATGTTCAAGTTGCTTCATTTGTAACTGATGTTTTGCCATTTCTAATGAGTCAGACTGTATCTCAGGCAATTTTAACTGCTCAGCTACTGTCGGAAGTACCTCATCTTGTCGTATTCTGTCAGGTAATGTTAACTGCAATGTTTTTGCCAAATGTAAAAGCCTGTTTTTTGTCTCTGTTCATAAGGTACTGCGTGTGACCGTCTCCACCCCCAAAAACTTCAGAGCCTCTGAAAGCGCCATTGTCCACAACACACTCCCTACTTAAACTGGAACACCACACCTGAAAAGCAACCACAGTATACTCACCCCTCACTGTCTTTAAGTTCACAAAGCCAACCCAATAGGTAGACTTTTATCCTGGACGAGACCCCAATTTGTTATGGCCAGGGTTTAGAAAACTCCAAAGTATATCATGGAGTTTACCTGACCCACGACTTTTAATAGATTGTGGTTTTGGGGAGCACAAGGGCCTACCTTACATGTGTGATGCAACAGAGGTCTAAAGTATTTTTAAAACTAAACAATGTTTATTTATGAATCCAGTTAACACTTTATAAACACACAGTAAACATCTTAACAACTATCAACACCAATAATCCCCACAGATTATTCATATTCCATTAGTAACCTTTCATAACTTTCCTAACAACATCCATAAGTCCAAAAGGCCCTGAGTCACAGCTCAGATCCACCCACACGCTGACATCTCTGCAGCTACTATCAAATGATAAACACCCATTTCTGAAAGGGACTCTTACATGACAGTAGGCATGGGTCAACAAACAAGACTTGGGGCTCTTTAGCACAGGGCTAAATCGCTGGCTTTGAAAGCAGACCTAGGCAGGCCAGCAGCACGGTTCAATTCCCGTAACAGCCTCCCTGAACAGGCGCTGGAATGTGGCGACTAGGGGCTTTACACAGTAACTTAATTTGAAGCCTACTTCTGACAATAAGCGATTTTCATTTCAAGACTTTATGGGTTGAGCGTAGAAATAAAAAAGGGGCAGTCACATTACTGGGAGCATACTGCAGACCCCCAAATTGTGAAAGGGAGATAGAAGAGCAAATATGTAAGCACATTTCTGTCTGTAAGAACAAGAGGGCATTAATAGTAGGAGACTTTAACCATCCCAATATCAACTGGGAATCAAACAATGTAAGGGGAACTAAGGGAGAAAAATTCATGCAGTGTATTCAGGAAAATATTTTCACCCGATTAGTGACAAACCCTGCGAGAGGCAATGCAATTCTAGACCTGGTCTTGGGGAATGAAGAAGGGAAAGTGGGTGAAGTGACAGTTGGTGACCATTGTGATCACAATCCAGTTAGATTCAGTACTACCATGCAAAAGGACAGAGATAAAGCAGGAGTAAAAATTATCAACTGGGGGAAGAGACTTGGCTGAGGTGGACTGGTCATTGCTAGAGAATAAAGTTGTGGAAAATGAGTGGGGAGCACTAAAAGGAGAGATTCTAAAGGTGTAAAGTAGTCAAGTCCCCTCTAAAAATAAGAATGATACTGCCAAATCTAGGTTGTCTAGAGGAATCCTGGTTGTCTAGAAGAATACTGGGAAAGATCAAATAGAAAAAGAAAGTGTATGACAGGCACAAAGAACTAAATACTGCAGGTAGAAAGTGTAGGGACGGAGTCCAAAAGGAAAAAAGGAAATCAAAGAGAAGGTATAAAAAACGATTAGCAAGTAAAGTTAAAGAAAACCCAAAGATATATTCCAATATATTAATGGTAGAAAGTTAGTTCAGGAAAATGTGTGACGTATCAGAGATGAAGAGGGGAACTTGTGTGTAGATGCAGAGGCTGTAGGAAGAGTTTTAAACAAATATTTTGTCTCTGTGTTTACAAAGGAAATGGATGATGCAGATATAGTAGTCCAGGAGGAACATTGTGAGATACTGGATGGGATAATTATAAAGAGAGAATAAGTTCTTGAAAGTTTAAAAGCCTTGAAACTTGATAAACATCCAGGGTCAGGTGGATTGTTTCTGAATGGGGTCGGGGAGGAGATAACAGATGTTCTGAGGATGATTTTGTAATCCTCACTAGACACAGTCGAGGTACCAGAAGACTGGAGAAATACAAAAGTGGCTCCACTGTTTAAAAAGGAATTGAAGCAAATGCCAGACAATTATAGGCCAGTTAGTCTTACGTCAGTGGTGGGCAAATTAGTAGAATCAATCCTGAGAGATAGGATTAACTGTCACATCGAAAGGCATGGACTAGTCTGAGATAATCAGCATGGATTTGTGAAGGAAGGTCTTGCCTCACAAATTTGATCAACTTCTCTGAGGAAGTGACAAGAAGGGTTGATGAAAGTAGTGCAGTTGATGTGGTGTACATGAATTTTAGCAAGACGTTTGACAAAGTACCAAATGGCAGATTGGTCAAGAAAGCGAAAGCCCATGCGATACAGGGCAATGTGGCAACCTGGATAAAAAGTTGGCTTAGTAACAGGAAACAAAGGGGAATGGTTGATGGCTGTTCTGGAAATTGGAAAGTTGTTTCCAGTGCTGTTCCATAGGGCTTGGTGCAGGCACCCTTACTTTTTGCGTTCTATATTAATGATTTGGACATGCACGTGGGGAATATGATTGGGAAATTTGCAGATGGCACAAAGATTGGCCGAGTGGTAGGCAGTGTAGAGAATAGCTATAAACTCCAAAATGATATAGATGGATAGATGGAGTGGATGATAAAGTGGCAGATGGAATTTAACACAGAGAAGTGTGAGGTCATGCATTTACGGAGGTCAAACAGCTGTGGGGAGTACACAATAGATGAGAATATACTAAGTGGGTAGATGAGGTGAGAGATCTTGGCGTACAGGTGCACAGGCCCCTAGAGGCAGCAGTTCAAGTCGACATGGTTGTTAAGAAAGCATCGGAAATGCTCTCCTTCATTGGCAGCATAGAATATAAAAGTCAGGATTATAATGTTAGAATTATATAAAACACTGGTGAATCCACAACTGGAATATTGTGTGCAGTTCTGGTTACCACAATACAGGAAGGACGTTACTGCTCTGGAGAGAGTGCAGAGGAGGTTTACAAGAATGTTGCCAGAGTTAGAAAAGTGTCGCAACAAGGAGAGATTAGATAGGTTGGGGTTATTTTCCTTGGAACAAAGAAGGCTGATGGTGACAAAAGTATGAGAGGAAGAGATAGGGTGGACAGGATAAAATTGTTTCCCCTGATGGAGAATTCTAGAACTAGGGGACATAGATTCAAAATAAGTGGCAGAAGATGTCAAGGGGACAGTAGGAAAAACGTATTTACACAGAGGGTAGTGTGAGTCTGGAACTCGCTGCCCGAGTTGGTGGTGGAGGCAGAGACGCTGAACTCTTTTAAAAGGTACCTGGATCTGCACCTTAAGTGCTCTAAGCTACAGAACTATGGATCGGGTGCAGGAAAGTGGGATTGTAAAAGGGCACCTGGATGTCCTGGGGCTGGCATTGACAAGATGGTCCAGTGGCCTCCTTCTGTGCGATAACTTTTCTCTGATTATATGATTTGGCTAGAATGCTTCTTAAAATTGTCTGGCAGAGAGAGGGAGAAGGACCAGTCAAACCTGATAAGTTACCTTCCTACTCCATTTGTGACTCATTCTTTGAAAGTTCAATGTAAACTTTGGGTGTGGCATTCAACATGATAGCTCTGGGGCGTCATTCTCCGACCCCCTGATGGGTCGGAGAATGGCCGTTGGCCGCCGTGAATCCCGCCCCCGCCGAAGTCTCTGGTACCGGAGATTGGGCGGGGGCGGGAATCGGGCCGCGCCGGTTGGTGGGACGCCCACCCCCGCTCAATTCTCCGGCCCGGATGGGCCGAAGTCCAGCCCAGAAATTGCCTGTCCCACCGGCGTAAATCAAAGCTGGTATTTACCAGCGGGACCAGGCGGCATGGGTGGGCTCCGGGGTCCTGGGGGGGGCGCGGGGCGATCTGACCCCGGGGGTGCCCCCACGGTGGCCTGACCCGCGATCGGGGCCCACCGATCCGCAGGTGGGCCTGTGCCGTGGGGGCACTCTTTCCCTTCCGCCTCCGCCACGGCCTCCACCGTGGCGGAGGCGGAAGAGACTCTCCCCACTGCGCATGCGCAGGAAACTGTCGGCGGCCGCTGACGCTCCCGCGCATGCGCCGCATTTCCGCGCCAGCTGGCGGAGCAACAAACTCCATTTCCGCCAGCTGGCGGGGCGGAAATCCCTCCGGCGTCGGCCTAGCCCCTCAATGTTGGGGCTCGGCCCCCAAAGATGCGGAGCATTCCGCACCTTTGGGCCTGCGCGATGCCCGTCTGAATGGCGCCAGTCGGCGGACATCGCGCCGTTGGGGGAGAATTTCGCTGATGTTCCACACTGATATCCTCAGACCAGTAAAACCTTCACTGATTTCACTCCCAGTAAAATCTACACTGATATCCTCATCCCAGAGAAACCTTCACTGTTTTCCTCATCCCCAGTAAAATCTTCGCAGATATCCACATCCCCAGTAAAATCTTCACAGATATCCTCATCCCCAGTGAAATCTTCAGAGATATCCTCATCCCCAGTAAAATCTTCACTGATATCATCATCCCCACATGACCAGTCGAGCTTGCTCCTTCATTCAATCTGATCATGGCTAATCTTGGGCATAAACTTCACTTTCCCACCCTCACCAATCTGTCACACTCACTCCCCTATCCCTTTATTCCCTGAGAGGACAAAACTCTGTCTACCCCAGCCTTAAATATCTTCAATGGTAGAACATGCACAACCTTCTGGGGTAGAGAATTCCAAAGATTCACAACCCTTTGAGTGAAGAGGTTGGTATTCAGGTTAATTATAGAACAGAATAGAGACATATTTCATGTAATGTTCTAAACATTGGGACTTTGGGATTACTTTATGCAGAAGCTTTGATGAGCAGAAAGTTCACGACAGAAAACCTAACTGAGCCTCATCTTTCAATATGTGCGGTGAACTTTACTCCATGACATAGCTTGTGATTTACACCATTCCAGGAAATATCACACATATATCCAAGATACATAAAGAATAAACACTACAATGGACATTCGTCACAACATCAGGTCGGACACAGGTTGGGTAAATTTCAGGAATTATCTAACTATCCATTTAAACCAAGACAATTCATCCAAACATACCCATGTAGACTATCCAGAATTCTTCCTGGAAAAAAAGGAAAGAAAATAGGCATTGATTAAATCAGCTTAGAACAATATTTATGTGGCGTACAGATAAATGGAGAAATATAAACTAAAAGTGGTCCTTTAAACGAGGAGCCAATGAGAGCGGCCATATAAATTGTTGAAATTTATTGCAAAGGGAGTGAAATATATAGGGCAGCATGATAGCACAGTGGTTAGCACAGTTGTTTCATAGCTCCAGTGTCCCAGGTTCGATTTCCCGCTGGGCCACTGTCTGTGCGGCGTCTGCACGTTCTCCCCGTGTCTGCGTGGGTTTCCTCCGGGTGCTCCGGTTTCCTCCCACAGTCCAAACCTTCACGTCTTTGGACTGTGGGAGGAAACCGGAGCATCCGGAGGAAACCCACGCAGACACGAGGAGAACGTGCAGAGTCCGCACAGTGACCCAGTGGGGAATCAAACCTTGGACCCTGGCGCTGTGAAGCCACAGTGCTATCCACTTGCGCTACCATTTCAGTGGGGGAATTTGTGGCAAACAGTGACCAGAATTCCGCAAGCTTTCCGATGCTCATGGAAAAGGATGAGTGATGTCCTAGGGTTAAGGTGCTAAATTGTGGGTAGGCTAACTACAACCAGATTAGGCAGGATTTGGAGACTGTTGTTTGGGAGAAGCTATTTGAGGGTAAATCCACATTTGGCATGTCGGAGTCTTTTAAGGAGCAGTTGCTGGGAGTGCAGAGTGAGCATGTGCCGAGGAAAAGGAAAGAAAGGAAAGGCAGGATTCAGGAACCGTGGTTAACTGGGAAATTGCGAGTCTAGTGAAAAAGAAAAAAGATGCATACGTGAGGTACCGACAACTAAAAACAGATGAAGCATAGGCAGCTGAAATCAAATGGATCCCTTAAAGAGTATAGGGCTTGTCGAAGTAGAGTTAAGAGAAAAATCAGGAGGGCAAAAAAGGGACATGAGAATGTCTTGGCAGATAAGGCAAAGGAAAAGCAAACAAGCTTTTACGGCTGCATAAAGGGCAAAAGAGTGACTAGGGAGAGGGTAGGACCTCTTAAGGATACACAGGGTCATCTATGTGCAGATCCACAAGGGATGGGAGAGGTCCTAAATGAATATTTCTCATCAGTATTTACTGTTGAGAAAGGCACGAATGTTAGGGAAATTGGTGAAATAAAAAGTGATGTCTTGAGGAATGTACAGTAAGAAGTCTTACACCAGGTTAAAGTCCAACAGGTCTGTTTCAAACACTAGCTCTGACTTTAACCTGGTATTGTAAAACTTCTTACTGTGCTCACCCCAGTCCAACGCCGGCATCTCCACATTGAGGAATGTACATATTACAGAGAAGGAGGTGCTGGAGGTATTAAAGTGCATCAAGATAGACAAATCCCCGGGACCTGATGAAATGTATATAAATGGGAGGCTAGGGAGGAAATTGCCGGCCCCCTAGCTGAGATATTTAAATCATCGACAGCCACAGGAGAGGTGCCTGAAGATTGGAGGGGAGCAAATGTTGTGCCCCTGTTTAAGAAGGGTTGTAGGCATAAGCCTGGGGAATACTGACTGGTGAGTCTTACTTCTGCAGTGGGTAAGTTATTGGAAGGTATTCTAAGGGACAGGATCTACAGGCATTTAGACAGGCATTTAGACAATTAGCGTAAGTTAGCATGGTTTTGTAAGGGAAAAGTCATGTCTCACGATTGAGTTTTTTGAAGGGGTAACCAAGAAGGTAGATGAGGGCAGTGCAGTCGACGTTGTCTATATGGATTTTAGCAAGCCTTTGACAAGGTACCGCATGATAGATTGTTGCAAAAGGTTAAATCTCACGGAATCCAGGGCGAGGTAGCCAATTGGATACAAAATTGGCTTGGTGACGGAAACTAAAGGGTGGTTGTGGAGGGTTGTTTTTTAAACTGGAGGCCTGTGACCAGCGGGGTGCCTCACGGATCAATGCTGGGTCCACTGTTATTTGTGATATTGTCATGTGACAGTACCTTTAAGAAATGGGTGTTTATAAATGGGTGTGTATATAAATATCTGTAGCGAGAGTATCTTTAAGAAATGGGTGTTTATCGTTGTGTTATGCTTCTTCATGTAGCATAAGCTGCTTCCTTGATGTATGCTCTGACAAAGGAAAGTTCAGACTTGGAGATCGGTTTAACACATTTATTGAACAATTCTCCTACTTGAGTCCAACTCTCCTGCTAATCTTGCTATAGTAACTCAGTCTAACTAACCAGTCTGCTCTCAGCCATGCGGTGGGTGTGATGCTTCTGATCTGCCCCTGTCCTTCTCTCTAAGTGTCGCCTGTGGAAAAAGAAAGAAAGAGCTGGCATACGAGGTGGTTGAGGAGTGTGAGAGAGGTGCGATGGCAGAGTCTCTCAGCGTAGTCTGCGTAGGTTGACTTGAGTGGGTTTGTGATCTGTAGCCCTTTCGGGATCTTGTCTGCTTTCTTGCACTTTTGTAGAAACTTAATATCAGTGTCTAGATGCGCAATCTTCCTGGAGATCCTCTCCACTTTGAGCCGTCAGTTTGCGGTGTCGATAGTAGCCATGATGTGGAGATGCCGGCGTTGGACTGGGGTGAGCAATGTCCAACGCCGGCAACTCCACATCATGGTTCAAAGTGGAGAGGATCTCCAGGAACATCGCGCATATAGACAGTGACATTAAGTTTCTACAAAGATGCAAGAAAGTAGACACGATCCCGAAAGGGCTACAGATCACAAACCCACTCAAGTTGACCTACAACGCAGACTACTTTGAGAGACTCTGCCGTCGCACCTCTCACACTCCTCAACCGCCTCGTACACCAGCTACATTCATCCCCCTCCATCTGGCCTGGGTTTGCGAAATCCTACCAACTGTCCTGGCTTGAGACAATTCACACCTCTTTAACCTGGGGTTACCCCTATCTCTGGATCTGTAAAGATTTAATTACCTGCAAATGCTCACATTCTAAGCATTGTCTTGCATCTTTGAATTTGTCTATTGTTATGCGAGAGTGCATTTAAGAACTGGATGTTTAAGCAATGTACCTTTAAGAAAACAGTGATTGGGTTAGCCCTGCAGCCTCACGGCACCGAGATCCCAGGTTCGAAGTCACCCAAGCTAATATATCTCTGCCATTCTACAGAAAATATATATATCCTTTAACCTGATGTGATACTGTTTAAAGGTGTTAAGTCTCTTGGAAGTTTGAAGGAACATTGTAAGGAATTATTTACTGTTGCAATATTTTCTGCGTTATCTTTGAAGTAAGGTGTGTTAAGAGATCCAATGTTTATTTAAGATGTCAAGTTGAGTTCATGGAATAAACAGTGTTTTGTGTTTAAAAACCCACGAGTCCATAATTGTAATATCCCACCAAGGGAAAAAGCCGTGTGCTAGGAAAAGCAACAAATCCATTAAAGGGAGAGGTTGGTTGAACTCCATGGTACATTTTGGGGTTCTGAAAATGCCTCGCCCATAACACTATATATATGTTTCTGGAACATACCTCTTCATTCACCTGAGGAAGGAGCAATGCTCTGAAAGCTAGTGTTTGAAACAAACCTGTTTGACTTTAACCTGGTACCAGTTGTTGTTCTATCATTGTAGTCATTGTTGTTATTGATGTGCTTGTTGTTGAGTCTGTTGCCTCTGGTATGCTTCTTGTTGTTGGCTTTGTTGTTTTTGTAGGTTTTGTTGTTGTGTTTGTTGCACTCAATGACCAGACCAAGTGGAGAATTCGAGCCCTTCACAAAGTTACTTGTGTCAGTGTCCTTTGTGGCATCTGCTGTTCCATTGAGCGTGCCGTCTCTGATTCTTCGGCGCTCCCCGTCTGGATTCATGTCCGGTTCACTGGAATCATCTTCGGTTTGTTGATGCTCCCCGTCTGGAGTCCTTTCTGGTTCACCTGAATCAGCTTTGGTTTCTTGACACTCCCCGTCCGGAGTCATTTCAGGTTCACTTGAATCATCTGAGGTGTCTTGATGCTCCCCATCCGGAGTCAAAAGGTTCAGGAATGTATTTTCTTGTGTAGAGGCTCGAGTGGATGAGGTTTGAATTAATGTGGTGTCACCGGAGTCACTAAATCATCTCTTAGGGCGGTGCTAACTGCTTGTTGCAGGGTTCTGCGGAGGTTACTTTCAGCTACTGGTCGAAGTTCAGGCATTGTGCTGTCGTTCCAGGTGAAAGAATTGTGTTTTGTGGCTTGAAATTGTTTTTGTCACTATTTTGGGACATTTCCCCTTTAAGTGGGCGTAGTCCGGGGCCTCTGACGTCATGACACTTGTGACGTAGAGCGCAGGAATGGATTGCGCATGCGCAGATCACTTTTCCTTCACTTTGCGCCCTTTTCGCAACTGCGCATGCGCGGCTTTTCGCACATGCTCAGAACACCATTCGCCCGATTCACATCTTTTGGGGAACTGCGCATGTGCGGCTCCTTTTGCAAGATGGCCGCCAATCAAAATCGCCGTTTGCTGCTGTTGCAGGCCTACCTTCGCCTCGTGGTGAGTATTGGTGCCTCTTTAACCAGTCTCTTGTGTTTTCCTCGCAGTATTTTTCAAACTGGTCCAGGACTGTCTGGAAGACTCTCTTGTGTTGCCTTTTGGAATACTTGAGGGTCTTGAAGATTTCTGCTGGGCTTTCACCCACAACGGTGAGCAGAAGCTTTATTTTCACAGCATCCGCCACGCCATCTAGGTCGGACGCTACCAGGTAAATCTCAAATCTCTGCTTGAATGCACGCCAGTTGGCAATGAGATTGCCGTGGTACCTGAGTTGCTGAGGAACCGGAATCTCGATCATCTTGCCCGGGTGCTGTTGCTGGTTGTCACGGATCTGTGGTGTTGAAACATATAGATTCAACAGGCACTCCTGGAACCATGTTGTGTAATGCTTCTTCATGTAGCTTAAACTGCTTCCTTGTTGTATGCTCTGACAAAGGAAGGTTCAGACTTGGAGATAGGTTTAACACATTTATTGAACAGTTCGACTCTCCTGCTAATCTTGCTATAGTAACTCAGTCTAACTAACCAGTCTGCTCTAAGCCATGCGGTGGGTGTGATCATAGAATCATAGAATTTACAGTGCAGAAGGAGGCCATTCGGCCCATCGAGTCTGCACCAGCTCTTGGAAAGAGCACCCTACCCAAGCCCACACCTCCACTCTATCCCCATAACCCAGTAACCCCACCCAACACTAAGGACAATTTTGGACACTAAGGGCAATTTTAGCATGGCCAATCCACCTAACCTGCACATCTTTGGACTGTGGGAGGAAACCGGAGCACCCGGAGGAAACCCACGCACACACGGGGAGAACGTGCAGACTCCGCACAGACAGTGACCCAAGCCGGGAATCGAACCTGGAACCCTGGAGCTGTGAAGCAATTGTGCTAACCATAATGCTACCGTGATGCTTCTGATCTGCCCCTGTCCTTCTCTCTAAGTGTCGCCTGTGGAAATAGAACGAGCATGTGTGCCCTGTCCTTTTATATGGATTGTGTAAATGCCCCCTTGTGGTCGTGTCCCCTTTGGGTGCCTTGACTGCCCATCGGCCGTGTCCTATTCTATGTGTTCATTAGCTGTATGCCTGCATATCATGATGTCTCTGGTGCTCCCTCCAGCATTTACTTAGTTGTAGTGTAGTGTATTTGCATTAACCCCTTGTGTATTTACAGTGATGCATATCACCACATTTATTACTGCAATGATGTCAGAGAGTGGGTGGAGCTGGGCTGTCTGTCAGCTTTTTACTTTTGTTTTAGGCTGTTTGCTGCAGGGTGTGTTTTAGTTTCGGTTTCAGAGCTGGATAGCTGGAGTCACAGCCAGAAGGTGTATGAATCTCTCTGTGTAATCTAAAGACAGTAAATCAATCCTGGCGATTTAAAACTAATAACAGTAGTGACTTTAACCTGATGTGCTTCTCGTAAAAGGTGTTTTACGTCGTATGGATGTTAAAAAGGAAAGCTTAAAGCTTTACTTCGTATTGTAGTCTTTGGGGGGTTGTATTTGAATTAATGGCTGCTAAGATGTTCACTGTTTGTTTTAAAAAGGTTAACTTGAGTTCATCGAATAAACATTGTTTTGCTTTAAAAAATACTTTTCCATTTACCACAGCTGTCGAATGGGCCGTGTGCTCCCCATACCACAATCTAGTCAAAGTTGTGGATCAGATGAACTCCATGATACACTTGGGGGTCTCTAAACCCTGGCCCATAAGACATTGGGGGGCTCAAGGGGGATAAAAGTCTATATTGGATTGGCTTAGTGAACTGAAAGACAGTGAGGGGTGGGCATATTGTGGGAGTTTTTCAGGTGTGGTATTCTAGTTTACGTAGGAAGTGTGTTGTGGACAATGGCTCTTTCAGAGGCTCAGAAGTTTTTGGGGGTGGAGACGGTCACATGCAGTACCTTACGGACAGACATTAAAAGCAGACTGTTAGATTTGGCAAAAACATTGCAATTAACATTACCTGACAAAATGCAAAATGATGAGGTAATTATGGCGGTGGTTAAGCATTTAAAGTTGACGGAGATACAGTTTGACTCATTGGAAATGGCAAAAATTCAGTTACAACTTAAACAAATGGTACATGAGAAAGAATTAAAGCAGCTTGAATACGAAAGAGAGGAAAAAGAAAGAGAGAGAGCGGAAAAAGAAAGAGAAAGAGAGAGAGAGGAAAAAGAAAAGGAGAGAGAAGAAAGAAGAAAAAAAAGAATAGCTCGAGCAGAACAAAAAGAATGAGAAAGGAAGATACAGATCAGGGAAAAGATAAAGAGAGAGAGTTTGAACTTCAGAAAATGGCCATGAAACATGACAGTGAGTTAAAATTGGCAGACGTAAAGGGAAACGTACGGTTGGATGATAGTGATGAGGATAGTGAGAAAGAGCGTCAAAGTCGAAGGCTTGGTGGGAAACTATTTAAATATGTCCAAGCATTACTAAGGTTTGATGAGAAGGAGGTAGAAGCCTTTTTCATTTCATTTGAGAAGGTGGCTAAACAAATGAAATGGGCACAGGACATGTGGGTATTACTACTTAAAACAAAGCTGGTAGGTAGAGCTACCGGAGGAGGTATCTGGGACGTATGAAGAGGTGAAAAAATCCATCTTAGGTGCATATAAACTAGTGCTTGAAGCCAACAGACAAAGGTTTAGAAATTTAAGAAAAGAATTTGGTCAAACATACATGAAGTTTGAACGGCTAAAACAGAGTAATTTTGATAGGTGGATAAGGGCTTTGAAAATAGACCAAACGTATAAAGCTCTCAGAGAAATTATACTTTTGGAAGAGTTTAAAAATTCAATTCCTGATGCACTGAGAACTCATGTGGAAGAACAGAGGGTTAAAACTGCGAGATTAGCAGTAGAAATGGCGGATGATTCTGAATTAGTTCAGTTTCAGCCTGTGAGGGAGAGAAACTGGGGACATGAGAAATACTCAAGTGGTAGAGGCAAAGGTGATCTGATGGGAGATAATAAGGAGAGTGTACCTCAGATTCAAAAAGAAATCCAGGAGGGTGGAAAAGAAATGAAAAGTTTCAAATGTTTTCACTATAATAAACTAGTCCATGAAAAGTCACAGTGTTGATGGTTAAAGAAAAGCACTGGGAAGGCTGATGTGGTAAAACAGGATAAGACAGTGGCGTTTGTTAAAGTGGTAAAGGAAAGCCCAAGTGAAGCAAAGGAGGTGCAAAAGATTGTACAGCCTGATCAAGCAGTGATTGATAAGAAGGTGCCAGATCTCTTTAAAGAATTTACTTGTGTGGGTAAAGTTTACACATGTGATTAGGAGGAGCAAATAAAGAATTCACAATCTTAAGAGTTATGGGAGCTAGTCAATCTTTAAAGGTAAGAGATGAGGACTTATGTCGTTTGGGAAGAATATTGCCAGAAAAGATTGTAATACGTGTATTATGTGGAATTCAGGGTGAGTTCCATTCCATAAGGTAAGGTTGGAAAGCCCAGTGAAGAGTGGTGAAGTTGTAGTAGGAGTAATAGAGAAACTATCTTGCCCAGGAATACAGTTTATCTTGGGTAAGGATATAGCTGAATCGCAGGTGAGAGTGATGCCTACTGTGGTTGATAAGCCAATGGAAAATCAGACAACTGAAGTGTTGAAGGACGAATATCCTGAGATTTGTCCAGATTGTGTCGTAATAAGGTCGCAAAGTCACAGGTTAAGACAAGAGGAGAAATCAAAGAGTGAAGATGAAGTTGAAGTGCAATTATCAGAAACGATTTTTGATCAGATGGTTGAAAAAGAACAAGAGCAGGTGGAGGATGTGGCGGATATTTTTAGTTCAGGAAAATTGGCGGAGTTACAACAGAAAGATGTAGAAATAAAATGGATATATCAGAAAGCATATACGGAAGAGGAATCTGAGAGTATACCAGAGTGTTATTACCGTAGAAATGATGTCTTCATGAGAAAATGGAGACCTGTACATATGCAGGTGGATGAAATGTGGGCAGAAGTTCATCAAATAGTATTGCCGGTAGGGTATAGAAAGGAGGTGTTGCGAGTTGCACATGAGGTACCAGTGGGAGGTCATTTGGGAATAAGGAAAACTCAAGCTAAAATCCAGAAACATTTTTATTGGCCTGGACTACATGAAGATGTAGTTAAATGTTGTCAATCATGTCACACATGTCAAGTGATAGGGAAACCTCAAGCAGTGATAAAACCAGCGCCCTTAATACCCATTCCAGCATTTGAGGAACCTTTTACAAGGGTCCTAATTGATTGTGTAGCACCGCTTCCTAAAACAAAAAGTGGGAATCAATATCTTTTCACTGTAATGGATGTGTCTACTAGGTTTCCAGAGGCCATTCCAGTACGTAATATTACAGCTAAAAGGATGGGTGGAGTTACTTAAATTCATTACTCGATATGGACTACCCACAGAAATTGAATTGGATCAAGGAACGTATTTTACTTCAAAGTTATTCAAAGAAGTTATGGATAGCTTAGGAATAAAACAATTTAAATCAACTGCGTACCATCCAGAATCGCAGGGAGCGTTAGAAAGGTGGCATCAGACATTAAAGACAATGTTGAGGGCGTATTGTCAAGATTATCCAGAGGATTGGGACAAAGGAATCCCATTCGTATTGCTTGCAATTAGGGATGCACCTAATAAGTCTACCAAATTCCGTCCTTTTGAACAAAATAAATTGACTGAGGAAAAATTGGTGAGTGAGAAATCGGAACTTACATTATTGGATTACGTGTCAAATTTTAGGGAATGATTAAATAGAGCAGGTGAATTGGCTAGACAACATTTAAAAGTTGCACAAAATGTGATGAAACGGGTAGCGGACAAGAAATCCAAAGTTCGTAGTTTTGCCAGTGGAGATAAAGTTTTCATATTGTTTCCGGTGGTAGGTGAACCTGGAAAAGCAAAGTTTTGTGGACCTTATCAGATTGAAAGGAAATTAAGTGAGGTGAATTATGTGGTAAAAACACCAGATAGAAGGAAGACTCACCGAGTGTGTCATGTGAGTATGCTTAAAAAATACTTTGAAAGGGAAGGAGAGAAAAAGGAGGAGGATTTAATGATTCTAACTCAAAGAGACGAACCAAATCCAGATGACTGTGAATTTGACAAACCTCACATTAAGTTGGAAAACGACAATGTTCTTAAAAATAGGGATAAATTGTTGAGTTACCTTCCAGAGGAAAAACAAACTGACCTGAAAGAGGTATTGATATCACATGGGCAAGTTTGTGGAAATAAATTGGGAAGTACTAAAATGGCTATACATGATGTAGATGTGGGAAAGGCTGTTCCGATCAAACAACATCCATATAGACTTAACCCTTTCAAATTGGCACAGGTTAACAAAGAGATTGAGTGTATGCTTAAAAATGGCATAATTGAAGTGGGTTGCAGCCAATAGAGTTCACCCATAGTGATGGTACCAAAACAAGACGGTACCCAACGGTTGTGTGTGGACTATAGAAAGGTTATGTGAGTTCTCCCAGTGAGCAGTGAGTTCTTCCAGTGAGCCAGAGAAGACACAGCCAGAGTGAGACACATCCAAGAGTGAGATTGGGAATTTGAATCTGGGTGGGAATTCGAAGCTTGGGAGGGGGGGGGGGTGCTTTTTATCCCTGGTAAGTGACTGGTAAGTATTTTTTCTTTTCATTGTCTAATTTATTTATTTTTTCATTCGTTTTTTGAAATTGTAGTTGTATAAGTTTACCTAAGGTTTAAGACATGGCAGGAAATCCCAGACCCGTATCATGCTCCTCGTGTGCGATGTGGGAGCTCAGGGACACGTCCACTGTCCGTGGCTTCTTCACATGCAAGAAGTGTGTCCAGCACCTGTTAGACCGCTTGACCGCTCTGGAGCTGCAGATGGATCACTTTGGAGCATCCGCGATGCTGAGGACGTCGTGGATAGCACGTTTAGCAAGTTGGTCACACCGCCGGTGAGAGTTACTGAGGGAGATAGAAAATGGGTGACCAAAAGACAGAGCAAGCGTAGGAAGGAAGTGCAGGTGTCCCCTGCGATCATCTCCCTGCAAAACAGATATACCGCTTTGGATACTGTTGAGGGAGATGGCTCACCAGGGGAAGGCAGCAGCAGCCAGGTTCATGGCACCATGGCTGGCTTTGCTGCGCAGCTGGGCAGGAAGAAGAATGGCAGGGCGATAGTGATAGGGGACTCAATCGTAAGGGGAATAGACAGGCGGTTCTGCGGACACAATCGAGACTCCAGGATGGTATGTTGCTTCCCTGGTGCAAGGGTCAAGGATGTCTTGGAGCGGCTGCAGGACATTCTGGGGGGGGGGGGGGGGAGGGTGAACAGCTAGCTGTCGTGGTGCACATAGGCACCAACGATGTAGGTAGAAAATGTTCCTACAAGCTGAATTCAGGGAGTTAGGAGTTAAACTAAAAAGTAGAACCTCAAAGGTAGTAATCTCATGATTGCTACCAGTGCCATGAGCTAGTCAGAGTAGGAATGCCAGGATAGATAGGATGAATGCGTGTCTCTAGAGATGGTGCAAGAGGGAGGGATTCAAATTCCTGGGGCATTGGAACCGGTTCTGCAGGAGGTGGGACCAGTACAAACCAGATGCTCTGCACCTGGGCAGGACTGGAACCAATGTCCTAGGGGGGATGTTTGCAAGAGCTGTTGGGGAGGGTTTAAACTAACGTGGCAGGGGGATGGGAACCGTGCAGGAAGTTGGAAGGCAGTAAAACAGTGATAGAAACAAAAGGCAGGAAGGGGGAAAGTGTAAGGCAGAGAAGCCATAGTCAAAAATCAAAAAGGGTGACAGTACAAGGTACAGTGACTGAGAGGAGCTCAGTGAATAGGCCCAGTAATACTGAAAGGAATAAAACGGGAAGTAAAAACATTCATGGTCAGTAACACGGCAGGTTGTTACATGGAGATATGGGTTCAACGACAAGGAAAATTAGGAGGAAAGTTAAGAGGAAATATAACTTAGGAGAGGTTACTGATCGAGGTGTTAAGATTCAAAACAGAGGTAAAAAAGACAACATAGCATTCGGAATAAGGTAAATGAGTTGATGGCGCAAATCATCGTGAATGACTATGATTTAGTGGCCATTACTGAAACATGGTTAAAGGATGGTCACGACTGGGAGTTAAATATCCGAGGGTATCAAACTATTCGGAAGGACAGAGTGGATGGTAAAGGAGGTGTAGCTCTGTTGTTTAAGGATGACATCTGGGCAATAGTAAGGGATGACATCAGTGTTATTGAGGATAAGGTTGAATCCATTTGGGTGGAAATCAGGAATAGGAAGGTGAAAAAGTCACTGATAGGAGTAGTCTATATGCCTCCAAATAGTAACATTATAGTGGGCAGGCAATGAACAAAGAAATAACGGATGCATGTAGAAATGGTACAGCAGTTATCATGGGGGATTTTAATCTACATGTCGAAAATTGTACCCGCCCGTCGGTCAATGCAGCCTTGAGGAGGAGTATATAGAATGTATCCGCGATAGATTCCCAGAACAGTATGTGATGGAACCTACGAGGGAACAAGCGATCCTAGATCTTGTCCTGTGTAATGAGACAGGATTGATTCAGGATCTCATAGTTAGGGACCCTCTCGGAAGGAGCGATCACAATATGGTGGAATTTAAAATACAAATGGAGGGTGAGAAGGTAAAATCAAACACAACGTTTTGTGCTTAAACAAAGGAGATTACAATGGGATGAGAGAAGAAATAGCTCATGTAGACTGGGAGCAAAGACTTTATGGTGAAATAGTTGAGGAACAGTGGAGAACCTTCCAAGCAATTTTTCACAGTGCTCAGCAAAGGTTTATACCAACAAAAAGGAAGGACGGTAGAAAGAGGGAAAATTGAAAAGAGGAAATAAGGCAGAGTATCAAATTGAAGGAAAAAGCATACAAATTGGCAAAACTAAGTGGGAGACTAGAGGACTGGGAAATCTTTAGGAGGCAACAGAAAGCTACTAAAAAAGCTATAAAGAAGAGTAAGATAGATTATGAGAGTAAACTTGCTCAGAATATAAAAACAGACAGTAAAGGTTTCCAGAAATATATGAAACAAAAAAGAGAGGCTAAGGTAAATATTGGTCCTTTAGAGGATGAGAAGGGAGATTTAATAGTGGGAGCTGAGGAAATGGCTGAAGAACTGAACAGGTTTTTTGGGTCGGTCTTCACAGTGGGAGACACAAATAACATGCCAGTGACTGATAGAAATGAGGCTATGACAGGTGAGGACCTTGAGAGGATTGTTATCACTAAGGCGGTAGTGATGGGCAAGCTAATGGGGCTAAAGGTAGACAAGTCTCCTGGCCCTGATGGAATGCATCCCAGAGTGCTAAAATAGATGGCTAGGGAAATTGCAAATGCACGAGTGCTAATTTACCAAAATTCACTAGACTCTGGGGTGGTCCCGGCGGATTGGAAATTAGCAAACATGACACCACTGTTTAAAAAAGGAGGTAGGCAGAAAGCGGGTAATTATAGGCCAGTGAGCTTAACTTCGGTAGTTGGGAAGATGCTAGAATCTATCATCAAGGAAGAAATAGCAAGGCATCTGGATGGAAATTATCCCATTGGACAGACGCAGCATGGGTTCATAAAGGGCAGGTCGTGCCTAACTAATTTAGTGGAATTTTGTGAGGACATTACCAGTGCGGTAGATAACGGGGAGCCAATGGATGTGGTATATCTGGATTTCCAGAAAGCCTTTGACAAGGTGCCACACAAAAGGTTGCTGCATAAGATAAAGATGCATGGCATTAAGGGTAAAGTATGGATAGAGGATTGGTTAATTAATAGAAAACAAAGAGTGGGGATTAATGTGTGTTTCTCTGGTTGGCAATCAGTAGCTAGTGGTGTCCCTCAGGGATCAGTGTTGGGCCCACAATTGTTCACAATTTACATAGATGATTTGGAGTTGGGGACCAAGGGTCCGAGTTTGTCCGAGTTTGCAGACGACAGTAAGATGAGTGGTAAAGCAAAAAGTGCAGAGGATACTGGAAGTCTGCAGAGGGATTTGGTTAGGCTAAGTGAATGGGCTAGGGTCTGGCAGATGGAATACAATGTTGACAAATGTGAGGTTATCCATTTTGGTAGGAATAACAGCAAAAGGGATTATTATTTAAATGATAAAATATTAAAACATGCTGCTGTGCAGAGAGACCTGGGTGTGCCAGTGCATGAGTCGCAAAATGTTGGTTTACAGGTGCAACAGGTGATTAAGAAGGCAAATGGAATTTTGTCCTTCATTGCTAGAGGGATGGAGTTTAAGACTAGGGAGGTTATGCTGCAATTGTATAAGGTGTTAGTGAGGCCACACCTGGAGTATTGTGTTTTGTTTTGGTCTCCTTACTTGAGAAAGGACGTACTGGCACTGGAGGGTGTGCAGAGGAGATTCACTAGGTTAATCCCAGAGCTGAAGGGATTGGATTACGAGGAGAGGTTGAGTAGACTGGGACTGTACTCGTTGGAATTTAGAAGGATGAGGGGGGATCATATAGGAACATATAAAATTATGAAGGGAATAGATAGGATAGATGCGGGCAGATTGTTTCCACTGGCGGGTGAAAGCAGAACTAGGGGGCATAGCCTCAAAATAAGGGGAAATAGATTTAGGACTGAGTTTAGGAGGAACTTCTTCACCCAAATGGTTATGAATCTATGGAATTCCTTGCCCAGTGAAGCAGTAGAGGTTCCTTCATTAAATTTTTTTAAGATAAAGATAGATAGTTTTTTGAAGAATAAAGGGATTAAGGGTTATGGTGTTCGGGCCGGAATGTGGAGCTGAGTCCACAAAAGATCAGCCATGATCTCAGTGAATGGTGGAGCAGGCTCGAGGGGCCAGATGGCCTATTCCTGCTCCTAGTTCTTATGTTCTTATGTTAATGCAGTTAAAAGAACAGACTCTTATCCTATCCCACGTTTGGAGGATTGCATTGAGAAAGTGTGACAATCTGCTTTTATTTCCAAATTGGATTTACTTAAAGATACCTGGCAGGTATCTTTATCCGAAAGCGCGAAGGAGATTTCAGCTTTTGTGACACCAGATGGTATATACCAATTCAAAGTTATGCCATGAAAAACGCACCAGCCACATTTCAACGGTTAACTAACAAAGTGGTTTCAGGATTACCCAATTGTGCGGTATACATCGATGATCTGGTCATTTTCTGCCAGTCATGGAAAGAATATTTAAACCATCTCATGGAATTATTTGATCGACTTCAGGAGGCAGGTTTGGTGATAAACCTAGCCAAAAGTGAATTTGGAAAAGCCCATGTCACTTTCCTTGGCCATACAATTGGACAGGGCTGAATGGTCACACGGGATGTGAAACCAACAGTTATTGAGGCGTTTCCGATACCCTCAAGATGAAGGGAAATAATGTGATTTCTTGGCATGAGTGGATTTGATTGAACATTTGTGCGAACGTTTTGTAGCATGATTGCTCGACTGATGGACTTGCTGAAGACACATCGAAAATTTCAGTGGAGAGCGGACTTTCAACAGGCATTTGACTGCATGAAAGCTGTGATAAATGCTCCTGTGTTGGAGAATTACCCCCTTGCCCCTGCACCACTCCCCCCACACACGCCTGGCCCGCTATCTCATCATACATGTTGTCTTGTGTCTAACAGGACCTGCCGGTGATGAGACCGGTCCATCGGAGTCCCCCGCCCCCAGCCAATGCTAGAGCCGGTGCCCCCCACACAGCTGAGCACAGGCGGGGAGAGCAGCCCGAACACCAGCCCTCCGCCCGAGACTCACGCCAACCCAGAGCTCGGGTCGGAGGATGTCACTGACTTTTCGTCACAGCTGTCTCCCACACCCTCCACCATCCCAGAGACACTCACCTCGGTAGGGCAAATTGGTGAAGAGTCTCCTGGGACACTCTCTGATGCTCACCACACAGCTGACCACAGCAGGTGGAGGTAGGAGCAGCCGAGGGGACATATGGTCAGAGGGCAACTCGGCCCCAGGAACCAGCTGCCGATCCGTGCAGTCGGGTCTCGGGCTTCTGGAAGATTCAGTCCCAGCCAAAGTGCAGATTCAGTCAGAGAGCCAGGGACCACAAGAGGGGATGACAGCTGGCATTCGGCACATGCAGGCGCAGGTGGAGGAGTACATCCATGTGCAGGAGCAGGGTATGGTACCAGCCAAGCTTGCCACCAAGGCCAACACTGAACAGGTGGCGTCTGCGGTGGAGGCATTGGAGGCGATGGTTTTGGCTATGGATCAGAGTGCCCAAGGCCTGGGGTATTCTGTGTAGGGTGTGGTCGAGGCTCAGGACAGGGCTGCCCTCTCATAGGCAGCCATGTGCCAGAGCCACCTGGACATTGCAGCGGCACTCCTAAGCATGGCCCAGTCACAGCAGGCCATGGCTAGGAACATCGGGGGGCATTGCCTAGGCACTGTCCAGCGTTGAGCAGACACAGAGGGAGGTTTCCCAGTCCCAGAGGGAGGTGGCCCAGTCACTGGCTGATGTGGCACAGACCAACACGGTGGTGGCACAGTCGCAGCGTGATGTGATGCAGTCCCAGATGGAGATGATCCACTCCTTGTTCCTCCCCCACCTCGCATGACTGCTCCATCTGTATCCGGCATTGTGGGGGCTCCTGGTCCTAGCGCCCGCCCCTGGTGTCAGGGGTACCGTTGGCTGGCAGTGCCCTCACTGGGGGCTGCCGTTGGTGTGGCTCTGGGTGGCAGCCGGTTGGGTGGGGTATCTAGGGATTGGGATGGGGTGCAAGGGTGAGCGGACCCATATGGCTGGTGTCACTGTGTAGAACCAGGGGCCGAGGTGGGTGGCCAGTGGGTACGCAGCAAGGTGGCCAGCGTAAAGACAGTCGATATATAGGCACCGCCCCAGTCCTGTGGGAGGGGGCACCCCTGCAGCTCGACCTGTTTTACCCCCACCTCCGTCAGCCCTCGCAGGGCCCCCCCACCCCAGCCAGCATGTCCACTGTCTGGGCCAGCAGCCTGCAGTCACTCCACTTCATTTCCTACCTCCCCTCTCCCGCTCAGCAGCCATGATGCCAAGTACACGATTTTTGAAACCACAAGTGAACCATGCTGTCGGGAACTTGGCCCCTCAGAGGCAGTGAATCTCAGAGGCCCCGGAGAATAGGGTGTCAGGCCCGCTAATGATATGCCTACTGTACTTTAACCCTACAAGGCAAGCAACGTATTTACGCCATTTTCGGGGTGCCGGGGCATCCCGATTTGGCGCCAAACCGCGCCTGTCCCGATTTTGGCATCGGAGGCGATTCTCCGCCCAATCACGCATCGCCCAAGAGGTCTCCCTTCTAAGAAAGAGATGAGGACAAATTTCTCCTCTCAGAAGGTGGCCAATCTGAGGATTTCTCTTCCCCAGAACAATGGAGGCTGGGTCAGTGAATATATTCAAGGCAGAGTTAGTCAGATTTGTGATAAACAAAGGAGCTGAGGATTAGGGAGCAGACAGGAAAGTGGAATTGAGAAATTGTGGCAGGCGCCGTTTTGACGCCGGGTCGCGATGCTCCACCCCTCCAAATCAGTGTCATTGTGACGTGCACTGTGCGTAGTTGCAACCACATTCGTATCTCATTATCAGGCACACCTGCGATGCTCCGCCTCCGATGGGCCGAGTTCCCAATGGCGAGGTCCACGTGTGCTCTCAACAGTCGTGAACCCGGCGTGGTGGCTGAGGGAGAGAGAGGGCATACAGACAGTGTCCAGCACCGCCATACTTCACCAACAGTCGTGCTGCTGACCGGGGAGGGCTTCAGCCAGGGGGTGGGCTGTGGGGTCGGGGTTGACAGGTACAAGGTCCACCACAACTGGCACCATCTTTTTGGGCATGATCGGTGTGAGTGTGGGGGGATGTATAGTGTAGCCGCGGTTGCAGTTTGTCAGCCCTAACATCACGGACCGGTGATTCCCTCACCATTTGTTGTGTGTTCCACGGGTGTTTCATGCGGCTCCAGTACTAGCCCCTCACCAGTAGTGGTATCGGTGTGGGTGTGGCACCGATTTATCTCCATGGATCCTCTGTTGGCGTTATCACTTAGACACGGAAACAGAGAATCCAGCCCGACTTCTAGAGTTGTAATCTCAGGATTACTCGGTGTGCCACGTGCCAGTGAGGCTAGAAATAGGAACCTAGTACAGATAAACAAGTGGCTAAACAGGGAGGGAGGGGTCAGATGTCTGGACCAGGGGGAGCTCTTCCGGGGCAGGTGGGACCTGTACAAGAAGGACGGGTTGCATCTAAAGTGGAGGGGCCTAAATATTCTGTGTGCGAGGTTTGCTAATGTCCCACAGCAGAGTTTAAACTAGTGTGGCAGAGAGTGGGAACCAGAGCAATAGGCCAGAAGGTCAGAGCAGTAGGTCAGCAGGTGCAGGTGAAGTAACTAAGGGGAAACTAGAGAATAAGGCCAGTAAGACACAGAGGAAGAGCAGGCAGGGAGATGTTGCTGAATACAGGGGGATGGTGGACTGAAGTGCATTTGTTTCAATGCGAGACGTATAACAGATAAAGCAGCTTAATTTGGAGTTTGGATTAGTATTTGGAACTATGATGTTGTTACCATTAGAAAGACTAGGTTGCGGGAAGGACAGGATTGGCAGCTTAACATTCCAGGATTTAGATGTTTCAGGCGGGGTAGAGGGGGATGTAAAAGGGATGGGGAGTTGCACTGGCTCGGGAGAATATCACAGCTGTACTGCAGCAGAACATCTCAGAGGGCTCATGCAGTGAGGCAATATGGATTGAGCACAGGAATAGGAAGGTGCAGTCACAATGTTCGGGTTCACTACAGGCCTCCCAACAGCCAGCAGGAGGGAGAGGAGCAGGTATGTAGGCAGATTTTGGAAAGGTGTAAAAGCTACAGAGTTGTTGTGTTATTGGGAGTTATAAACAGCTATAGGGAGTACACTATAGGGCTGGTTTAGCTCAGTGGGCTAGAAAGCTGGTTTACAATGCAGAACAAGGTGAGCAGCGCGGGTTCAATTCCTGTCCCAGCTTACCTGAACAGATGCCGGAATGTGGCGACTAGAGGCTTTTCACAGGAACTTCATACACGTGACAATAAAAGATTATTATTATTATTACATGGGAATATACTAAGAGGGGTAGGGCAGCATGGTAGCACAGTTTTTAGCACTGTTGCTTCACAGCACCAGGGACACAAGTTTTGAGGCTATGCCCCCTAATTCTGCTTTCGCCAGCCAGTGGAAACAACCTGCCCGCATGTATCCTATCTATTCCGTTCATAATTTTATATGTTTCTATAAGATCCCCCCGCTTCCTTCTAAATTCCAACAAGTACAGTCCCAGTCTACTCAACCTCTCCTCGTAATCCAACCCCTTCAGCTCTGGGGTTAACCTAGTGAATCTCCTCTGCACACCCTCCAGCGCCAGTACGTCCTTTCTCAAGGAAGGAGACCAAAACTGAACACAATACTCCAGGTGTGGTCTCACTAACACCTTATACAATTGCAGCATAACCTCCCTAGTCTTAAACTCCATCCCTCTAGCAATGAAGGACAAAATTCCATTTGCCTTCTTAATCACCTGTTGCACCTGTAAACCAACTTTTTGCGACTCATGCACTAGCACACCCACCCAGGTCTCTCTGCACAGCAGCATGCTTTAATATTTAATCATTTAAATAATAATCCCTTTTGCTGTTATTCCTACAAAAATGGATAACCTCACATTTGTCAACATTATATTCCATCTGCCAGACCCTAGCCCATTCACTTAACCTATCCAAATCCCTCTGCAGACTTCCAGTATCCTTTTGCTTTACCACTCATCTTAGTGTTGTCTGCAAACGTGGACACATTGCCCTTGGTCCCCAACTCCAAATCATCGATGTAAATTGTGAACAATTGTGGGCCCAACACTGATCCCTGAGGGACACCACTAGCTACTGATTGCCAACCAGAGAAACACTCATTAATCCCCACTCTTTTCTTTCTATTAATTAACCAATCCTCTATCCATGCTACTACTTTACCCTTAACTCCATGCATCTTTATCTTATGCAGCAACCTTTTGTTTCTTTTGGCACCTTGTCAAAAGCTTTCTGGAAATCCAGCTATACCACATCCATTGGCTCCCCGTTATCTACCGCACTGGTAATGTCCTCAAAAAATTCCACTAAATTAGTTAAGCACGACCTGCCATTTATGAACCCATGCTGCATCTGTCCAATGGGATAATTTCCATTCAGATGCCTCGCTATTTCTTCCTTGATGATAGATTCCAGCATCTTCCCGACTACCGAAGTTAAGCTAACTGGCCTATAATTACCCGCTTTCTGCCTACCTCCTTTTGAAAACTGTTTGCTAATTCTCTGAAGTTTCTTGCGGTCTTGGGCAAGCAGTTGTCACACCAGGCTGCGATGCAGCCAGATAAGATGCTTTCTATGCTGCATCTGTAAAAATTGGTAAGAGTTCTTGTGGGCATGCCAAACTTCCTTAGTTACTTGAGGAAGTATAGGCGCTAAATGGGATAGAATGTTAGAATTGTATAAAACACTAGTGAGGCCACAACTGGAGTACTGTGTGCAGTTCTGGTCACCACGTTACAGGAAGGACATTAGTGCTCTGGAGAGAGTGCAGAGGAGGTTTACAAGAATGTTGCCAGGGCTAGAAAAGTGCAGCTATGAGGAGAGATTGGATATGTTGGGGTTTTTTCCTTGGAACAAAGAAGGCTGAGAGTGAGTTAATTGAGTTGTACAAAATTATGAAGGAAAGTGGACAGGATAAAATTGTTTCTCTTGGTGGAGAATTCCAGAACCAGGGGACATAGATTCATGATTAGTTGCAGAAGGTGTAGGGGAAACAAGAGGAAGAACGTTTTTACACAGAGTGTAGTGGGAGTCTGGAATTCACTGCCCGAGTTGGTGGTGGAGGCAGAAACCCTAAACTCTTTTAAAAGGTACCTGAATCGGCACCTTAAATGCTGTAAGGTACAGGGCTATGGGCCAGGTGCAGGAAGGTGGGATTAGAAAGGGCACCTGGGTGTCCTGGGGCAGGCATAGACAATATGGGTCAAATGGCCTCCTTCTGTGCTGTACCTTTCTATGATTCTATTTTATGATTCTGTTGATGGACCAGGGGCTGGATTTTCCGATTTTGAGACTACGTGCTGCCGCCGGTGTGGAATCAGTGGTGTTTCACAACAGCAAAAACAACGCAACAGCTGCACCGATTAGCAACTCTAAAAGGCCAGCACCATTGCCACGTGGAACACAACCGAATCCAAGTGAAACGGCGCCGGATTCGCCAGGTCCATGATTGGTGCACAAGAGGCTCATAGGCCGCAGCCACACTTAAATGGTCCTTCCCCCTACACACACCGCCCCAGTCAACAAGATGGCTAGAAGGAGAGCAGCGCCACGGTTGAGGGAGCTGAGCTGGAGACCCTCCTGGATGCCGTGGGGGAGAGGCGGATGACCCTGTACCCTGGCCTGGGAGGAAGGCCACCAGGCGCCGCTGTTCGCTGTGCGTGAGCACAGCTGGCAGAAGCGGGGGGATGGCCGAACCCCCACATACCAGCATCCATGCCAGCCGCAATGGCCGGGTACCCTGGCCACTGATGCCATCACCTACCCAACGCCTGGGCTGCATGCGCGGATTATCTAACAGCGTCATTGTATGTGTTTGCCCCAGAAGAAGGCCTCGCATAACCACCGGGAGCGGGAAAAGACCGGAGGGGGACGACAAGACATGCGGCCCTCGACTCTGCCCGAGCAGAGGGCATTGGACATGGTCGGATGCCCGGAGGAAAGGGTGGGCAAGCAAGTGAGACCCTGCTCAGTTGCGGATTCCCATGACACATGTGTGGGCACCCCCTCCACATCCCCCGCACCCACCTCAGCCCACACCCCCCCTTACCCCCTCAACCCACATCCCTCCCCTCCAACCCCCTCCCACCCCCACCCCTCTCAGCCCACACCCCTCCCCTGCAGTCTAACCATGCATGTCGTCTTGTGTCTGGGGAGCCACTGCCCCCCAGACGCCTGAGCACTGACGTGGAGAGCAGCCTGAACACCACCCCTCTGCCCAAGGCCCAGGTGTTTGGCTCGGAGGAGGACACGGACTTTCCCTCACTGCTGTCTCCTACACCCTCCATCATCTTAGAGACTATCACCTCGGTTGAGCACATTAGTGTGGAGGCTCCTGGGACACTCTCTGGTGCGCACCACACATCGCATCCGGTACAGCAGGTGGAGGTAGGAGCAGCTGCAGTCCAGACAGGTCCCGGGCTCCTGGAAGATACAGTCCCAGCCACAGTGCAGGTGCAGTCAGAGACCCAGTGACTACAGAAGGGGATGACGGCCAGCTTCCACCACCTGCAGGCACAGGTGAAGAAGTCCATCCGCATGCAGGAGCAGGGGGTGGTGCCGGTCATGCGTGCCAGATGGCGCCGGAGCGAGGCGACTCTCTGCGAACTCTTCCTAACAGATCCTCTTTTTATTTATCTTATATCGTTCTAATCTTTGCCTATTATGTATTATCTTTTATTTCCTTTTCTTTTCATGTACTTAATGATCTGTTGAGCTGCTCGCAGAGAAATACTTTTCACTGTACCTCGGTACACGTGACAAGAAACAAATCCAATCCAATCCACCCAGGCTGACACCGTACGGGTGTCATCTGCGGTGGAGGCAATGGGGGCGACGGTGTCGGATATGGGTCAGAGTGTGCAAGGCCTGGGGCATTCTGTGCCGGTGTGGGCGAGGCCAAGAGCAGGGCTGCCCTCTCTTATCAGACATGTGTCAGAGTCACCTGGACATTGCAGCGGCGCTCTTCAGCATGGCCCAGTCACAGCAGGCCATGGCTAAGAGCGTCGGTGGCATTGCCCAGCCGCTGGCCAGCGTTGCGCAGACATAGAGGAAGGTGGCCCAGACCCAGAGGGCATGGCCCAGACCCAGAGGGACGTGGCCCAGAAGTGGCTGATGTGGCACAGACCCTCAGTGTAGTGGCATAGTCCCAGACAGAGTTGGTCCACTCCCTGTGCTCATGGCAGTGAACGTGCAGACCCTGGTCGAGACCAGAGTGGGCCTCCAGGACTGGCAGCGCCAGGTGGCGGGGGGGTCTCGGGATGGCCCCACCCAGTGGCCACTGGGCACCCCTAGGGAGGAGGAGGTGCTGAGGCCCATGCTGGTGACTCCCGCAGGGGAGGTGCCAGAACAGTGCAGCACCTCAGACTCCCCCTCCTGTCCCTGGTGCATCTGGTGGGCAGCGGGCAGACAGGGCAGCACCACACCACCTGGGACGCCCGAGCAGTCGCCGGGCCCATCCAGGCCGGGTAGCCGCAGGAGACGTGCACCAACCCTTGTCACAGGGTAGGAGTCACAGCAGGCCGCCTCCACTCCTGCTATACTCTCTGGGGAACCACCTCGGCGTAGCATTAGGGCCCTTCAGGCCAGAAAGTTAGACACCAGTTAAGTTGGCACGGGCGCAGGGCACAGTTGAGATATAAGGGCTAGGGCACAGAATGTATATATATTCCTCTACAATAAGCACCTGTTAACACCTTTGAAACCTTCTTCAGTACTCTGTCTGATGGGTGTGGGGGTGGGCCGGTCAGTGCTGGTCGTGGGGACTGGTGGGTGGGGGACCAGTGCAGGCCCTGTGGGTGGACCGTGATCCCCTGCTTCCCTCCCTCCCCCCTCCCCCCCCCCTCCCCGACTGTCCCCAGCACCTTCACCGATGGGACCGTGTGATGGACTGGCCAGCTCACATGCAGGGATGACCCAGGTGGAAGGTGCTACAGTTGGCATGAGTCAGATGTTGTCATACAATGTGGAGCACCGGAGCTCATCGCAGAGTGAGTTGTCAACATCCTCCATCTCCTGGACCAGACCCGCCGTCACTGCCAACCCAGTGCCCCCAGTTCGTCGCACCGCAGGTATGTGTGGTGGAGGGTGTGTGCATGCGGATGGTTTGGTGGTGTGGGAGGTGAAGGGGTGTGTGGATGGTGGTGCACCTGCCCCTAGCCAGCAAATCCACTCCCCCCCCCCAATCGATGACAGGTGTCGCGATAAGGGCATCCCGTGCACGCTGGCCCTGGTAAACTCGTTGTGCGGCCTCCCGTGCCAGTCCGGATCCCATGTCCCCCTTATTGTCCCCCTCCCCTGCATCCTCCTCATCGGACAAGGCCCGCCCTTCCTCCTCATCCTCCTCCTCCAACACATCGCCCCTCTGCTGGGCATTGTTGTGGAGGTCGCAGCAGGCCGCCACGATGCGGGCAATCCTCCTAGCCTCATACTGGAGGCAGCTCCATAGAATTTACAGTGCCGAAGGAGGCCATTCGGCCCATCGAGTCTGCACCAGCCCTTGGAAAGAGTGCCCTACTCAAGCCCACACCTCTCCCCTATTGGGGTAATTGACCATTTTGGACACTAAGGGCAATTTAGCATGGCAAATCCACCTAACCTGAACATCTTTGGATTGTGGTAGGAAACCAGAGCACCCGGAGGAAACCCACGCAGACATGGGGAGAACATGCAGCCTCCTCACAGACAGTGACCCAAGCCGGGTATCGAACCTGGGGCACTGGAGCCGTGAAGCAATTGTGATAACCACTGTGCTACCGTGCTGCCTCCAGAGCACTCCAAGTACCTGAAGCGCACCTTCAGGACTCTGAAGCACTGCTCGACCAGACCCCCGGTCGCAGTATGGTCATCGTTGTAGCGGGTCTGTGGCCTCTGGATCAGTCATCAGCCACGACCGCAGTGGGTAACCCTTGTCGCCCAGCAGCCAGCCCCGCAGCCGGGGGAGTGCCCCTCAAATATGTTGGGGATCACCGAGTTCACCAGTACATACATGCTGTCGAGGTATCGGCTGCAGATGTGCATGATACGCATCTGTTGGTCGCAGACCAGCTGGATGTACATGTTTATGGAATGGAAGCTTGGTGTGTAGCAGCCGGTTATCCACAGGTAGCCATAGGGCGACATGCATGCCATCGATCACCACTTGGACCGGAGCATCCTGGCGATGACAGTGAACCCCGCTGCCCGGGCATCCTGGTGTGCGCGGTCCACATGGTACTGGATGTACTGGTCCGCATGTGCATATAGGGTGTCTGCGACGCACCTGTACGCCGATATCTGCAAAATCCCAAACAGGTCCCCACTTGGCGACTGGAAGGACCCTGTCACATAGACGTTCAGTGTGACATTCACCTTGACGATCACCGGGAGCGGGTGTCCTCCCCCATACCCCCGCGGTGTCAGGTGTGCCATCATCTGGCATATTTGTCTCACAGTCCCTCTGCTCATCCGCAGTCTCCACCTACACGACTGGTCCGGAAGGTCTTCGAATGACATGCGGTTGCGGTACACATGGGCATCAGCTGGTGCCCCCATGGCACCTCCTCCTCAGCCCGTTGGGCGGCTGGCCCTCCAGTCTGTGCAGCTGCCCTCTGCAACCCGCTCCTCTGCTGCAGCTTCCCTCTCCTCTCTGAGCGGCCTCCGTTCACGCTGCCACAGGGCCAAGGCATCTTGCAGAGCTGTGGCCAGCACACTTGGTTGGTGTCTGCAGGGGGTGAAAGGCCAACATGTTAGTGTGGCACATACCCCCATGCCCATCCAGGTTCCATGGGCTACATGGTGGCTCCGGTCGGCACTACGGGCCATCCCACGCACATCCCCCTCCTGTCCCCGCACCCCACCCCTTTGGTGCCCCCAGTCCTGGCATCCGTCCCTGCTGCCAGGAGTACTGTTGGCTGGCATTGTCCTCACTGGGGGCTGTCGTGTTGGGTGTTCCGCTATACAGCTGAACCAACACAGTTGCAGATGGTACAACTCTGTTTTATTACTATCAATAACAACATCTGTAAACTTATGACTGTGGTCGTTCTTTACCCATTAACCTGTGCACCCAGCCCTAACACTATCTGAGAGAGGCACTCAGCACATGGTGTATGTCTGAGTGGCACGCTGTGAGCTCTGTGCCCTGAGCTGTCTCCTGCTGGAATGAGCGGGAACTGTGGTGTTCCCCGTTTTATAGTGCGTGTGCTCTTGCCCGTGATTGGCTGTGATGTTGCGTGTGTGTTGATTGGTCCGTTGATCTGTCCATCAGTGTGTATGTGTGTTTTGTTGCTCTTATTAGCCTTAGTTTTATTAGCTCTGATTTCAAGTGGCAGTTGAAAGGAATTCAGGACCGGCATGTTCCTGTGAAGAAGAAGGATAAATACGGCAATTTTCGGGAACCTTGGATGACGAGAGATATTGTAGGCCTCGTCAAAAAGAAAAAGGAGGCATTTGTCAGGGCTAAAAGGCTGGGAACAGACGAAGCCTGCGTGGAATATAAGGAAAGTAGGAAGGAACTTAAGCAAGGAGTCAGGAGGGCTAGAAGGGGTCACGAAAAGACATTGGCAAATAGGGTTAAGGAAAATCCCAAGGCTTTTTACACGTACATAAAAAGCAAGAGGGTAGCCAGGGAAAGTGTTGGCCCACTGAAGGATAGGCAAGGGAATCTATGTGTGGAGCCAGAGGAAATGGGCGAGGTACTAAATGAATACTTTGCATCAGTAATCACCAAAGAGAAGAAATTGGTAGATGTTGAGTCTGGAGAAGGGTATGTAGATAGCCTGGGTCACATTGAGATCCAAAAAGACGAGGTGTTGGGTGTCTTAAAAAATATTAAGGTAGATAAGTCCCCAGGGCCTGGTGGGATCTACCCCAGAATACTGAAGGAGGCTGGAGTGGAAATTGCTGAGGCCTTGACTGAAATCTTTGGATCCTCGCTGTCTTCAGGGGATGTCCCGGAGGACTGGAGAATACCCTCTGTTTAAGAAGGGTAGCAAGGATAATCCCGGGAACTACAGGCCGGTGAGCCTTACTTCAGTGGTAGGGAAATTACTGGAGAGAATTCTTCGAGACAGGATCTACTCCCATTTGGAAGCAAATGGACGTATTAGTGAGAGGCAGCACGGTTTTGTGAAGGGGAGGTCGTGTCTCACTAACTTGATAGAGTTTTTCAAGGAGGTCACTAAGATGATTGATGCAAGTAGGGCAGTGGATGTTGTCTATATGGACTTCAGTAAGGCCTTTGACAAGGTCCCTCATGGTAGACTAGTACAAAAGGTGAAGTCACACGGGATCAGGGGTGAGCTGGCAAGGTGGATACAGAACTGGCTAGGCCATAGAAGGCAGAGAGTAGCAATGGAAGGATGCTTTTCTCATTGGAGGGCTGTGACCAGTGGTGTTCCACAGGGATCAGTGCTGGGACCTTTGCTCTTTGTAGTATATATAAATGATTTGGAGGAAAATGTAACTGGTCTGATTAGTAAGTTTGCAGACGACACAAAGGTTAGTGGAATTGCGGATAGCAATGAGGACTGTCAGAGGATACAGCAGGATTTAGATTGTTTGGAGACTTGGGCGGAGAGATGGCAGATGGAGTTTAATCCGGACAAATGTGAGGTAATGCATTTTGGAAGGTCTAATGCAGGTAGGGAATATACAGTGAATGGTAGAACCCTCAAGAGTATTGAAAGTCAAAGAGATCTAGGAGTACAGGTCCATAGGTCATTGAAAGGGGCAACACAGGTGGAGAAGGTAGTCAAGAAGGCATACGGCATGCTTGCCTTCATTGGCCGGGGCATTGAGTATAAGAATTGGCAAGTCATGTTGCAGCTGTATAGAACCTTAGTTAGGCCACACTTGGAGTATAGTGTTCAATTCTGGTCGCCACACTACCAGAAGGATGTGGAGGCTTTAGAGAGGGTGCAGAAGAGATTTACCAGAATGTTGCCTGGTATGGAGGGCATTAGCTATGAGGAGCGGTTGAATAAACTCGGTTTGTTCTCACTGGAACGAAGGAGGTTGAGGGGAGACCTGATAGAGGTATACAAAATTATGAGGGGCATAGACAGAGTGGATAGTCAGAGGCTTTTCCCCAGGGTAGAGGGGTCAATTACTAGGGGGCATAGGTTTAAGGTGAGAGGGGCAAGGTTTAGAATAGATGTACGAGGCAAGTTTTTTACGCAGAGGGTAGTGGGTGCCTGGAACTCGCTACCGGAGGAGGTGGTGGAAGCAGGGACAATAGTGACATTTAAGGGGCATCTTGACAAATACATGAATAGGATGGGAATAGAGGGATATGGACCCAGGAAGTGTAGAAGATTGTAGTTTAGTCGGGCAGCATGGTCGGCACGGACTTGGAGGGCCGAAGGGCCTGTTCCTGTGCTGTACATTTCTTTGTTTGTTGTTCTTTGTCTATCACCTTTGCTCACGAGTTGCCAGGCATCTGTCTGATACCGCCACGTGGTTCAAGCTCGAGTTATGATTAATAAGACAGCACACAGCTTAGTATGATCGAAATCAACGGTCATTTATTATGTACCGCAATAAATACTTACACAATAATCCTACTTTCTATATCACTACCTACCACTACTGGCCAATACTTAACTTTTGGGAATGGCTCACCAGGTCAGGGAAATGAATGGCTTATCGAATTGGGTCTGACCTGCGGGATTCAAAAGGCTAATACAGGTCGATGGCTAGGAGTCTTTATCGGGTAGCGATCGCTGGAGTCAAACTTACGGTTTCTGGTCGATGTTCTTGCGAAGGTTGCGAGCAGGAGAAGAAGGGAGAGAAGGGGCCGATCTGAGCTTGGCCCCCATTTTTATAGGGGCCAGGGTCTTCCTGCCTCTCGGGGCGGACCTTGACCCTGAGTCCCAAGTGATTGGACTTGTTCCCAATCACTGGGTTCGATATGCTCCAATAATGGGGCGATTCCTCGATCGGGGGTGGTCGTTCACCTGCCTTTGTTTTGGCCACTGCTGGCGCCGAGAGGTCTGGCCCGGCATTCAATTGCTAATATGTTGCAATTGTTCCCGGGGATAGCCGATTAAACTGCAGATGTCTGTGTTGATGTGCTGCTAATGGTCGCAGGTATCGATCTGGGCCGACTTCCCCAGAGCCGAATAAGCTATTCTGTCTGCAGCTGTCCGTTTGTGCCCCGTTGGCTGCTTTTCCCATCAGCCTTTTGGGTTAGCCATTTTATATCGGGTTTTGGCCAACTTAATCGGGAATCAGCCATTTTAGGTGGCTACATGCCCTACTTGTGATCCTAACGCGAAGCGTGAAGGATCATCTACATTTTGTCCTTTCCGTTCCCTGACCGGGGGGGGGGACACCTCCTACATGGCCACTACTCTGACCCTATCTATGGACAAAAATTTACCTAAACAATTCTTGAGGGCGTAATGTCAGGCAGGGGCATGCATCAACAAAATAAAAACTTGGAACCTCTAATTTTACCTAAATACACTCATCAAGCATTGCACCATCCTATCTCTCTAAAACATACAACAACAATCATAACATTCAATATACTCTTTCCTAGCTTGGCAGTCATTTTCTGTTAATGGGGTTTTGTACATTTTATTATTTACAGAAAAACACAAGTGCATGTTTTATTATTATTGTTTTATAGGTCGCGGGGGTCTGGGGTCGGGTCATACCCGAATATAGGGGATCGGATCCGATATACAGGGGTTCGAGCGCGGTCCGCTCTCCTTCTCCATTTGCGGAGGTGCATAGTCTGCACTGCACAGCAGAGTATCGCCAACGCTAACAGTGCTTCAATTACGTAAGACAGGGAGTACCAGGTTATGAACCTGGCACACTAGGAAGATGCAGTGTCGCTGGTCACTGGGCTTTGGGTACTGCGAGGCAGTGAAACATTAACAGCAGGGGGGTTTGGAGTAATGGGGTCCGCGGTCCCGCGCAACCAAATGTTCGTAAAGAAAATGTTGAGCACGATACGGTCTGGTTACGTTGGCTGTGGGCGGGGTGTGGTCTGCTGCGTCAAGCATGACGTGGTGGGCGTGGTTTGACTGTGCTCCATAAGCGTTTAACTGGTTTATGTGAAACCACGCAGTCTTACCATTTGGGTATTTGATTTTATATACCGATTGGCTTACTTTATCCGTAATGGAGTACGGACCCGAGTATCTCGGAGACAGAAATGTGCTGGGGTTATACACAGACAACATCACTTGTTGTCCTATATTATACTCCGTTGCATGTACTGCCTTATCAAAACAGGCCTTGCTCTGTTTTCTTTTAGTGCCCAGTTTAACAGCGGCTGCTAACTGAGCCGTTTTTACATTCGCAACTAGTTGCTCAACGGCTTTCTCGTGGGTGAGGGCCGTAACTTCAGGGCTGGTCAGGTCTAAACCCAACAAGTACTCTGTCCCTTTCATGGGGCGTCCTGTCATGAGAGTGTATGGGGTGTAACCTGTGGCGGTGGAAACAGTGTTACGCAAAAACATCAGCGCAAAGGGGAGGACAGATTCCCAAGTGGTGTTGTTCTGCTGGACCATTTTCCGAAGGGTGGTTTTTAGGGTCCGATTCATGCGCTCCACTATACCACTCGACTGTGGGTGGTACGCAATGTGAAATTTTTGGGTTATGCCAAATATCGTGAGGACGTTCTGCATGACCCGTCCCGTAAAGTGAGAACCTTGGTCCGATTCAATCTTGTAAAGATGTGGTGGGTTAGGATTTTGGCTGTGGTTTTTGCGGTGTTGGTGCAGGCTGGAAATGCTTCCACCCACTTGGTAAAAGTGTCTATGACCACCAGAACATATTTATAGCCATTCCTGCAAGGGGGCAATGGACCTATGAAATCGATCTGGAGGTTAGTCCAGGGGCCGTTAACGGGTCGGGTGTGGCTGAGATGTGCCTTTTTTGGCATATCTATCTGGGTTGTTCTGTGCGCAGATGAGGCAATTCTCAATCTTTGAGATTTGGCCACCAACAAAGCTGCGGTGGGATCGATTCCCTGGTGTCCATGACCATCATGGAATAAACAGATTAATTGGTTCCTATCCTGCTTAGGAACTACATAAAGGGTGTCCTTTAACACCACACCGTCATGTGTGGTTATCGAATTACCTCTCGTATGAGGCTGGAAACTTCCCTTTCACAATCTCAGTGACAGCGCTATCCTGCTTCTGGGCCTCTACTAGATCTTCGATCCTAGTCTGCGTGACCTGAACTGCACTCACTGGCGCACTCACTGGGGCGCTTTCGAGGGGCTTCCAAAAGTACCCATGCCTGGATCCTGCCTTAGCCAGCGCGTCGGCTTTAACATTTCCAGGGGGGGAGGAACGATGGTGGCTGCGGACTTTTATAATGCCGAAAGTCCTGTCCTTGGCTTTTTGCAAAATATGGCGGAGTAATGGGGCTGAGGGGAGGGGTTTCCCATCCGCGGAAACAAAGCCTCTTGTTTCCCAGAGGGGCAGAAATTCGATGAGGCTGTTGCAGACGTATAGGCTGTCTGAATATATGTCTGCTGGGCTGGGGAAGGAATCTGGGTGCTCTATAATGTAAGCGATGGCCGCAAGCTCTGCTGCCTGCGCGCCTAAGTGTCCGGGTAATTTTAATGCGATTTCCTCGAGGGCGCGTCCCTGCGCGTCCTCCACATTAATCCCACAACCTGTTATGCGTTCCCCATCCAGGACTGTGGAAGATCCATCCACATAGATCCTAATGGGATCACACGTGTCCGGGTGAGGGGGGCTCTGAGATGGAGTGGCTAGTTTTCTGTGGGTTTTTTCGCTATAAAGTGGGGATTATGCACTATATTATGGTGGGGCGAGATGATTTCACACTCATGGGGGCGGGGTTCCAGGGTACTGTAAATTGTCCGCTAAGTATGTGTGTGTCTTGGTCCGTTTGACTGTGATGTCCCGTTCTTGTGAGAGAAGGGTCCACCTAGCAGCGCGGATTTGGCTGACGGTACCGTCTTTAAGTCGTCCGTCTAGTAAAAGTTGGGTGGGGGTGTGCTCGGTCAAAATGGTGATGGGGTTCAGTCCGGTAATGTATAAAAAGTACTGGACTGCCCAGAAAACTGCGAGCAGGTGCCTCTCACAGGCTGAGAATCCCTGCTCCACAGCATCTAAAATTCGGGAGGCATAAGCCACGGGTCTTAGCTGGTCATGCCGTTCCTGCAGGAGCACGGCTGAAAGGGTGCGGTCTGTGGTCGCTACCTCTATGGCGTAAGGGGAAAGCGGGTCTGGAACTTGTAGTGCGGGGGCGGCTATGAGCGCCTGTTTTAATGATTCCACAGCATCCGTGTGCTGTGGAAGCCACTCCCAGGAGGTCTGAGAGGGGCGCTGCCTTGCTGGCGAAACCGTCAATGTGGTTTCGGCAGTAGCCAACCAGTCCTAAAAATGACCGGAGGGCTGAAACGTGTTGGGGAAGGGGCAATTTAGCGATCGAGTCAATTCTTTTGTGCTCGATCTCGCGTTTGCCGTGTGTGATAATAGTACCCAAATATACCACTTTCTCTTCCGATACCTGGGCCTTTTTGGGGTTTACTTTACAACCAATGGAATGTAATAATTCCAGGAGTTCGGACAGAAGCTCAATGTGCTCATCCTTTGTGTCTGTCTGCAGTAGTAGATCGCCTACATACTGTACCAGACATTAGGGGCGAGAACATTTTGCTAGTCCATTTGCCAGCTGTGGGTGGAAAATGGAGGGGGAGTTGCGGAAGCCTTGTGGCAGGCATGTCCACGTGTATTGCTGTGCTCGGAAAGTGAAGGCAAATTTGTACTGGCACGCCTTTGCCAATGGAATGGACCAGAATCCATTACTGACGTCCAAAACCGTGAAATATCGGGCATGGAGTCCATGTTTGAGCATGGTCTCGGGACTTGTTGCTATGGTGGGGGCTGCTACGGGGGTGACTTTATTGAGTTCCCGATAATCAATGGTCAAGCGCCATGATCCGTCGGGTTTCCTTACTGGCCAAATCGGGGCATTATTAGTTGAGGCCACCGATCTTAGGACGCCCTGCTCTAATAAGCTTTCTATAACTTTTAGGATTTCTCCCTCTGCTTCTAGGGGGAATCCGTACTGCTTTTGGGGTCTCGGGTCCGGTCCTGTTATTTGTACAGAGCCAGTCATCCGTCCACAGTCGTGCTTGTGGGTCGCGAATGCTGCCCTGTTTTTTTGCAGGATTGCCCTAACCTGTCGGTCCATGCTGAGTGTGGTGGGGTTGAACCAAAACTCACCTACTGCACTAATTTTGTTCATGTAGTCCCCAATGTTGAGCGTTGCGGGGCCTCTAGCGGATTTCGCCATCTTCCAGACACACTGGTTGACTGGATCGAAAGAGAGGTGGTGGGAATTCATGAAGTCGATTCCCAAAATGTGCTCTGCTGTTTGGGGCAGGTCGACTAAAACTACGGGGTGTTTTGTGTTAATGGTTCCGATTTGGATGGGTACAGGGGCTGTGATGTGTCCCTGTTGTGAGTGGCCTGTGAAGCCGCTGAGGGTGATAGTGGCTGTAGTGGGCCACGTGTCCTTACCAAGGGTGGAGGAATTTAAGGTGGTGCGGGACCCTCCTGTGTCCCAGAGAAGCTCGATCGGCTGTCTCCTAATTTTCGCTGCGACTATGGGTCGTCCTGACCTATCCCAAAGGGTATCGCAGACCCAACTGGGGGAGCCTGTACACCGTCAGTCCGTTCCGGTCAAGTATGCCTGATCCGACTGGGCGCTAACGCTATGTATGGGCTCTGCCTTTTTCTTAGTGAGAGTGCCTGTTTGCTGGGCTCTCTGTGGTTTTTTAGGGGCATTGCATTCTTTGGCAAAATGTCCCAACAGTCCGCAATTGTAGCATTCTTGCGGTTTTGCTGGGGGGGGGGTTCTCTTTCCCTCGTTTACCCTTCCAGGGTTGTGAAGAGTAGTTCTTACTGCCTGCATGTCTGCGGCGGCTTGTTTTTCCTCGGGGGTTCTAGCGGCGGGTTTATTGTGAGCAGACTGTTCCCAAACACGGGACAATCATTTGACCTCCCACTTCTCATTATGAGCCTCCTCCGAGGGGTAATAATTACTACAGGCATTCTGTCCTGCTTCCATGGCATGGGAGATACGGGTGCGGGTCCATTTGGCCATATTGTCTGCGGACAAATGGGCACGGTCTACGTTTCCAAAAACGGCTTCAAAGTGAATCCACAAGCGTCCTGCGAACGCTGTGGGGTGTTCAGACTGTTTCTGTCTGCACTTATTTAGGCCATCTACGGGGTCGCCCCGGTTATACCCGATCGCATCCAGGATCGCGGTATGCATTTCTGCAAGGGTGTCTCCTCCTACGTTCTGTGGGTCGGGGGGGGCTGCTGCGACCGATGGGTCTAAGCTGAGGACCATGAGCTTTACCTGCTCTTTCTCATCCAGGCCGTACAAGGTCGCCTGGTGTTTGACGGTGGCAAAGAAATGGTGTGGGTCTGAAGCGGGGAGGAACGGTGTGATTTTTGCACACGCGTCCCGTAATTGGGTCACTGTGAGGGGGGTGGAATATAGGAATTCCGCCTCGTCTGCTGTGGCTGTGCGGTGGGTTGTTACAGGGTTCATGGGAGCCTGGACTACCTGCTGTGTGGGGGGTGGGGGTGCTTTCCTCCTTTGGGGCTTTCCCGGCGCACATGTTCCCTGGACATATCTCTGCGCTGTCTCCTGCAATTCTTCCCAATCAGGGCCGTCTTCCTGTTCTAAACTTTCCCCAAAGGTTTCTTGGAATCCTTTTTGGACAGAAAGCAGTGATTGCAGGTCTGCAATTTGCTTTCGGCACTTCGCATGGTCTATGGTACTCTGCCTTTGTTCCGTGGTTGCAGCGTGGAGCGCTCTCAAGGCTGCCTTGAGATCACTACATTGCTTCTGTAGCGTCTCCACCTGCTTCTCTGTCTCTTTCTTAACCAGGACTGCACGCTGCGTGTCCTGATAAGCCTTCTCATACTGGGATTGAAAACTGCTTAAATGCGCCAGACAAGACTGGTGACCCCGTTTGGCGTCAGCCACCTCTTCGTCCTTTGCCGCTAACTGCCTTTTCAATTCCAGGATCTCTTTCTCTATCTCGCATACTTCGATTTTACTCATACGATGTATGCCTTCTATTTCTTTCCGGAGCGTCCTGACGACCCCCTCTGTGCCTCGCAATTGTGCCAGACAGGACACAATTGCCATCGGCTTGCGCGCTTTTGCTAAGCTCTTCTTATGGATTTCACTCATGTTCTCCCACCAAGTATGCCCTATACTTCCGGGACCTGAGTCGTCATTATTGCAGAAACCGCTCCACACCCTCCAGGGCCATCATTTGCCCTGTAGAAATTTCCGAATTTCCACTTCCCAAATGGGACACTGTCCCACTTTAACGCTGCTGATCGGTGCGACCGCAAATTCTTCGGGGTTCATGAGGCGTTGCATTGCCTGCATGGCCATCTCTCTTATCTGCTTGCTATGTTCGAATTTGGAACAGGGGGCTAAGGTGGTGTCGTAGATGCGGGTACGGCTTGCGCTAATTTCCGAAAATACCGACTTCCGACAGTTTTGACGCAACAAAATCTATCAGTTTTACCTTATAACCCTGTTAGTTACACATGCATACACACACTTCCGAATTGTGAATTATTAACCAGAACCGCTTGAACACTTGTGGTTTTTTTTTGTTTTTGTTTCCAATTGGATTCTATTCAAATTTCTGGGGTTCTCCCGGAGTGGTTTTCCACTTCCATCTCGGGTCCCGGCGGAGTCGCCAATTATGTTGCTCTTATTAGCCTTAGTTTTATTAGCTCTGATTATGTCACCTTTGCTCACGAGTCGCCAGGTATCTTTCTGATACCGCCACATGGTTCAAGCTCGAGTTATGATTAATAAGACAGCACACCGCTTAGTAAGATTGAAATCAATGGTCATTTATTATGTACAGCAATAAATACTTACACAATAATCCTACTTTCTATATCACTACCTACCACTACTGGCCAATACTTAACTTTTGGGAATGGCCCACCAGGTCAGGGAAGCGAATGGCTTACCGAATTGGGTCTAGCCTGCGGGATTCAAAAGGCTGATACAGGTCGATGGCTAGGAGTCTTTATCGGGTAGCGATCGTTGGAGTCAAACTTATGGTTTCTGGTCGATATTCTTGCGAAGGTTGCGAGCAGGAGAAGAAGGGAGAGAAGGGGCCGATCTGAGCTTGGCCCCCATTTTTATAGGGGTCAGGGGCTTCCCGCCTCTCGGGGCGGACCTTGACCCTGAGTCCCAAGTGATTGGACTTGTTCCCAATCACTGGGTTCGATATGCTCCAATAATGGGGCGATTCCTCGATCGGGGGGTGGTCGTTCACCTGCCTTTGTTTTGGCCACTGCTGGCGCCGAGAGGTCTGGCCCGGCATTCAATTGCTAATATGTTGCAATTGTTCCCGGGGATAGCCGATTAAACTGCAGATGTCTGTGTTGATGTGCTGCTCCGACTTCCCCAGAGCCGAATACGCTATTCTGTCTGCAGCTGTCCGTTTGTGCCCCGTTGGCTGCTTTTCCCATCAGCATTTTGGGTTAGCCATTTTATATCGGGTTTTGGCCAAATTAATCGGGGATCAGCCATTTTAGGTGGCTACAGTTTGCACCATGATGTTTATCTGAATATCATGACAGGGGCTGCTGTAGGTGTGGCCCAGGGTGGACCCCCCCGGTGGGTGGTGGCCAGTTGGGGGGGTGGCACGTTCTGGCATGGGGCGGGATGTATGGATTTGTGCGCCCATACGGCCAGTGCCATTGTGTCGAACCAGGGGCTGGGATGGGTGGTCAGCAAGATGGCCGCTGTAATGGCGGTCCATGACAGGTCCAGTCCTGGGGGGGGTGGAGGGTGGCGAGGTGGGGCACCCTGGCTGCTCGGCTATCCCTCCCCGCCGATGTGTGGGCCAGCAGCCTGCAGGCACTCCACGCCATTTCCTACCTTCTCTCTCTCGTTCAGCAGCTAGGACGCCAGGTTCATGATTTTTATAACCACAAGTGAACGACGTCGTTGGGAAATCAGCCCATTGGAGGCGGCGAATCGCAGATGCCCTGGAGCATATCAATGATATGCTTACTGCATATTCAGCCCGCGCGGCAAGCGCCGCATTTATGCCATTTTCAGGGTGCCGGAGCATCCCAATTTGGCGTCAAACCAGCGTCTACAGCGATTTCGGCATCGGAAACTATTCTCTGCCCAATCGTATTTCATGATTTTGGCAATGGAAAACGGAGAATCCAGCCCCAGCTCTCTGAAGTGCCACAGCCTTGACCTGGGCTGCCTCTCACTCAATATGTAGAAAGGAGACTCATAGACGATAGACCCTTGTTGCCAGTTGTCTCTGCAGTCCGGGTCTCTGCTCCCCAGCTGCTGAGGATCTGTTATTTACATCATTGAAGCAACGTGGCTCTGAACTCCATTGATTGAAGTGGCATAACTGATTCCTGGATGGCAGGACTGACGTATGAGGAGAGATTGAGTCAATTAGGGTTATATTCACTGCAGTTCAGAAGAATGAGGGGGATCTCATTGAACCCTATAAACTCCTAACAGGATTATACAGGATAGATGCAAGAAGGTTGTTCTGATGGTGGAGGTGTCCAGAGCCAGAGGTCACAGTCTGAGGCTATGGGGTAGGCCATTTCGGATTGAGATGGGGAGAAATCTCTTCACCCAGAGAGTGGTGAGCCGGTGGAATTTGGTACCAAGCAGCTGATGCCAAAACATGTTTTCAAGAAAGAGTTAGATATAGCACTTGGGGCTAAAGAGATCAAAGGATATGGCGGGGAAAATGAGAATAGGTTACTGAGTTGGGTGATCAGCCATGATCATCATACATGGCGGAGTAGACTCGAAGGGCCAAATTTCCTCCTCCTGCTTTTATTTTCTATGTGTGCCTATTAAGAATTGAGCTCTGAGGGATTATTAGGCATTGATCCTCATTGATCACTCTGTGAGGGAGTCAAGGTTTCAAAGTGAGGGCAGGGTTATGATGGACTAAGTGATTCAGACAACAGACAATGGTGTTAGGGAGTAAACAGTTCCAGACTGCAGACTGGAGTGCTGTGGTGGAATGATTACCGACTGGAGTGTGAGGAGTGGAGGGATTCAGACAGCAGACTTGGGTGTAAGGAAAGGACCAGTGTCAGTCTAAAAACTGCGAGAACTTTGAGGAGTAGCACTGACACTTACGGTTCTTTTCTTATCTTCAAACACTTCCCTCGCTTCTTCATATGAGCAGATCTCCTCTTGACACTCTCGCTGAATGGCACCTCTTTTCAGCTCTTCCAGACCCACATTAGCCCGTCTCTCTCTGTGCAGCAGACCATTGGCTTCAGTCTCCTGCAAGAAGACTGGATGGGACAGATCTCAATAGATACAACAAACTAAACACATCGATAGCTGCTGCATTGGGCTATTTTGGGCAATACATCAAGTTAGATTGAAAAATAATGTTGAATTATTACAAAAATATAGCAATCTTCTTACATTGCAATCAAGCGGCACTTATTCAGCAATAACCTGCTCACAGTCTCTGTTTGAGTTCCGCCAGGGTCACTCAACTTCTGACCTCATCACAGCCTTGATTCAAACATTAGTTCAAAAAGAGCTGAATGCCAGATGTGAGGTGAGAGTGACTGACCTTGCATCAAGGCAGCATTTGACCGACTATGGCATCAAGGAGCCCTTGCAAAACTGGAGTCAATGGGGATCAAAGGGAAACCTCTCCACTGGTTGGAGTCATACCTGGCACAAAGGAAGATGGTTGGAGGTCAATTGTCTTCACTCTAGGACATAACTGCAGGAGCTCCTCAGGGTCGTGTCCTAGGCCCAACCATCTCCAACTGCTTCATCAATGACCTCCCTTCCATCATGAGGTCAGAAGTGGGGATGTTTGCAGATGACTGCACAATGTTCAGCACCATTCACAACTCCTCAGATAATGAAGCAGTCCATGTGCAAATGCAGCAAGACCTGGACAATATCCAGACTTGACAAGTGACAAGTTGCATTTGCGACACACATACGCCAGGCAATGTCCATCTCCTAAAAGAGAGGATCTAATCATCGTCCCTAGACATTCAATGGCATTACCATATCTGAATCCTTTACAATCAACATCCTGGAGGTTATCATTGATCAGAAACTGAACTGAACTAGCCATATTAATACTGTGACCACCAGGGCAGCTAAAAGGCTAGGAATCCTTCGGCGAGTAACTCACCTCCTGACCCCACCAAAAGTATGTCCACCCACAAGGCACAAATCGGGAGTATAATGGAATACTCTCTACTTGCCTGGATGAGTGCAGCTCCAACAACACTCAAGAGGCTCAACACCATCCAGAACAAAGCAGCCCACTTGATTATAGAATCATAGAATTTACAATGCAGAAGGAAGCCTTTTGGCCCATCGCGTCAGCACCGACTCTGGGAAAGAGCACCCTACTTAAGCCCACACCTCCATCCTATCCCCGTAAACCAGTAAGCCCTCCCCCCCTTTTTGGAGAACTAAGGGCAATTTAGCATGGCCAATCCACTTAACCTGCACGTCTTTGGATTGTGGGAGGAAACCGGAGCGCGCAGAGGAAACCCACGCAGGTTGCTCCCCCTTCCACAAATATCCAAGCCCTCCTCCACCAACGAACAGTGGCAGCCATGTGTACCATCTACAGGATGTATTGCAATAACTTGCCAAGGTTCCTTAAACAGCACCTTCCAAACCCACGACCATTAACGACAAGAGCAGCAGATTCCTGAGAACCCCACCACCTGAAGGTTCCTCTCCAGGTCACTTACCCATCCCAACTTGGAAATATATCGCCGTTCCTTCATTGTCGCTGGGGCAAAATCCTGGAACTCCCTCCTTACTAGCACAGTGGATGTACCTACACCTCAGGGACTGCAGCAATTCAAGAAGGCAACTCACCACCACCTTCTGAAGGGCAACTGATGGGCAATAAATGCCGTGTAACCATTTACACCCTCATCCCATAAATGAATTAAAATAATTTAAAATTGCTCAGAGCGGCCACTGCTCTGTTCTTGAAGATCTGAAGTGCCATAGTCACCCTCAGGAGACCCTCCGTTGTCTTGTGTGGCACTGCTACCATGCTAAGTAGGATATACTAAGAACAGATTGCATAGCTCAAAACTGGGCATTCATGAGGTACTGTGGGCCTCCAACAGCAGCAGATCATAGTCAACGATAATCTGTAACCTCCACTTGTGCATTACAATTGTCTACAATTACTATCCTCTACCTTTAGAACCATGTACCATGACTATCCTTTACCATTACCATCAAGCCAGTGTACCAACCCTGCTTCAATGAGAAGAACAGGAGGGCATGCCAGGAGCAGCACCAGGCATGCCTAAAAATGAATTGCCAACCTGGTGAAGCTACAAGACAGGACTACAAGCATTCTTACCAGCAGTAGCAGCATGCTACTGAAAGCAAGCTATTGTAATCGATTTTACAACCAATGGATCAGAGCAAATCTTTGCAGACCTGCCACATCCAGTCATGAATGGTGGTGAATAATTGAACAAATTTCCCCATTTATATATTTATGAGGGAGACCAGCACATCAGTGCAAAAGAAAAGGCTGAAGCATTGTGGGCAGCAGGGTAGCACAGTGGTTCGCACTATGGCTTCACAGTGCCAGGATCCCAAATTCGATTCCCAACTTGGGTCCCTGTCTGTGCGGAGTCTGCACATTCTCCCCGTGTCTGTGGGTTTCCTCCGGATGCTCCGGTTTCCTCCCACAAGTCCCAAAAGAAGTGCTATTAGGTAATTTGGACATTCTGAATTCTCCTCTGTGCACCCAAACAGGTACCGGAATGTGGCGACTCGGGGCTTTTTCACAGTAACTTCATTGCAGTGTTAATGGAAGTCTACTTGTGACAATAACGATTATTATTCGCAACAATCTTCAGCAGGAATTGTTGAGTGGATGATCCACCTCAGCCTCCTCTTGAGGCCCCCAGCATCACAGATGCCAGTCTTCAGCCAATTCAATCCAGTCCACAAGGGATCAGGAAATGGCTAAAGTCACTGCAAAATGCTGAAAACTTGTGTCTCAGAAGTTGTCATGCCCCTGGCTAAGCTGTTCCAGTTCTGAGGCTGGAGGAAATTAGAGATTGGTAGGGGTAAGACCATGGAAGGATTTGAAAACAAGGTAGAGAATTTTAAAATCAAGATGTTGCTTGATCAGTAGCCAACGTAGGTCAGAGAGTGCAGGAGGAGGTAGGGGAATGGGGCTTGGTGCAAGTTAAGACTTGGGCAGCATAGCTTTGGATGACCTCCAGTTTACAAAAGGCAGAATGTGGGATTTGTATACATACAGCTGCAAGTATCTCTCTTTCTACCCCCCCCCCCCTTTTTAAATGGTATCATTCAATTCATATTACCTTTACTAATTTTTCCTACCAAATTGTATAATGAGGCTTTGTGGGTAGAGCTTAAGAACAAAAAAGGGACAGCCACATTGCTAGGTAGACCCCAGATAGTCAGCGGAAAATTGAGGAGCAAATATGTGTGCAATTCGCAGAGCTATGTAGAAATAACAATGGAGTAATTGTATTAGGTGATTTCAATTTTCCCCACATTGTTTGGGACAGTCACTGTGTTAAGGGCTTTGATGGAGTGGAGTTCTTAAAGTGTATACAGGAGAACATTTTAGCTCAATATGTAGAGGGTCCAACTAGAGATGGTGCAGTGTTGGACCTGATTCTGGAAATAAAACCGGACAGATGGTTAATGTGTTGGTGGGAGAGCTTTTTGGTGATAGTGGCCACAACATGGTACAATTTAAGATGGACAAAGAAATGGTCAAGTTGCAAAAAGAGGTTGTGGATTGGGGGAGAGCGGATTTTCGTAAAATATGGCAGGATCTAGCCAAGGTAGACTGGAATAAATTACCTGTGGGGAAATCTACACAAGAGCATTAAGGGGCATTCAAAAAAGTATTAGGGAGGGTACAGGCCCAGTATGTTCCCTCTAGGGTAATAGGAAGGAGTAACAAGCCCAAAGAACCATGGATGACCAGAGACATTCAGGATATGAAGAGAAGGAGCAGAGAGGCTTTTAGCTAGTAGAAGGGAAGCAAATCAACTGAGGCATGAGTGGAGTACAGAAAGTGCCGGGTGGAGTTTAAGAAAGTAATTGGGAGAGCAAAGAGGGGATATGAGAAAGCTGTGGCTTGCAAAATTAGGGAAAATCCCAAGATATTCTATAAGTATATCAATGGGAAGAGTATAACCAGGGAAAGAGCAGGGCCCATTCGGGACTGAGGGGGAAATCTGTGGGTGGAGCAAGAGGACACTGGTGGGGTGTTGAACGAATACTTCATATCTGTCTTCATCCAAGAGATTGATATAGGAGGTAGATATAGAACTCGGGAGAGAAACTGTGATGTTCTTGAACAAATTGTCATAGGGAGTGACAAGATATTGGAGGTGTTGGCAGGCTTAAAAGTGGACAAATCTCCAGCAGGTCTGGATAAATTATGGTGTGTGTGTGGGCGGGGGGGGGGGAGGAGATTGCCAAGGCTCTGACCCAAAGTTTTAATTCCTCTCTGGCCTCGGGGGTGGTGCCAGAGGACTGGAGAACAGCTAATGTAGTCCCACTATTTAAGAAGGGTTGTAGAGATAAGCCAGGGAACTATAGGCCAGTGAGTCTCACATCAGTGGTTGGGAAACTATTGGAGAAAATTCTGAAGGAGAGAATCAAGCTCCACTTGGAGAGGCAAGGTGGAATCAGGAACAGTCAGCATGGCTTTGTCAGAAGGAGGTCATGCCTCAAACATTTGAATGCATTTTTTGAGCATGTGATCAGGTGTGTAGATGAGGCTAGTGTAGTTGCTGTAGTTTACATGGATTTCAGCAAAGCCTTTGACAAGTCCCACAGGGGAGACTTATAAAGAAGGCAGATGCACATGGGATAACTTGATAAAGTGGATTAAAAATTGGCTTAGCTGTAGGAGACAGCAGGTGATGACAGATGGCAGCTTTAGTGATTTGAAGCCAGTGTCCAGTGGCATACCACAGGAATAAAAGCAAATTACTGCAGATGATGGAATCTGAAACAAAAACAAAAAATACTGGACAATCTCGGCAGGTCTGACAGCATCTGTGGAGAGAAAAGGGAGCCAATATTCCGAGAACGGAATCATTGGCAATCTAGTTGTGCGAAACCCTTTCCGGATGAGCAACCATAATACGATAGAATCTTTCATCAAGATGGAGTGTGAAGTAGTTGATTCTGAGTCTAGGGTCCTGAATCTTAACAAAAATAATTTTGATGTAATGAGGCGTGAGTTGGCTCTGATCAATTGGGGAATGTTACTTCAGGGGATGACAGTGGCTAGGCAATGGCAAACATTCAAGGAGCGCATGGTGGAACTGCAACAATTGTTTATTCCTGTCTGGCACAAAAGTAAAATGGGAAAGGTGGTCAATCCATGGCTTACAAGGGAAATTAGGGATAGTATTCAATCCAAGAAAGTGGCAAACAAATTGGCCAAGAAAAGCAACAGGTCTTCGGATTTGGAGCTGTTTGGAATTCAGAAAGAGGATCAAGTGATTAATTAAGAAGAGGAAAATAAGGGCAGCATGGTGGCGCAGTGGTAGCACTGCAGTCTCATGGCGCCAAAGTCCCAGGTTCGATCCCGGCTCTGGGTCATTGTTCGTCTGGAGTTTGCACATTCTCCCCGTGTTTGCATGGGTTTTGCCCCCACAACCCAAAGATGTAGGTGGGTTGAAGATGCTAAATTGTCCATTAATTGGAAAAAATGAATTGGGTACTCTAAATTTATAAAAAAAGAGAAAAAAAAAAAGAAGGGGAAAATAGAGTACAAATGTAAGCTTGCAGGGAACATAAAAAATTTCCGTAAAAGTTTCTATAGGTACATGAAGAGAAAAGGATTGGTGAAGACAAATGTAGGTCCCTTACAGTCAGGAACAGGGGAATATAAAATAGGGGACAAAGAAATGGCTGAGTAACTAAATGCATACTTCGGTTCTGTCTTCATAAATGAGGACACAAATAGAATACCCGAAATGTTGGGGAATGTAGGGTTTAGTGAGAGGGAGGAACTGAAGGTGGTCTACATCAGTAGAGAAATAGTGTTGGGGAAATTGATGGGATTGAAGCTGATAAATCCCCAGGGTCTGATAATCTACATTCCAGGGTACTGAAGGAGGTGGCTCTAGAAATAGTGGATGCATTAGCACTGCTGCCTCAAAGCGCTGAAGACCCGGGTTCGATCCTGGCCCTGGGTCACTATCCATGTGGAGTTTGCACATTCTCCATGTGTCTGCATGGGTCTCACCCCCACAACCCAAACAGATGTGCAGGATAGGTGAATTAACCACGCTAAATTGCCCCTTAATTGTAAAAACAAATGAATTGGGTACTCTAAATTTATTTTTAAAAAGAAATATTTGATGCATTGCTGGTCATTTTCCTGGATTGTATCGACTGCGGAACAGTTCCTGCAGATTGGAGAGTGGCTAATGTAACTCCACCATTTAAAAAGGGAGGTAGAGGGAAAGCACAGAATTATAGACCAGTAAGCTTGACATTAGTAGTGGGGATAATGCAGTAAATTATATACCAGTAAGCCTGACGTCAATTGTGGGGAAAATTCCATAATCCATTTTCAAAGATTTTATAGAAGAGTACTTAGAAAACAGAGGCAGAATCGGATAGAGTCAGCATGGATGTACTGGAATTTTTTGAGAATGTAACTAGTAGAATTGATGAGGGCGAGCAAGTGGATGTGGTGTATTTGGACTTTCAGAAGGCTTTTGACTGCATCAAAGATTAGCATGTAAAATTGAAACGCATGGGATTGGGGGTAGTGTATTGAGTTGGATAGAAAACTGGTTGGCCAACAGGAAACAAAGAGGAGAAATTAACAAGTTTTTCTCAAATTGGGAGGCAGTGACTAGCAGGGTACCGCAGAGATCAGTACTGGGACACCAGTTATTCACAATATATATTAATGATGTCGATGAGGGAACAAAATGGCAGATCTCCAAATTTACAGATGACATCAAGTTGTGTGAGGGGGGGGGGGGGCTGCTGTGAGGAGGTTGCAGAGATCCTTCAGTGTGATTTGGATAAGTTGAGTGAGTGGGCAAATGAATGGCAGATTAAGTATAATTTGGTAGCAAAAACAAGACGGCATACTATTATCTGAATGGCCATGAATTAGGAGTGGGGAACGTGCAACGAGACCTGGGTGTCCTCGTACACCAGTAGGTATGTAGGTATAGCAGGCGGTAAAGAAGGCAAATGTTATGCTGGCCTTCATTTCGAGAGGATTCGAGTGCAGGAGCAGGGATGCCTTGCTGCAATTACACAGGGCCATGTTGAGGCCACACCTGGAATATTGTGTGCAGTTTTGGTCTCCTTATCTGAGGAAGGATGTTCTAGAGGGAGTGCAGCAAAGGTTTATCTGACTGATTCCTGGGGTGGCAGGACTGATGTAGGAGGAGCGATTGAATCGGTTAGGTCTGTATTCGCTGGAGTTCAGTAGAGTAATGGGGGATCTCGTAAAAACCTATAAAATGAAAACAGGACTGGACAGAGTAGATGCAGGAAGGTGGTGGGTGTCCATAACCAGGGGTCACAGTCTGAGGCTACGGGGTAGACCATATAGGACAGAGATGAGGAGACATTTCTTCACCTAGAGATTGGTGAGCCTGTGGAATTCGTTACCACAGGAAGTAGTAGAGGTCAAAACATTGTATGATTTCAAGAAGCAGTTAGGACGAAGGGGATCAAAGGATATGGGGGGAAAGCGGCATGAGGCTATTGAGTTGGATTATCAGCCATGATCATAATGAATGGTGGAGCGGGCTTGAAGGGCCGAGTGACCTCCTCCTGCTCCTATTTTGTCGATGTTTCCATGAGTCTGGCTTTGACAAAGAGTCATCCAGACTCGATGTATACCCCAGGGATTTGTGCTGGCTCCTCTATTGTTTGTCATTCGGAGAAATGCTTAGGAAATCAGAAGCACAAAGGCACTTGGGAATCCTGGTTAAGATAGGAAGGCAAATGCAATGTTAGCATTCGTGTCGAGAGGGCTGGAATACAAGAGCAGGGATATATTACTGCGGCTGTTTAAGGTTCTGGTCAGACCTCATTTGGAGTATTGTGAGCAGTTTTAGGCCCCATATCTAAGGAAGAATGTGCTGGCCTTGGAAAGGGTCCAGAGGAGATTCACAAGAATGATCCCTGGAATGAAGAGCTTGTCATATGAGGAACGGTTGAGGACTCTGGGTGTGTACTCATTGGAGTTTAGAAGGATGAGGGGGGATCTTATTGAAACTTACAGAATACTGTGAGGCCTGGATAGAGTGGACTTGGAGAGGATGTTTCCACTAGTAGGAAAAACTAGAACCAGAGTACACAATCTCAGATTAAAGGGACAATCATTTAAAACAGAGATGATTAGGAATGTCTTCAGCCAGAGGGTGGTGAATCTGTGGAACTCTTTGCCGCAGAAGGTTGTGGAAGCCAAATAACTGAGTGTCATTTTGACAGAGATAGATTAGTTCTTGAATCGTAAGGGGATCAGGGGTTATAGGGAGAAGGAAGGAGAATGAGAATGAGAAAAATATCAACCCTGATTGAATGGCGGAGCAGACTCGACGGGGTGAGTGGCCTAATTCTGCTTCTATGTCTTATGGTCTTATTTGTATAAATGACATAGATGGCAATGTAGGGATAGAATCAGTAAATTTGCAGATTACACAAAGCTGTGTGGTTAACAGTGCAGTTGAATGTCTTGGGTTACAAGAAGATTCATCCCAAGGAGGAGGAAGAATGCTAAGGGGAGGACAAGGCATCCATGGCTGATGTGGGATGTCAGGTACAGCATAAAGGCTAAAGGAAAAGCATACAAAATGGTGAGGTATAGTCGGAAGCCAGAGGATTGGGACGCCTTTAAAAGCGAGTAGAGGACAACTAAAAAAGAAATAAGGGGGGAGAAGATGAAGTATGAGTGCAAGCTAGCTAGTAATATAAAGGAAGATAGGAAGAGTTTTTTTCAATATATAAAAGGTAAGAGAGAGGCAAAAATAGACATTGGACCACTGGAAAATGTGGCTGGAGAAGGAATAATAGGAAACAAAGAAATGGCAGACAAACTGAATAGTTACTTTGCATCAGTCTTCACGGTGGAAGTCACCAGTGGGGTGCCAGAGCTCCAAGAGAACAAGGGGGCAGAGGTGAGTGCAGTGAGCATTACTAAGGAGAAGGTTCTGGGGAAACTGAAAGGTCTGTAGGTGAATAAGTCATCTGGACCAGATGGACTACACCCCAGGATTCTAAAAGAGATAGCTGAGGAGATTGTGGAGGCATTGGTGATGATCTTTCAGGAATCACTAGAGGCAGGAAGGGTCCCAGAGGACTGGAAAATGGCGAATGTAACACCACTGTTTAAGAAGGGAGGGAGGCACAGGACGGGAAACTGTAGGCCGGTTAGCCTGACTTTGGTCATTGGTAAGATTTTAGAATCTGTTATTAAAGATGAGATCGCAAAGTACTTGGAAGTGCATGGTAAAATAGGACTGAGTCAGCACGGCTTTGTCAAAGGGAGGTCATGTCTGACAAATCTGTTTGCGTTCTTTGAGGAGGTTACAAGGAAGTTAGACAAAGGAGAACCAGTGGACGTGATTTATTTAGATTTCCAGAAGTCTTTGACAAGGTGCCACATAGGAGACTGTTAAATAAGTTAAGAGCCCATGGTGTTAAGGGTAAGATCCTGGCATGGATCGAGGATTGGATGACTGGCAGAAGGCAGAGAGTGGGGAGAAAGGGATCTTTTTCAGGAGGGCAGCCGGTGACTAGTGGGTGTGCCTCAGGGTCTTTGCTGGGACCACAACTTTTCACAATATACATTAATGATCTGGGCGAAGGAACTGAAGGCACTGTTGCTAAGTTTGCAGATGATGCAATGATCTGTAGAGGGTTAGGTAGTATTGAGGAAGTAAGGTGGCTTCAGAAGGATTTGGACAAGCTAAGAGAGTGGGCAATGAAGTGGCAAATGAAATACAATGTGAAAAAGTGTGAGGGTATGCACTTTGGAAGGAGGAATTTAGGCACAGACTATTTTCTAAATGGCGTGTCATGTGCGGGTCACTTTAAGAAATGGGTGTTTCTCAAATAGCTGCAGTGATGTCATTGTGTGGGTGGAGCTGGAATGTGATTCTGTCTTTTCCTTTCGTTTTGAGATGGAAGCTTCTTTATGTCTTGGTTTCATTTTCAATTGGGGAGCTGAATTCAAGCAAGAAGGTGTATTTTGATTTCTATCTCTGCAGGCTAAAGAATGTCTCCAGACCACTTGATAATTTAAAAATGATACATGTTTTCTCTGTAGAGAATTCAAACCTAATGTCTTTGTTAAAAAGGGTATTTGACTTATGGATGTTGTTAGGAAAGTTATTAAGGGTTATCTATAGAGTATTGTATGTGTGGGGTTTATTTCTGTTTTAGTTGATACATGTTTATAAAATGTTAACTGGATTCATAGAATAAACATTGTTTTGTTTTAAAAATACTAAGGTCTCTGTTGCATAATACCTGGAGAGTGGGCCCTTGTGCTCCCCATAACCAAAATCTATTAAAATTTGTCGGTCAGGTGAACTCCATGATATACTTTGGTGTTCTCTAAACCCTGCCCCAATATTAATTGGGGGCTCGTGGGGTAATAATCTATCTTTCGTGGTTGGGTTGGCTTAGTGAATTTAAAGACAGTGACGGGTGAGCAAATTCGTGTTTGCTTTTCAGATCTTTTATTCTAGTTTAAGTAGAGAGTGTGTTGTGGACAATGGCTCTTTCAGAGGCTTGGAGGTTTTTGGGGGTGGAGAAGGTCACACGCAGTGCCTTACGAACAGAAACTAAAAAAAAGGCTTTTAGATTTGGCAAAAATATTGCAGTTAACATTACCTAACAGCATACGAAAAGAAGAGGGGCGGGATTCTCCCAGCCCCGTGCCGGGCTGGAGAAACCCTGTAAACATGCCACGCCGGCCTGACGCCGGCACGGGCCGCCGATTGCCCTAAAAAGGCAATGTCCCGCCGGCGCTGTCCACAACTGGTCGCAGCCGGCGAGAACTCTGCGTGCCAATGGGGGGGGGCTCCAACCCCGGGGGGGGGGGGGGGGTGCCTCCGATGGGATCGCTCTCCGGGCCTATTTTCTAATGCACCGGCCCCTGAATTCCCACGCCATGTTGCGTCGGGTCCGGCACGTTGAGGGAGGCCACTGCGCATGTGCAGGTTCGCGCAGTGCACAGTTCACGCCGGAATGGGAGGCTGGAGTGGTGTAAACCGCTCCAGCGCCGTGTTGGCCCCTGTAAGGACCAGAATCTGTACTCCCAGTGGCCCATTCACGCCGTCATGAAACGCGACGGCGTTTCCGACGGCGTGGACACTCTGCCGCTGACTAGGAGAATCCCGCCCAAGGTACTTACAGCTGTAGCTGAGCATTTAAAGTTGCCTGAGATACAGTCAGACTCATTAGAAATGGCAAAAATTCAGTTACAGATAAAGCAACTTGAACATGAAAAAGAATTAAAGCTGCTTGAATACAAAATGAGGGAAAAAGAAAGAGGAAACGAGAGAGAAGAAAGAAAGAAAGAAAGAATAGCCCGAGCAGAACAAAAAGAAAGAGAAAGGGAGATACAGATCAGGGAAAAAGAGAAGGAAAGAGAGTTTGAACATCAGAAAATGGCAATGAAATATGACAGTCAGTTAAAATTGGCGGATGTAAAGAGAAACGTACAATTTGAGGATAGTGATGAGGATAAAGAGAAAGAGCGTCATAGTTTGCACTGAGTGCTGAATTTGGTGCATTTGAGTGCTACAGTGAGAGTTTGGTGACTGAGGGAGTTAGGTGAGGAGGGAGTAAGGTGCTCCTTTCATTTTGTTTCCTACATTTCCGCAAAGAGTGAGAAGAGAGCCAGGGGTTTACAGAGAGTGCAGCTGACTGGGAGCAGAGTCGGAGGGTGGAGATCCAGTTGGTCCACAGGGCAGCTATATAGAACATAGAACATAGAACGATACAGCGCAGTACAGGCCCTTCGGCCCACGGTGTTGCACCGAAACAAAAGCCATCTAACCTACACTATGCCCTTATCATCCATATGTTTATCCAATAAACTTTTAAATGCCCTCAATGTTGGCGAATTCACTCCTGTTGCAGGTAGGGCATTCCACGGCTTCACTATTCTTTGCGTAAAGAACCTACCTCTGACCTCTATCCTATATCTATTACCCCTCAGTTTAAAGCTATGTCCCCTCGTGCCAGCCATTTCCATCCGCGGGAGAAGGCTCTCACTGTCCACCCTATCTAATCCCCTGATCATTTTGTATGCCTCTATTAAGTCTCCTCTTAACCTTCTTCTCTCCAACGAAAACAACCTCAAGTCCATCAGCCTTTCCTCATAAGATTTTCCCTCTATACCAGGCAACATCCTGGTAAATGTCCTCTGCACCTGCTCCAAAGCCTCCACGTCCTTCCTATAATGCGGTGACCAGAACTGTACGCAATAATCCAAATGCGGCCGAACCAGAGTTTTGTACAGCTGCAACATAACCTCCTGACTCCGGAACTCAATCCCTCTACCAATAAAGGCCAACACTCCATAGGCCTTCTTCACAACCCTATCAACCTGGGTGGCAACTTTCAGGGATCTATGTACATGGACACCTAGATCCCTCTGTTCATCCACACTTCCAAGAACTTTACCATTAGCCAAATATTCCGCATTTCTGTTATTCCTTCCAAACTTCACACTTCTCTACATTAAACTCCATTTGCCACCTCTCAGCCCAGCTCTGCAGCTTATCTATATCCCTCTGTAACCTGCTACATCCTTCCACACTGTCGTCAACACCACCGACTTTAGTGTCGTCTGCAAATTTACTCACCCACCCTTCTGCGCCTTCCTCTAGGTCATTGATAAAAATGACAAACAGCAACGGCCCCAGAACAGATCCTTGTGGTACGCCACTTGTAACTAAACTCCATTCTGAACATTTCCCATCAACCACCACCCTCTGTCTTCTTTCAGCTAGCCAATTTCTGATCCACATCTCTAAATCACCCTCAATCCCCAGCCTCCGTATTTTCTGTAATATCCTACCGTGGGGAACTTTATCAAACGCTTTACTGAAATCCATATACACCACATCAACTGCTCTACCCTCGTCTACCTGTTCAGTCACCTTCTCGAAGAACTCGATAAGGTTTGTGAGGCATGACCTACCCTTCACAAAGCCATGCTGACTATCCCTGATCATATTATTCCTACCTAGACGATTATAAATCTTGTCTCTTATAATCCCCTCCAAGACTTTACCCACTACAGACGTGAGGCTCACCGGTCTATAGTTGCCGGGGTTGTCTCTGCTCCCCTTTTTGAACAAAGGGACCACATTTGCTATCCTCCAGTCCTCTGGCACTATTCCTGTAGCCAATGATGACATAAAAATCAAAGCCAAAGGTCCAGCAATCTCTTCCCTGGCTTCCCAGAGAATCCAAGGATAAATCCCATCAGGCCCTGGGGACTTATCTATTTTCAGCCTGTCCAGAATTGCCAACACCTCTTCCCTACGTACCTCAATGCCATCTATTCTAATAGCCTGGGTCTCAGCATTCTCCTCCACAACATTACCTTTTTCCTGAGTGAATACTAATGAAAAATATTCATTTAGTATCTCGCCTATCTCTTCAGACTCCACACACAACTTCCCATCCCTGTCCTTGACTGGTCCTACTCTTTCCCTCGTCATTCGCTTATTCCTGACATACCTATAGAAAGCTTTTGGGTTTTCCTTGATCCTACCTGCCAAATACTTCTTATGTCCCCTCCTTGCTCGTCTTAGCTCTCTCTTTAGATCCTTCCTCGCTACCTTGTAACTATCCATCGCCCCAACTGAAACTTCACACCTCATCTTCACATAGGCCTCCTTCTTCCTCTTAACAAGAGATTCCACTTCTTTGGCAAACCACGGTTCCCTCGCTCTACGCCTTCCTCCCTGCCTGACCGGTACATACTTATCAAGAACACGCAGTAGCTGATCCTTGAACAAGCTCCACTTATCCAGTGTGCCCAACACTTGCAGCCTACTTCTCCACCCTATCCCCCCCAAGTCACGTCTAATGGCATCATAATTGCCCTTCCCCCAGCTATAACTCTTGCCCTGCGGTGTATACTTATCCCTTTCCATCATTAACGTAAACGTCACCGAATTGTGGTCACTGTCCCCAAAGTGCTCTCCTTACTCCTATATCCTGTAAGGTAAGAGAGGATGGAGGCTAGGCCAGTTGCATGCTCCTCCTGTAGGATGTGAGTGGTGAGGGATACCACCGGTGTCCCCGCTGACTATACCTGCGGGACGTGCACCCAACTCCAGCTCCTCAAAGGCCGTGTTAGGGAACTGGAGCTCAAGCTGGATGAACTTTGGATCATCCGGGAGGCAGAGGGGGAGATATGGAAGAGTTAAAGGGAGGTAACCACACCCGAGGTACAGGACAAGAATAGCTGGGTTACAGTCAGGGGGAAAAAAACAAACAGGCAGACAGTGCAGGGATCCCTCGTGGCCGTTCCCCTTCAAAACAAGTATTCCATTTTGGATGTGTTGGGGGGGTTGTCCTACCGGGGGAAGGCCCTAGCGGCCAGGTCTTTGGAACTGAGTCTGGCTCTGGGGCTCAAAAGGGAAGGGGGGAGAATAGAAAAGCAATAGTTGTAGGAGATTCAATGGCTAGGGGACTAGATAGGAGATTCTGTGGTCGCGAGCGAAACCCCTGGAAGTTATGTTGCCTCCCGGGTGCCAGGGCCAGGGATGTCTCGGATCGTGTCTTCAGGATCCTTAAGGGGGAGGGGGACAGCCAGAAGTCATGGTGCACATTGGTACCAACGACGTAGGTAGGAAAAGGGGTGTGGAGGTAATAAACGAGTTTAGGGAGTTAGGCTGAAAGTTAAAAGCCAGGACAAACAGAGTTGTCATCTCTGGTTTGTTGCCGGTGCCATATGATAGCGAGGCTAGGAATAGGCAGAGAGTGCAGCTGAACACGTGGCTGCAGGAATGGTGTAGGAGGGAGAGCTTCAGGTATTTGGATAATTGGAGCGCATTCTGGGGAAGGTGGGACCTGTACAAGCAGGACAGGTTGCATCTGAACCAGAGGGGCACCAATATCCTGGGAGGGAGGTTTTCTAGTACTCTTCGGGAGGGTTTAAACTAATTTGGCAGGGGAATGGGAACCGGTTTTGTAGTCCAGCAACTAAGGTAGCTGATATTCAGGACGCCAAAGCGTGTAATGAGGCAGTGGGGAAGGGAACACTGACAAAGGAGAGTACTTGCAGGCACGGAGATGGGTTGAAGTGTGTATACTTCAAAGCAAGAAGCATCAGGAATAAGGTGGGTGAAATTAAGGCATGGATCGGTACTTGGGACTACGATGTGGTGGCCATCACGGAAACTTGGATAGAAGAGGGGCAGAAATGGTTGTTGGAGGTCCCTGGTTATAGATGTTTCAATAAGATTAGGGAGGGTGGTGAAAGAGGTGGGGGGGGGGGGGGGTGGCATTATTAATTAGAGATAGTATAACAGCTGCAGAAAGGCAATTCGAGGAGTATCAGCCGACTGAGGTAGTATGGGTTGAAATCAGAAATAGGAAAGGAGCAGTCACCTTGTTAGGAGTTTTCTATAGGCCCCCCAATAGTAACAGAGATGTGGAGGAACAGATTGGGAAACAGATCTTGGAAAGGTGCAGAAGTCACAGGGTAGTAGTCATGGGTGACTTTAACTTCCCAAACATTGAGTGGAAAGTCTTCAGATCAAATAGTTTGGATGGGGTGGTGTTTGTGCACTGTGTGCAGGAAGCTTTTCTAAAACAGTATGTAGATTGTCCGACCAGAGGAGGGGCAATATTGGATTTAGTACTTGGTAATGAACCAGGGCAAGTGATAGATTTGTTAGTGGAGGAGCATTTTGGAAATAGTGACCACAATTCTGTGACTTTCACTTTAGTAATGGAGAGGGATAGGTGCGAGCAACAGGGCAAGGTTTACAATTGGGGGAAGGGTAAATACAATGTTGTCAGAAAAGAATTGAAGTGCATAAGTTGGGAACATAGGCTGTCAGGGAAGGACACAAGTGAAATGTGGAACTTGTTCAAGGAACAGGTACTATGTGTCCTTGATATGTATGTCCCTGTCAGGCAGGGAAGAGATGGTCGAGTGAGGGAACCATGGTTGACAAGAGAGGTTGAATGTGTTGTTAAGAGGAAAAAGGAGACTTATGTAAGTAGCGAATGTCGTGCCCCTGTTCAAAAAAGGGACAACGTTCAGACAGGGCGTTGGAGGGATACAAGATAGCCAGGAGGGAACTGAAGAAAGGGATTAGGAGAGCTGAGAGAGGGCATGAACAATCTTTGGCGGGTAGGATCAAGGAAAACCCCAAGGCCTTTTACACCTATGTGAGAAATATGAGAATGACTAGAGCGAGGGTAGGTCCGATCAAGGACAGTAGTGGGAGATTGTGTATTGAGTCTGAAGAGATAGGAGAGGTCTTGAATGAGTACTTTTCTTCTGTATTTACAAATGAGAGGGGCCATATTGTTGGAGAGGACAGTGTGAAACAGACTGGTAAGCTCGAGGAAATACTTGTTAGGAAGGAAGATGTGTTGGGCATTTTGAAAAACTTGAGGATAGACAAGTCCCCCTGGCCTGACGGGATATATCCAAGGATTCTATGGGAATCAAGAGATGAAATTGCAGAGCCGTTGGCAATGATCTTTTCGTCCTCACTGTCAACAGGGGTGGTACCAGGGGATTGGAGAGTAGTGAATGTCGTGCCCCTGTTCAAAAAAGGGACGAGGGATAACCCTGGGAATTACAGGCCAGTTAGTCTTACTTCGGTGGTAGGCAAAGTCATGGAAAGGGTACTGAAGGATAGGATTTCTGAGCATCTGGAAAGAGACTGCTTGATTAGGGATAGTCAGCACGGATTTGTGAGGAATAGGTCTTGCCTTACAAGTCTTATTGAATTCTTTGAGGAGGTGACCAAGCATGTGGATGAAGGTAAAGCAGTGGATGTAGTGTACATGGATTTTAGTAAGGCATTTGATAAGGTTCCCCATGGTAGGCTTCCGCAGAAAGTAAGGAGGCATGGGATAGTGGGAAATTTGGCCAGTTGGATAACGAACTGGCTAACCAATAAAAGTCAGAGAGTGGTGGTGGATGGCAAATATTCAGCCTGGATCCCAGTTACCACTGGCGTACCGCAGGGATCAGTTCTGGGTCCTCTGCTGTTTGTGATTTTCATTAATCACTTGGATGGGTTGAAGGGTGTGTCAGTAAATTTGCAGACGGTACGAAGATTGGTGGAGTTGTGGATAGTGAGGAGGGCTGTTGTCAGCTGCAAAGAGACATAGATAGGATGCAGAGCTGGGCTGAGAAGTGGCAGATGGAGTTTAACCCTGAAAAGTGTGAGGTTGTCCATTTTGGAAGGACAAATATGAATGCGGAATACAGGGTTAACGGTAGAGTTCTTGGCAATGTGGAGGAGCAGAGAGATCTTGGGGTCTATGTTCATACATCTTTGAAAGTTGCCACTCAAGTGGATAGAGCTGTGAAGAAGGCCTATGGTGTGCTCGCGTTCATTAACAGAGGGATTGAATTTAAGAGCCGTGAGGTGATGATGCAGCTGTACAAAACTTTGGTAAGGCCACATTTGGAGTAATGTGTACAGTTCTGGTCGCCTCATTTTAGGAAGGATGTGGAAGCTTTGGAAAAGGTGCAAAGGAGATTTACTAGGATGTTGTCTGGAATGGAGAGTAGGTCTTACGAGGAAAGGTTGAGGATGCTAGGCCTTTTCTCATTAGAACGGAGATGGATGAGGGGCGACTTAATAGAGGTTTATGAGATGATCAGGGGAATAGATAGAGTAGACAGTCAGAGACTTTTTCCCCGGGTGGAACAAACCATTACAAGGGGACATAAATTTAAGGTGAATGGTGGAAGATATAGGGGGGATGTCAGATGTAGGTTCTTTACCCAGAGAGTAGTGGGGGCATGGAATGCACTGCCTATGGAAGTAGTTGAGTCAGAAACATTAGGGACCTTCAAGCAGCTATTAGATAGGTACATGGATTACGGTAAAATGATATAGTGTAGATTTATTTGTTCTTAAGGGCAGCACGGTAGCATTGTGGATAGCACAATTGCTTCACAGCTCCAAGGTCCCAGGTTCGATTCCGGCTTGGGTCACTGTCTGTGCGGAGTCTGCACATCCTCCCCGTGTCTGTGTGGGTTTCCTGCGGGTGCTCCGGTTTCCCCCCACAGTCCAAAGATGTGCAGGTTAGGTGGATTGGCCATGATAAATTGCCCTTAGTGTCCAAAATTGCCCTTCGTGTTGGGTGGAGGTGTTGACTTTGGATAGGGTGCTCTTACCAAGAGCTGGTGCAGACTCAATGGGCCGAATGGCCTCCTTCTGCACTGTAAATTCAATGATAATCTCTGATTAATCTAGGACAAATGTTCGGCACAACATCGTGGTGTATTTTTCTATGTTCTATGTTCTATAGTTGAAGGCTTGGTGGGGATCTATTTAAATATGTCCAAGCATTGCTAAGGTTTGATGAGAAGGAGGTAGAAGCCTTTTTCATTTGATTTGAGAAGGTGGCTAAACAAATGAAATGGCCATAGGACATGTGGGTATTACTGATTCAAACAAAGTTGGTAGGTAGAGCTAGTGAAGTGTTTTGCATCACTATGAGAGGTGGTATCTGGGATGTATGAGGAGGTTAAAAAATCCATCTTAGGTGCATATGAACTAGTGCCTGAAGCCTACAGAGTAAGGTTTAGAAATTTAAGGAAAGAACCTGGTCAAACATACATGATTTGAAAGGATCAAACAGAGTAAGTTTTGTCGGTGGATAAGGGCTTTGAAAATAGACCACGGGTGGGATTCTCCGAACCCCCGCTGGGTCAGCGAATTGCTGGGGGGCGGCGTAAATCCCACCCTGACGTCGGGGTTTTGGCAGGGGCGGGAATTGCGCCGTGCCGGTCGGCGCCACCCCCGGCGATTGTCCACCATAGGATGTGCAGCCGTCCGTTTCCGTCCGGTCTCGCCGGCGTAAACCAAACCAGGTCCGTACCGGTGGGACCGGGCTCTACGGGCGGCCTGCGGAATCCTCAGGGGGGGGGGGGATAGGGGGGTACAGGGGGAACTGGCCCCCACGGTGGCCTGACCCGCAATCGGGGCCCACTGATCCGCGTGCGGGCCTGTGCCATGGGGGCACTCCTTCCCTCCGCGCCAGCTGCTGTCGACCTCCGCCATGGAGAAGGACCCCCCTGTTCATGCGCTCATAAGACCATAAGACCATAAGACATAGGAGCGGAAGTAAGGCCATTCGGCCCATCGAGTCCACTTCACCATTCAATCATGGCTGATTTCAACTCCATTTACCCGCTCTCTCTCCACAGCGCTTAATTCCTCGAGAAATCAAGAATTTATCAACTTCTGTCTTAAAGACACTCAACGTCCCGGCCTCCACCGCCCTCTGTGGCAACGAATTCCACAGACCCACCACTCTCTGCCTGAAGAAATTTCTCCTCATCTCTGTTCTAAAGTGACTCCCTTTTATTCTAAGGCTGTGCCCCTGGGTCCTAGCCTCCCCTGCTAATGGAGACAACTTCCCTACGTCCACCCTATCTAAGCCATTCATTATCTTGTAAGTTTCTATTAGATCTCCCCTCAACCTCCTAAACTCCAATGAATATAATCCCAGGATCTTCAGATGTTCATCGTATATTAGGCCTACCATTCCTGGGATCATCCGTGTGAATCTCCGCTGGACCCGCTCCAGTGCCAGTATGTCCTTCCTGAGGTGTGGGGCCCAAAATTGCTCACAGTATTCTAAATGGGGCCTAACTAGTGCTTTATAAAGCTTCAGAAGTACATCCCTGCTTTTATATTCCAAGCCTTTTGAGATAAATGACAACATTGCATTTGCTTTCTTAATTACGGACTCAACCTGCAAGTTTACCTTTAGAGAATCCTGGACTAGGACTCCCAAGTCCCTTTGCACTTCAGCATTATGAATTTTGTCACCGTTTAGAAAATAGTCCATGCCTCTATTCTTTTTTCCAAAGTGCAAGACCTCGCACTTGCCCACGTTGAATTTCATCAGCCATTTCTTGGACCCACTCTCCTAAACTGTCTAAATCTTTCTGCAGCCTCCCCACCTCCTCAATACTACCTGCCCCTCCACCTATCTTTGTATCATCGGCAAACTTAGCCAGAATGCCCCCAGTCATGTCATCGAGATTGTTAATATATAAAGAGAACAGCTGTGGCCCCAACAGTGAACCCTGCGGGACACCACTCGTCACCAGTTGCCATTCCGAAAAATAACCTTTCATCCCAACTCTCTGCCTTCTGCCTGACAGCTAATCGTCAATCCATGTTAGTATCTTGCCTTGAATACCATGGGCCCTTAATTTACTCAGCAGTCTCCCGTGAGGCACCTTATCAAAGGTCTTTTGGAAGTCAAGATAGATAACATCCATTGGCTCTCCTTGGTCTAACCTATTTGTTATCTCTTCAAAGAACTCTAACAGGTTTGTCAGGCACGACCTCCCCTTACTAAATCCATGCTGACTTGTCCTAATCCGACCCTGCACTTCAAGAATTTAGAGATCTCATCATTAACGATGGATTCTAGATTCTTGCCAACAACCGAGGTTAGGCTAATTGGCTTATAATTTTACATCTTTTTTCTTGTTCCCTTCTTGAACAGGGAGGTTACAACAGCGATTTTCCAATCCTCTGGGACTTTCCCTGACTCCAGTGACTTTTGAAAGATCATAACTGACGCCTCCACTATTTCTTCAGCTATCTCCTTTAGAACTCTAGGATGTAGCCCATCTGGGCCCGGAGATTTATCAATTTTTAGACCTCCTAGTTTCTCTAGCACTTTCTCCTTTGTGATGGCTACCATATTCAACTCTGCCCCCTGACTCTCCTGAATTGTTGGGATATTACTCATGTCTTCTACTGTGAAGACTGACACAAAGTACTTATTTAGTTCCTCAGCTATTTCCTTGTCTCCCATCACTAGATTACCAGCGTCATTTTGGAGCGGCCCAATGTCTACTTTTGCCTCCCGTTTGTTTTTAATGTATTTAAAGAAACTTTTACTATCATTCCTAATGTTACTGGCTAGCCTACCTTCATATTTGATCCTCTCTTTCCTTATTTCTCTCTTTGTTATCCTCTGTTTGTTTTTGTAGCCTTCCCAATCTTCTGACTTCCCACTACTCTTTGCCACATTATAGGCTTTCTCTTTTGCTTTGATGTATTCCTTGACTTCCTTTGTCAGCCATGGCTGCCTAATCCCCCCTCTGATCACCTTTCTTTTCTTTGGGATGAACCTCTGTACTGTGTCCTCAATTACTCCCAGAAACTCCTGCCATTGCTGTTCTACTGTCTTTCCCACTAGGCTCTGCTCCGAGTTGATTTTCGTCAGTTCCTCCCTCATGCCCCTGTAGTTACCTTTATTTAATTGTAACACCTTTACATCTGATTCTACCTTCTTTCTTTCAAATTGCAGACTGAATTCTACCATATTATGATCACTGCCTCGTAAGTGTTCCCTTACTTTAAGATCTTTTATCAAGTCTGTCTCATTACATAACACTAAGTCCAGAATGGCCTGTTCCCTCGTGGGCTCCATCACAAGCTGTTCCAAAAAGCCCTCCTGTAAACATTCAATGAATTCCCTTTCTTTGGGTCCACTGGCCACATTATTTACCCAGCCCACCTGAATATTGAAGTCCCCATGATCACTGTGACCTTGCCTTTCTGACATGCCCTTTCTATTTAGTGGTACATTTTGTGCCCCTGGTCCTGACCACTGTTAGTTGGCCTGTACATAACTCCCGTTATGGTTTTTTTGCCTTTGTGGTTCCTCAACTCTACCCACACAGACTCCACATCATCTGACCCTATGTCGTTTAGTGCTATTGATTTAATTTCATTCCTAATTAACAAGGCAACCCCGCCCCCTCTGCCCACCTCTCTGTCTTTTCGATAGGTTGTGAATCCCTGGATGTTTAAATGCCAGTCCTGAACCCCCTGCAACCACGTCTCTGTGATGCCTACCACATCATACCTGCCAGTCACAATCTGGGCCACAAGCTCATCTACCTTGTTCCGTACACTGTGCGCATTTAAATATAGCACCTTTAATTCTCTATTGACCGTCCCTTTTTGTTTTCTTAGTGTGGTGGACCTTGGTTTACTGAGCCTTTCCATACACTGTGTCATATTTTGTGAGATGGGGACTATCGTAACCTCTCCTGAGTTCTGTCTTTTCGTGCTTTTTTGTATTCCTAAGCAGCTACGCTTCCCACTGATTACTTCACCTCTTGGTTCCCTGACTTTCCCTTCCCCCCCAATCTCTAGTTTAAAGTCCTATTGACCACCCTATTTACACTTTTCACCAGAACACTGGTCCCAGCTCGGTTCAGGTGGAGACCATCCCAATGGTATAGGTCCCCCCTGTCCCAAAACTGATGCCAGTGTCCCATGAAAAGGAACCCCTCTTTCCCACACCACTCTTTCAGCCACGTGTTAACTTCCCTTATCCTTGCCTCCCTACGCCAATTTGCATGTGGCTCGGGCAGTAATCCGGAGATTATGACCCTTGAGGACCTGTTTTTTAATTTGAATCCTAGCTCTTTATAATCTCTAAACAGGTCCTCTTACCTAGACTTGCCTATGTTGTTGGTACCGACATGGACCACAACAACTGGATCCTCCCCCTCCCTCTCCAGTATCCTTTCAAGACGGTCAGAGGTGTCCCGCACCCTGGCACCGGGCAGGCAACATACCATGAGGGACTCTTTATCCTGATCACAAAGGATACTACCTATCCCCCTGATAATAGAATCCCCTACAACTACAACTTGCCTATATACTCCCTCCCCTTGAATAACAAAGAACAAAGAAATGTACAGCACAGGAACAGGCCCTTCGGCCCTCCAAGCCCATGCTGCCCGACTAAACTACAATCTTCTACACTTCCTGGGTCCGTATCCCTCTATTCCCAACCTATTCATGTATTTGCCAAGATGCTCCTTAAATGTCACTATCGTCCCTGCTTCCACCACCTCCTCCGGTAGCGAGTTCCAGGCACCCACTACCCTCTGCATAAAAAACTTGCCTCGTACATCTATTCTAAACCTTGCCCCTCTCACCTTAAACCTATGCCCCCTAGTAATTGACCCCTCTACCCTGGGGAAAAGCCTCTGACTATCCACTCTGTCTATGCCCCTCATAATTTTGTAGACCTCTATCAGGTCTCCCCTCAACCTCCTTTGTTCCAGTGAGAACAAACCGAGTTTATTCAACCGCTCCTCATAGCTAATGCCCTCCATACCAGGCAACATTCTGGTAAATCTCTTCTGCACCCTCTCTAAAGCCTCCACATCCTTCTGGTAGTGTGGCGACCAGAATTGAACACTATACTCCAAGTGTGGCCTAACTAAGATTCTATACAGCTGCAACATGACTTGCCAACTCTTATACTCAATGCCCCGGCCAATGAAGGCAAGCATGCCGTATGCCTTCTTGACTACCTTCTCCACCTGTGTTGCCCCTTTCAATGACCTGTGGACCTGTACTCCTAGATCTCTTTGACTTTCAATACTCTTGAGGGTTCTACCATTCACTGTATATTCCCTACCTGCATTAGACCTTCCAAAATGCATTACCTCACATTTGTCCGGATTAAACTCCATCTGACATCTCTCCGCCCAAGTCTCCAAACAATCTAAATCCTGCTGTATCCTCTGACAGTCCTCATCGCTATCCGCAATTCCACCAACCATTGTGTCGTCTGCAAACTTACTAATCAGACCAGTTACATTTTCCTCCAAATCATTTATATATACTACAAAGAGCAAAGGTCCCAGCACTGATCCTTGTGGAACACCACTGGTCACAGCCCTCCAATTAGAAAAGCATCCTTCCATTGCTACTCTCTGCCTTCTATGACCTAGCCAGTTCTGTATCCACCTTGCCAGCTCACACCTGATCCCATGTGACTTCACCTTTTGTACTAGTCTACCATGAGGGACCTTGTCAAAGGCCTTACTGAAGTCCATATAGACAACATCCACTGCCCTACCTGCATCAATCATCTTAGTGACCTCCTCGAAAAACTCGATCAAGTTAGTGAGACACGACCTCCCCTTCACAAAAACCATGCTGCCTCTCATTAATACGTCCATTTGCTTCCAAATGGGAGTAGATCCTGTCTCGAAGAATTCTCTCCAGTAATTTCCCTACCACTGAAGTAAGGCTCACCGGCCTGTAGTTCCCTGGATTATCCTTGCTACCCTTCTTAAACAGAGGAACAACATTGGCTATTCTCCAGTCCTCCGGGACATCCCCTGAAGACAGTGAGGATCCAAAGATTTCTGTCAAGGCCTCAGCAATTTCCTCTCCAGCCTCCTTCAGTATTCTGGGGTAGATCCCATCAGGCCCTGGGGACTTATCTACCTTAATATTTTTTAAGACACCCAACACCTCGTCTTTTTGGATCTCAATGTGACCCAGGCTATCTACACACCCTTCTCCAGACTCAACATCTACCAATTTCTTCTCTTTGGTGAATACTGATGCAAAGTATTCAATTTAGTACCTCGTCCATTTCCTCTGGCTCCACACATAGATTCCCTTGCCTATCCTTCAGTGGGCCAACCCTTTCCCTGGCTACCCTCTTGCTTTTTATGTACGTGTAAAAAGCCTTGGGATTTTCCTTAACCCTATTTGCTAATGACTTTTTGTGACCCCTTCTAGCCTCCTGACTCCTTGCTTAAGTTCCTTCCTACTTTCCTTATATTCCACGCAGGCTTCGTCTGTTCCAGCCTTTTAGCCCTGACAAATGCCTCCTTTTTCTTTTTGACGAGGCCTACAATATCTCTCGTTATCCAAGGTTCCCGAAAATTGCCGTATTTATTCTTCTTCCTCACAGGAACATGCCAGTTCTGAATTCCCTGATTCCTTCTGAATCAACATGTCAGATGTTGATTTGCCCTCAAACATCCGCCCCCAATCTATGTTCTTCAGTTCCCGCCTAATATTGTTATAATTAGCCTTCCCCCAATTTAGCACATTCATCCTCGGACCACTCTTATCCTTGTCCACCAGTACTTTAAAACTTACTGAATTGTGGTCACTGTTACCGAAATGCTCCCCTACTGAAACATCTACCACCTGGTCGGGCTCATTCCCCAATACCAGGTCCAGTACCGCCCCTTCCCTAGTTGGACTGTCTACATATTGTTTTAAGAAGCCCTCCTGGATGCTCCTTACAAACTCCGCGCCGTCTAAGCCCCTGGCACTAAGTGAGTCCCAGTCAATATTGGGGAAGTTAAAGTCTCCCATCACCACAACCCTGTTGTTTTTACTCTTTTCCAAAATCTGTCTACCTATCTGCTCCTCTATCTCCCGCTGGCTGTTGGGAGGCCTGTAGTAAACCCCCAACATTGTGACTGCACCCTTCTTATTCCTGATCTCTACCCATATAGCCTCACTGCCCTCTGAGGTGTCCTCCCGCAGTACAGCTGTGATATTCTCCCGAACCAGTAGCGCAACTCCGCCTCCCCTTTTACATCCCCCTCTATCCCGCCTGAAACATCTAAATCCTGGAACGTTTAGCTGCCAATCCTGCCCTTCCCTTAACCAGGTCTCTGTAATGGCAACAACATCATGGCCTGCTGAACCATGGTGCCTTGGTCAGCTGACTCATCCTTCCTGCAGCCCTGTTCGCCATCCACACAGGTGCAAGTGCCTTGTACCTGTTGGACATGGTCAAGGGCTGAGGCTCCTGAGTTCCTGACTGCTGGTTCCCTTTACCTGCCTGACTTGCAGTCACACCCTGCTGTCCCTGGCCACTGGCAGGATTTAAACTATTTACTCTGACAGGTGTGACTGCCTCCTGAAACACAGTGTCCAGGTAAGTCTCCCCTCCCGGATGTGCCTCAGTGTTTGAAGTTCAGACTCCAGCTCATCAACTCTGAGCCGGAGCTCTTCGAGCAGCCAACACTGAGAGGGGGAGGGGAGGAGAGGGGAGAGGGGAGAGAGGGAGGGGAGGGGAGAAGGGTAGGGAAGAGGGGCGAGGAGAGAGAGGGGAGCGGTGAGGGGAGAGGGGGAGGAGAAAGGGGAGGGGGAGGAGGGAGTGGAGGGGTGGGGGTGGGGGAAGGGAGGGGGAGGGGAGGGGTGGGGGTGGGGGAGGGGAGGGGAGGCGAGAGGGGAGGAGAGGGGAGAGGGCAGGTGAGAGGGGAGAGGGGGAAGGGAGTGGAGAGGGGGAGGGGAGCGGTGATGGGGAGGGAGAGGGAGGGGAGGGGAGGTGAGAGGTGGAGGGAAGGTGAGAGGGGGATGGAGAGGAGAATGGGGAAAGGGCAGGGGAGAGGGGGAGGGGAAAGGGAGAGGGGGGAGAGAAGGGAGAGAAGGAGGAGGGGAGAGGGGGAGTGGAGAGGGGAGGGTTGAGGGGAGGGGAGGGGGAGGGGAGGGGTGAGGGGAGAGGGGAGGGGAGGCGAGAGGGGAAGTGAGCAGAGGCGAGAGGGGAGGCGAGAGGGGAGAGGGAGGGGGAGGGAGGCGAGAGGGGTAAGGGAGGGGAGGGAAGGGAAGGGAGGGGAGGGGAGGGGAGAGGGAGAGGGAGAGGGGAGAGGGGAGAGGGGAGAGGGGAGAGGGGAGAGGGGGAAGGGGGGAAGGGGAAGGGGAGAGGTGGAAGGGGAGAGGGGTGAGGGGTGAGGGGGAAGGGGAGGGGAGAGTGGGTGGGGGGAGGGGAGGGGAGGGGAGAGGGGTAGGTGAAAGGGGAGGGGGAGGTGGGTGGGGGGAGAGGAAGGAGAGGGGAGGGGAGAGGGGGAGGGGAGAGGGGAGGGGAGAGGGGAGAGGGGGAGGGGAGAGGGGAGAGAGGGAGGGGAGGGGAGAAGGGTAGGGAAGAGGGGCGAGGAGAGAGAGGGGAGCGGTGAGGGGAGAGGGGGAGGAGAAAGGGGAGGGGGAGGAGGGAGTGGAGGGGTGAGGGGTGGGGGAAGGGAGGGGGAGGGGGGGGTGGGAGGTGGGGAGGGGAGGGGGGAGGGGAGGTGAGAGGGGAGGAGAGGGGAGAGGGCAGGTGAGAGGGGAGAGGGGGAAGGGAGTGGAGAGGGGGAGGGGAGCGGTGAGGGGGAGGGGAGAGGGGGAGGGGAGAGAGGGGAGGGGAGAGGTGGAGGGGAGAGGGGGAAGGGAGCAGAGGGGAGAGGGGGAGGGGAGAGGGGAGAGGGAGGGGGTGTGGGGAGGCGAGAGGGGGAAGGGAGGGGAGGGAAGGGAGGGGGAGAGGGGGAAGGGAGAGGGTAGAGGGGGAGGGGAAGGGGGAGAGGAGGGGAGAGAGGGGAGGGGAGAGGGAGAGGAGGGGAGAGAGGGGATGGAGAGGGAGGGGAAAGGAGGTGAGAGGGGGATGGGAGTGGAGAAGGGGAAGGAAGAGGGGGAGGGGAGAAGGGGGAAGGAAGGGAGGCGGTGAGAGGGAGGTGAGGGGGATGGGAGGGGGACGGGAGGGGGAGGAGGTGGGAGGGGAGAGTGGGAGGAGGTGAGGGGGAGGGGGAAGTGGAGAGGGGGAAGGGGAGAGGGAGAGGGGGGAGGTGGAGCGGGGTGGGGGAGGTGGAGCGGGGAGGGGGAGGTGGAGAGGGGGAGGTGGAGAGGGGGATGTGGAGAGGGGGAGAGGGTCAGGGGAGGGGGAGAGGGGGAGGGGAGGTGGAGAGAGGGGAGGGGGAGAGTGTGGATGGGAGGGGGGGAGGGGGAGGTGGAGAGAGGGAAGGAGGAGAGGGGGTGGGGAGGTGGAGGGGGGGGACAGGGAGGGGGAGAGGGGGAAGGGGAGAGGGGGAGGGGGAGGTGGAGGGGGTGGTGGAGAGGGGGAGGGGAGGCAGAGAGGGGGAGGGGAGGTGGATAGGAGGAGGGGGAGGGGAGGTGGAGAGAGGAGAAGGGAGGAGTAGAGGGGGGAGGGGGAGGTGGAGAGGGGGAGGGGGAGGTGGACAGGGAGAGGGGGAGGGGGGGTGGGGAGTGGGAGGTGGAGAGGGGGAGGTGGAGAGGGGAGGGGGAGGTGGAGGGGGGGTGAGGGAGGTGGAGAGGGGGGAGGGGGTGAGGGTGGACAGGGGAGAGGGGGAGGGGGGTGGGGAGTGGGAGGTGGAGAGGGGGAGGTGGAGAGGGGAGGGGGAGGTGGAGGGGGGGTGAGGGAGGTGGAGAGGGGGGAGGGAGTGGGGGGAGAGCGAGGGGAGATGGGGAGGGAGTGGGGAGAGGCGGGAGGGAGTGAGGAGGGGGGAGGCAGTGGGGAGAGGGGGGAGGGAGTGTGGAGAGGGGGAGGGAGTGGGAGGTGAGGGGCAGGTGAGTGGGGGCAGGGGGAGGTGAGTGGGGGAGGGGGAGTGGAGTGGGGGAGGGGGAGTGGAGTGGGGGAGGGGGGAGTGGAGTGGGGAGGGGAGAGCGGGAGGGGGAGTGGAGAGGGGGAGGGGGAAGGAATAGGGGGATGGGGAAGCAATAGGGGGTGGGGGAAGGAATGGGGGATGGGGGAAGGTATAGGGGGATGGGGAAGGAATAGGGGTTGGGGAAGGAATGGGGGTGGGGAAGGAATAGTGGGATGGGGGAAGGTATAGGGGATGGGGAAGGAATAGGGGGTTGGGGAAGGAATGGGGGGTGGGGGAAGGAATAAGCGGTGGGGAAGGAATAGGGGGTGGGGAAGGAATGGGGTGGGGGAAGGAATAGAGGGGTGGGGAAGGAATGGGATGGGGGAAGGAATAGAGGGGTGGGGAAGGAATAGGGGGTGGGGAATGAATGGGGTGGGGGAAGGAATAGAGGGTTGGGTTAGGAATAGGGGGTGGGGAAGGAATGGGGGTTGGGAAGGAATACGGGGTGGGGAATGAATGGGGGGGTGGGGGAAGGAATAGAGGGGTGGGGAAGGAATAGGGGGTGGGGAAGGAATAGGGGGTGGGGAAGGAATGGGGTGGGGAAGGAATGGGGGTGGAGAAGGAATAGGGGGATGGGGAAGGAATACGGGGTGGGGAAGGAATACGGGGTGGGGAATGAATGGGGGGTGGGGGAAGGATAGAGGGGCAGGGAAGGAATAGGGGGTTGGGAATGATGGGGATTGGGGAAGGAATGGGGGGTGGGGGAAGGAATGGGGGGTGGGGGAAGGAATGGGGGTGGGGGAAGGATAGAGGGGTGGGGGAAGGAATAGAGGGGTGGGGGAAGGAATAGAGGGGTGGGGGAAGGAATAGAGGGTGGGGAAGGGAGAGGGTGGATATATTTTATTGTAATCACAATTCAACAGTTACAAAAACAGTTGCAAGGCACAGGGCCTAAATACATTTCAAAGTAACAATCTCACCATCACATAACACAAACAGCCGCGAGGCACAAGGCCTCGCTAAAACACAGCCGTTTCAGAGCAAATAAGAACCACAAGGCAAAAGGCCTAAATACATGTTTTAACAGTGACGTATCAAAAAACAATCACAAGGCACAAGGACTCAATGCGCCTTTAAAAATTTTTAACAAAGCCGTAACCCACTTCAACTGTGATATAACAAAAAAGTTATAAGATACAATAACAACACCAGGGGCGTCATTCTCCGACCCCCCGCCGGGTCGGAGAATGGCCGATGGCCGCCGCGAATCCCGCCCCCCGCCGAAGTCTCCAGTACCGGAGATTGGGCGGGGGGGCGGGAATCGGGCCGCGCCGGAAGGCGGGGACCCCCCGCTCAATTCTCCGGCCCGGATGGGCCAAACTCCCGCCCAGAAATTGCCTGTCCCGCCGGCGTCAATCAAAGCTGGTATTTACCGGCGGGACCAGGCGGCGTTGTCGGGCTCCGGGGGTCCTGGGGGGGGTGCACGGGGCGATCTGACCCCGGGGGGTGCCCCCACGGTGGCCTGGCCCGCGATCGGGGCCCACCGATCCGCGGGCGGGCCTGTGCCGTGGGGGCACTCTTTCCCTTCCGCCTCCGCTACGGCCTCCACCAGGCGGAGGCGGAAGAGACTCTCCCCACTGCGCATGCGCGGGAAACTTTCAGCGGCCGCTGACGCTCCCGGCGCATGCGCTGGGAAACTGTCAGCGGCCGCTGACGCTCCCACGCATGCGCCGCATTTCCGCGCCAGCTGACGGGGAAACAAACGCCATTTCCGCCAGCTGGCGGGGCGGAAATCCCTCCGGCGTCGGCCTAGCCCCTCAATGTTGGGGCTAGGCCGCCAAAGATGCGGAGCATTCCGCACCTTTGGGCCGACGCGATGCCCGTCTGATTGGTGCCGATTTTGGCGCCAGTCGGCGGACATCGCGCCGTTGGGGGAGAATTTCGCCCCAGATATTCATCAACATACAAAGACAGTGGGCGGGATTCTCCGAAATGGAGGCAGAGTGTTCTCGCCGTAGTGAATGCCATCAAGGTTCACGATGGTGCGAACGGCCCCTATCCCGACCGATTCAGGGCCCCCGATAATAGGCTAGGAGCGGCGCATACATGACGCGGCCAGCGCCGCATAACTGCCGTCACCTGCGCATGCGCGGGTTGGCCGGCGCCAACCTGCGCATGTGTGGTTGCCGTCCTCTCCGAGTGAGCAAGAAGATGGCGGACAGATCTTGCGGGGCTGCGGAAGGAAGGAGGTCCTCCTTCAGAGAGGGCGGCCCGACGATCGGTGGGCACCGATCGTGGGCCAGACCCCATTTCAGGCCCCCCCCGGTGCAGGATCCCCCCCCCCACCCCCCCCCCCCCCCCCCCCCCCCCCCCCCCCCCCCCCCCCCCCCCCCCCCCCCCGCAGGCCGCCCCCCAGCGTTCCCATGCTGTTCCCGCTGGGCAGCGACCAGGTGTGGACGGCGCCAGGGGGAACCCGCCGTTTTGGGCTGGCCGCTCGGCCCATCCGGGCCTGAGAATAGCAGGGGTGCCGGAGAATCGCCATTTTGGGTGTCTCGGGCAATTCTCCGGCCAGCGGCGCGCGGAACTCAACGGGGCCGTTCTCGCCACTTGGGAGAATCGCGGGAGGGCGTCGGACCGGCGTCGCGGGAAAATCTGGTGACCCAGGCGAGTCTCCCAACCGGCGCGGGAGCGGAGAATCGCGCCCAGTGTAACCAGAAAAAACAGCATATCAAAAATAAATATCTACTAAATATGGAGAACCGCCCCATGTCCGTACTCAATCACCCCCTGTTTTGACTCCCCCTGAAAGGGTCCCCAGTTCAACGCAAACACTAGTCCCAAGCCGCTCGCCAGAGAAAACCAGCAAGCAGCTACTTCGCTCTCCCCTACCTGCCCCCCCGCCTGGCAGCCAACACATCGGAGGAGAGGCTCCCTCCGCAAGAACACAGACCACCGGAAAGAGTCACAATCCAGGCGTGGTAGAGGAGAGAGGCGCCTTCCTTCATGAACCGTGGAAACTTACTCAACCGGCCATGGGGCCATTGGTAAGCTGAGCAGTCCAACAACACGGTCAAAACCAACAATAATAAACCAACATAGTCTTACAACACTGAAACAATTCATCAACAAAAAGAACAGTGCAGTCAAAGACAACAAAAAACAGCATCTGGGCGCGATTCTCCGACCCCCCCGCCGGGTCCGAAAATCGCCGGGGGGCTGGCGTGAATCTCGCCCCTGCCGTGCCCCGAATTCTCCGCCACCAGAGAATCGGCGGGGGGCGGGGAATCGCGCTGTGCCGGTCGCGGGCTCCCCCTGGCGATTCTCCGGCCGAAGTCGCGCCGCTGGTTCAACCCTTGCCTGAAGGCGTGGATTGAACCACCTACCTTACCGGCGGGGTCGGACAGGCTCCGGGGTCCTGGGGGGGAGCGTGGGGCGATTTGGCCCCGGGGGGTGCACACGGTGGCCTGGCCCATGATCGGGGCCCACCGATCGGCGGGCGGGCCTGTGCCGTGGGGGCACTCTTTTTCTTCCGCCTTTGCCATGGTCTCCACTATGGCGGAGGTGGAAGAGACCCCCTCCACTGCGCATGTGCGGGGATGCCGTGAGCGTCCGCTGATGCTCCCACGCTTGCGTCGCCCGGCGAAGTCCTTTCGCAGCTGGCTGGCGTGGCGCCAAAGGCCTTTCCCGCCAGCCTGGCGGGGGGGGGGGGCAATCACTCCGGCGCGGGCCTAGCTCCTCAAGGTGAGGGCTTCTGGCCCCTAAAGCTGCGGAGAATTCCGCACCTTTGGGGCGGCCCGATGCCGGAGTGGTTCCCGCCAATCCACCGGGTAGGCGAGAATCCCGGCCCATGTCGAAAACACCCAATAAACATAAAAAACCACCTGTAAACGTGTGTAATCACCCCCTGTTAACCCCCCCCCCCCCCCCCGAGGGGGTTCTCAGTCAAACTTAAACCACAGTCCTTAGCCACTAGCCAGAAAGCCAGCAAGCAGCTAGTTCATTCATCGCCCGCCCATCCCCCCTCCACCCAACCCGGCAGCCTACACACCGGAGGGATGGTTCCCCCTCACTGGAGCACAGACCACCGGAGAGAGTCAAATCCGGGTGTGGCAGAGGAGAAAGGGTCCCCCCTTCATGGAATCTGCCCAACGACACGGGACCATCTGGAAGCAGAGAAATTTAACATTCTAGACAAAGACTGATTTGTTATGTTCGCGGTGTAGCATAAGCTGCTTCCTTGTGGTGCACTTGACAGAGGATGGTTCAGACGTGGAGATAACTTCAGCACATTTATTAAACTATTTATACTTCTATTACTCGGGTTTGTCACTACTGCTAATCCTACTATAGCTACCCAGACTGACTAACCAGCTGCTGCAATCCACGTGGTGGGTGTAATATTGAATCAACACTGTGTCTCTACTCACTGACTGTCTCCACTGGAAAGAGGCAGATCATGGGCGAAATTCTCTCCCCAACGGCGCGATGTCCGCCGACTGGCGCCAAAAACGGCGCCAATCAGACGGGCATCGCGCCGGCCCAAAGGTGCGGAATGCTCCGCATCTTTGGGGGCCGAGCCCCAACATTGAGGGGCTAGGCCGGCGCCGGAGGGATTTCCGCCCCGCCAGCTGGCGGAAATGGCGTTTGTTGCCCCGCCAGCTGGCGGAAATGGCGTTTGGTGCCCCGCCAGCTGGCGCGGAAATGCGGCGCATGCGCGGGAGCGTCAGCGGCCGCTGACAGTTTCCCGCACATGCGCAGTGGGGAGAGTCAAACAGGGGGTGATTGAGTACGGACATGGGCGGTTCTCCATATTTAGTAGATATTTATTTTTGATATGCTGTTTTTTCTGGTTACACCTACCGCTCCGCGCCGGTTGGGAGACTCAAAATCTGGGTCACCAGATTTTCCCGGCGACGCCGGTCCGACGCCCTCCCGCGATTCTCCCAAGTGCGAGAACGGCCCCGTTGAGTTCCGCGCGCCGCAGGCCGGAGAATTGCCCGAGACACCCAAAATGGCGATTCTCCGGCACCCCTGCTATTCTCAGGCCCGGATGGGCCGAGCGGGCCAGCCCATAACGGCGAGTTCCCCCTGGCGCCGTCCACACCTGGTCGCTGCCAGCGGGAACAGCATGGGAACGCTGGGGGGGGCGGCCTGCGGGGGGGTTAGGGGGGATCCTGCACCGGGGGGGGGCCTGAAATGGGGTCTGGCCCACGATCGGGTGCCCACCGATCGTCGGGCCGCCCTCTCTGAAGGAGGACCTCCTTCCTTCCGCAGCCCCGCAAGATCCGTCTGACATCTTCTTGCTCACTCGGAGAGGACGGCAACCACACATGCGCAGGTTGGCGCCGGCCAACCCGCGCATGCGCAGGTGACGCCAGTTATGCGGCGCTGGCCCGCGTCATGTATGCGCCGCTCCTAGCCTATTATCGGGCCCTGAATCGGTCGGGATAGGGGCCGTTTCGCACCATCGTGAACCTTGATGGCATTCACTACGGCGAGAACACTCTGCCTCCATTTCGGAGAATCCCGCCCACTGTCTTTGTATGTTGATGAATATCTGGGCCGAAATTCTCCCCCAACGGCGCGATGTCCGCCGACTGGCGCCAAAATCGGCACCAATCAAGACGGGCATCGCGTCGGCCCAAAGGTGCGGAATGCTCCGCATCTTTGGCGGCCTAGCCCCAACATTGAGGGGCTAGGCCGACGCCGGAGGGATTTCCGCCCCGCCAGCTGGCGGAAATGGCGTTTGTTCCCCGTCAGCTGGCGCGGAAATGCGGCGCATGCGTGGGAGCGTCAGCGGCCGCTGACAGTTTCCCGGCGCATGCGCGGGAGCGTCAGCGGCCGCTGAAAGTTTCCCGCGCATGCGCAGTGGGGAGAGTCTCTTCCGCCTCCGCCTGGTGGAGGCCGTAGCGGAGGCGGAAGGGAAAGAGTGCCCCCACGGCACAGGCCCCGCCCGCGGATCGGTGGGCCCCGATCGCGGGCCAGGCCACCGTGGGGGCACCCCCCGGGGTCAGATCGCCCCGTGCACCCCCCCAGGACCCCGGAGCCCGCCCACGCCGCCTGGTCCCGCCGGTAAATACCAGCTTTGATTGACGCCGGCGGGACAGGCAATTTCTGGGCGGGGGTTTGGCCCATCCGGGCCGGAGAATTGAGCGGGGGGTCCCGCCTTCCGGCGCGGCCCGATTCCCGCCCCCGCCCAATCTCCGGTACCGGAGACTTCGGCGGGGGCGGGATTCGCGGCGGCCAACGGCCATTCTCCGACCCGGCGGGGGGTCGGGGAATGACGCCCCATTTGTGTGGTGTCCTTTATATATGGGTTGGTGTAATGCCCTCCTGTGGTCGTGTCACCTCCGTGTATATCGTGAATGTCCATTGGTCGTGTCCTATCTAATTGATCTATTGGTTGAGTGTGTGTGTGTGATGTCACTTTGGTGCTCCCTCTAGTCTCTATCTAGCCTACATGCATTTACATTGATGCACATCACCTCATCCCCCCCTTTTTTATATGTTCCATATTTTCTGTGCACTTTAAGAAAATTGAACAAAAAACAGGAAGATAGGTTAACGTATATACAAGTCATGGGACCAGTGATTAAACAATAAGTCCAAATCATTCGTGTGAGTCCAAACACCATCGATCATCATGGTCAAATGTCTCTCTTGGTTATGAACGCCATCAACGTCCCTGTGCCACAGGAACCAAGAAGTGGTCAAATCCACTCGATTGACTCGATGGGCCGAATGGCCTCCTTCTGCACTGTAAATTCTATGATAATCGATGAAATCACCTTGCTGTCTGATTTGGAGTCCCTGGGCGGGATTCTCCGCAAACTGGTCCGCTACCCGGTGCCAAAAACAGTGCGGATCACTCCGGCGTCGGGCCGCCCCAAAGGTGCGGAATTGTCCACACCTTTAGGGGCCAAGCCCTCACCTTGAGGGTCTAGCCCTGCGCCGGAGTGGTTTCCGCTCTGCCGGCTGGCGGGAAAGGCCTTTGGCGCCACGCCAGCTGGCGTCGAAAAGTCTTTGCTGGGCGACGCATGCGCGGGAGCGTCAGCGGCCGCTCACGGCATCCCCGCACATGCGCAGGGGAGGGGGTCTCTTCCGCCTCCGCCATAGTGAAGACCATGGCGAAGGCGAAAGAAAAAGAGTGCCCCCACGGCACAGGCCCGCCCACGGATTGGTGGGCCCCGATCGCAGGCCAGGCCGCCGTGGGGGCACCCCCCGGGGCCAGATCGCCACGCGCCCCCCCCAGGACCCCGGAGCCTTGCCCGCACCGCCTTGTCCCGCCGGAAAGGTGGGTGGTTTAATGCACGCGGGCTGGCGAGGGTTGACAGCGGTGGGACTTTGGCACATCATGGCAGGAGAATCGCCGGGGGTGGGCCCGCCGACCGGCACGATTCCCACCGACCCGGCGCGGCGCGATTCCCGCCCTGGCCGAATTTCTGGTGGCGGAGAATTCGGGACACTGCGGGGGCGGGATTCACGCCAGCCCCCGGCGATTCTCCGACCCGGTGGGGGGGTCGGAGAATCGCGCCCCCTTTCTTTTTCGATGTTTGTGATGGTGCTGTCGGATGGAATGTTGTAGCTGATAAGGTGTTGATGTTGAAGAGGTACCATCAACAGTATCATTCGAGGTCATGGCTGTGCCATATGTTGAAGTTGGATAAGACTGTACATACTGGCTCTGGCCACACGCTGTGCAGGAAGGGTGATCCTGCTGAGAACCGTTGAAGCTTGTCGAAATGAAACAGAATTGCTGCTCGCAGAAATACCTGGTGATGGTGTGAAACTAGAACCTTGCATCTGATAGGAATATGCCGTCTGGCCAGGCTGGGGTGCAGCAAATCCTGGGCTGTAACTAAGGCATCCAGTCCTGCAGTGCAGATTGCGCTTGCGGTAGTCCTCCTTCGGTCTTGATTCCATTAGTAGGCAATCCGTACAAAGAACAAAGAAATGTACAGCACAGGAACAGGCCCTTCGGCCCTCCAAGCCCGTGCCGACCATACTGCCCGACTAAACTACAATCGTCTACACTTCCTGGGTCGTATCCTTCTATTCCCATCCTATTCATATATTTGTCAAGATGCCCCTTAAATGTCCCTATCGTCCCTGCTTCCACTACCTCCTCCGGTAGCGAGTTCCAGATACCCACTACCCTCTGCGTAAAAAAACTTGCTCGTACATCTACTCTAACCTTGCCCCTCTCACCTTAAACCTATGCCCCCTAGTAATTGACCCCTCTACCCTGGGCAAAAGCTTCTGACTATCCACTCTGACTATGCCCTCAATAATTTTGTATACCTCTATCAGGTCGCCCCTCACCTCCTTCGTTCCAGTGAGAACAAACGAGTTTATTCAGACCGCTCCTCATAGCCTATGCCCTCCATACCAGGCAACATTCTGGTAAATCTCTTCTGCACCCTCTCTAAAGCCTCCACATCCTTCTGGTAGTGTGGCGACCAGAATTGAACACTATACTCCAAGTGTGGCCTAACTAAGGTTCTATACAGCTGCCAACATGACTTGCCATTCTTATACTCAATGCCCCGGCCCAATGAAGGCAAGCATGCCGTATGCCTTCTTGACTACCCTCTCACCTGTGTTGCCCCTTTCAATGACCTGTGGACCTGTACTCCTAGATCTCTTTGACTTTCAATACTCTTGAGGGTTCTACCATTCACTGTATATTCCCTACCTGCATTAGCCCTTCCAAAATGCATTACCTCACTTTTGTCCGGATTCATAGAACATAGAAAATACAGCACAGAACAGGCCCTTCGGCCCACGATGTTGTGCCGAACCTTTGTCCTAGATTAATCATAGATTATCATTGAATTTACAGTGCAGAAGCCATTCGGCCCTTTGAGTCTGCACCGGCTCTTGGAAAGAGCACCATACCCAAACTCACACCTCCACCCAACACCAAGGGCAATTTGGACATTAAGGGCAATTTATCATTGGCCAATTCACCTAACCCGCACATCTTTGGACTGTGGGAGGAAACCGGAGCACCCGGAGGAAACCCACGCAGACACGGGGAGGACGTGCAGACTCCGCACAGACAATGACCCAAGCCGGAATCGAACCTGGGCCATGGAACTGTGAAGCAATTGCGCTATCCACAATGCTACCGTGCTGCCCACTGATTAAACTCCATCTGCCATCTCTCCGCCCAAGTCTCCAGACAATCTAAATCCTGCTGTATCCTCAGACAGTCCTCATTGCTATCCGCAATTCCACCAACCTTTGTGTCGTCTGCAAACTTACCAATCAGACCAGTTACATTTTCCTCCAAATCATTTATATATACTACAAAGAGCAAGGTCCCAGCACTGATCCTTGTGGAACACCACTGGTCACAGCCCTCCAATTAGAAAAGCATCCCTTCATTGCTACCCTCTGCCTTCTATGGCCTAGCCAGTTCTGTATCCACCTTGCCAGTTCACCCCTGATCCCGTGTGACTTCACCTTTTGTACTAGTCTACCATGAGGGACCTTGTCAAAGGCCTTACTGAAGTCCATAATAGACAACATCTACTGCCCTACCTGCATCAATCATCTTAGTGACCTCCTCAAAAAACTCTATCAAGTTAGTGAGACACGACCTCCCCTTCACAAAACCGTGCTGCCTCTCACTAATACGTCCATTTGCTTCAAATGGGAGTAGATCCTGTCTCTAAGAATTCTCTCCAGTAATTTCCCTACCACTGACGTAAGGCTCACCGGCCTGTAGTTCCCGGGATTATCCTTGCTACCCTTCTTAAACAGAGGAACAACATTGGCTATTCTCCAGTCCTCCGGGACATCCCCTGAAGACAGCGAGGATCCAAAGATTTCTGTCAAGGCCTCAGCAATTTCCTCTCCAGCCTCTTCAGTATTCTGGGGTAGATCCCATCAGGCCCTGGGACTTATCTACCTTAATATTTTTTAAGACACCCAACACCTCGTCTTTTTGGATCACAATGTGACCCAGGCTATCTACACCCCCTTCTCCAGACTCAACATCTACCAATTCCTCTCTTTGGTGAATACTGATGCAAAGTATTCATTTAGTACCTCGCCCATTTCCTCTGGCTCCACACATAGATTCCCTTGCCTATCCTTCAGTGGGCCAACCCTTTCCCTGGCTACCCTCTTGCTTTTTATGTATGTGTAAAAAGCCTTGGGATTTTCCTTACCCTATTTGCTAATGACTTTTCGTGACCCCTTCTAGCCTCCTGACTCCTTGCTTAAGTTCCTTCCTACTTTCCTTATATGCCACACAGGCTTTGTCTGTTCCCAGCCCTTTTAGCCCTGACAAATGCCTCCTTTTTCCTTTTGACGAGGCCTACAATATCACTCGTCATCCAAGGTTCCCGAAAATTGCCGTATTTATCTTTCTTCCTCACAGGAACATGCCGGTCCTGTATTCCTTTCAACTGACACTTGAAAGCCTCCCACATGTCAGATGTTGATTTGCCCTCAAACATCCCGC